>NC_134137.1:156868333-157170000 GCF_033958435.1 Carettochelys insculpta
AATAAAAAGGACAAACACTTTCATAGAGACGTTCTGCAGTCAGAACTATGCAGACTTCTCCGTTTTGGGAACTGTGCATATGCAGCTAAGAAGAGAGTTTGACTTGACTGTTACCTTGTTTGACATAATTTTAAGATGGACAAATTTTTAGGTGTAAAACATCACCAAGAGAGGAAATACCATTCAAAGTCAGAGGATGTAAACAACTGTGGCTTAGAACATGGCAACAGTGCAAACTCCTCTACAACTTCAAAAACAGAGGCAAAAATCCAGCTCAATAGACATGATCTTACCTCCTACTAATAAGTAGCTATTGGGGAATAGGGTTTTGGCTTGCATAAGAGCTCTAGCATGCCCGGCGTGGAAGAGGTCAAATATTCCATCTGCATACACTCTAACTGGTCTGTCAGCTGTGGGGAAAGAAACACAACACTGGTTTCTAGCTTTAAACAGAAGTAAACGTGTCTCACAACATTTGTGTCATCTCGCTTTTTTCTTTGCTCCTTCTCTTCTTCTCTTACACAGCTGGGTGTAAACACATGTTGGGTTCCTCTTTCCTCTCCAACTTTCCTCTTCCTTGAGACTCGTCTCCTCGCTCTAATTAACCTTTCTATCTTTCCCATTATTATCGCTTTTTCCCATTTTCCCCTACTACCTGTCTCTTCCTGTTCCCTACTCATCACGCTCTGGCAGTGGGCTGCAGGTAGCCTAAGGAATTACTTCAAAGTGGCATGCCTGGACACTTTGTTCACATCGGACGTCCCTGTACAACTGAAAGACAAACAAATGAGGCTCTGACCTCTTGAACAGCAAAAAATTTGTCAGTGCTCTGGGTAATTGCATCTTCCATGACTCAGCTGAAATGTGTGGGAAACCATGTTTACTGGGAAGATAAGGATATTTCCTGAAAGTGGAGAAACAGGCAGCTTTTTTGGGAGGCCTGTTAAACCATCAGTTGGGATCGTCCACACCATCAGAAAGGTCCATGATCTGGATTATGACCTATCCTAAGGTCCTCTGGCTTGTGACCAGATTAGAGGAGTAGGTCAGTTCTACAGAAGAGGGGAACAGGTAAAACATTTAACACTTATTTGTGCGCTGTGTTGAAGGAGTTAGGAAAATAGTAGATCAACGTTTCTATTTAAATAGGCAGAGGGAAGGACTTGTAATGCAGCCAACCAGGGTTTCCATAAAGGGAAAGGCTCTGGTTCCCCAGAGCTGCAATTACTGTCACTCAGCATGAATTAGCTCATACCCTGCATCAGCTGGAACTGGAGAATGGGTGCCAAACAGCACACTGTTTTTGTGGAGTCAGAAACTACAGTATTGCTGGCACTGCAGGCCTTGACTGTAGTTGTAACATCGGAAAGGAAAAACGTGATTTCGTACCACATCATACAGGTACTCAGGCAGGGTACATATGTGCACTCGTGGTGCTGTCAGAGGAGATATACCCTGTTGTGATGCACAGGCCAAAAAGTGTGTTTCCAAATGAGAGGGAAACACAGATTTTAGCCCAGAAACCGTATGATTTCAGCATGCAAATAACCTCTCTATGATGATCTCTTGCGTTACCTTATGGCCCAACCTCACTGTCCAGAGTGTTCATAACTGTTCAAAAAATTAATCCATCCCTTTTAACAATGATAGCAAAATGTCTAGTCTGTATCGCCTGCAAAACATAAACATCCTTTTGTTACACCTCCCTAATTCTCAGCCAGGGTGCCTGTATGTACCTCCTTCTCTTGTAATAATGAAATAGTGAAAGGCTCTGTCTGCGGGAGCTGTTCTTAATCCTGTCAATGCTCCTATCAGCAAAGGAGTCTAATTAAGCAAGACTCACCTGGAGTTCCCAGGTGGGCCTGAGTGATGGTTAGTTTCTCATGTGGGGCTTGGCACTGACAGCTTATTTCATCTGCAAATGGAGCAGGTGCAGTCAGAGTCTAGAAGGCAATGAAGGAAGAGAGACAGGAAAAACAAAGCAAGAATTACATGAGCAAATATCCAGTTCATTCTTTAAGCCAGAAGTCAAACCTGAATCATCTCACTGCATGTCACTGAGTCCTAAATGTGGCATAATGATGGTTTGTTTCCTCTGTCAAATCGCACATGAGCACACACAAATGACACGAAAAGCACCAGTTAGGCTCTGAGGAGACTGGTATTTTTAAACATCATGAAAACTAAGCCTTGGTTTTAGTCAAAAAGCTCGAGTGTTTTGGAAATGGTTCAGAAAAATAAACACTCTAGCCACACATTAAATTCAGGCCTTTCTGGCTACACACCCCAAGTGTAAGAAGCTTAGTTCTTGGACTGTTAGTCATATGAGCTTTTCCTTTCCTTGGGCTGTGTCTTGTGTAGTGAGGAAATCTGAAACAATCAGCTAGCACAGTAGCTTGTCTGTTGATAGACTCTATCAGGATGGAGTAGGGGGTCCATTTTCCTAACCATCTTTCCTGCAGTTTTCAGACAAAACATCTACTTTTTGTTATGTATCACTTGTGAATGTGGGACAGTTGCACATAAATCAGTTTCCAAATCCTCCAGAGGTAAAATGTTCACATATATATATATATTAGAATTAACTAAAAAACTGGTTAGGCACTAGGGTTTTGGAAGTCACTAACTGACCAAATCTTCACTAACTTTTGAGTGGATTGGGTACAAACTACACTCAATGACGAAAATTAGATACAAACTACTTGTGCTCAGTTTTTCACCAAGCATTGTTTAATTTATTTATAAAAGGCATGTGAAGTCAGGGCTGGAATGAGGTAGGAAATCCCAGTGAAATTCTGACTAATTTATCTGGAATTCCTTTCATTATTATTCTTTTTTGTACTGCAGTAATACTTGGACACCCTGAAATCATAGTCCCATTTTGTTAGATGATCTACAAACATATAATAAGAGACAGTGCCTAAAGCGTTTATACTTGAAAGGTACAAGAAAGACAAAGGATAGGAGAAATGAGCTGATGTCTTCCCTATTTGTAAATAAGACTCTCCTGATGCAATATGAGATTAAATGTTTTCTCCAAAATCACACAGGACGGTATAATCTGGTATCAGATGCCTGGCCCCCTGTGATTTGATATAGGGGAAAAACACCATTTGCTTTTTAGTTTTGAAATCTCCATTATTTAAAAGCATTAATCAGTTAAAATGGTTTCCTTCTTTGTCAAATGCAAATACATCCCAATTAGTCTTTGCCATGGGGTATTAGGGATTTCATGGCAGTGCGTCATCTGTTTTGTTTTGTCCTTCGGAAGAGACTGTATGGTGTATGCTACTTCGTCATAACTGTTATCTGAATGCCCATTATTGGCCAAAGTATTTCTTGCCTTTTATTCACATTTTTTAATACTTAGATGACGTCTACATCGTTTAAGGGGCATTTCACACAGTGTCTCCTTTTAGCAAAAACTGTCTTCTCCTCCTCTCTTTTTTTTTCCTTTCTTGGAATGGCCGTTAGGATTTCTCATTGGTGTTTAACTTTGCTCTTAATTTAGGTCATTCTTGTAAAAAATATTTTTCTTGATGATGGCTCTCTATGCTTGACAGACACTGTGTTTAACTCACAAGAGGACCCTTTGTTTTTTGACCTGACAGGGTGGCTTACTCTGTCCCAGTGGTAGCATAAAGGTGAATTCTAGGATTACTTTGTAGCCTGTCTTAGTCTTGGTTGTGATTTGCCATCAATAACAACTTCATAAAACTCTCATCATTCCTGCAGATTTAAAAAAAAAATCTCCTATATTGCAAGGAAGTAGCCTTACTTTCATTGATGCCTCCATAATGTTAAATACAACTGCCATACACTGATGAGATTAAAAATAAAATATGGGACATCAAACTTTCTGTTTGGGTTCTGTGGAAGGGAATCCTGATCAGCTACCTGCTCGCGTAGCATAGTGTACACTCATTTTCTTTATTTTCTAATCCCTGTCTTTTGGCTTCTGTCGTTGTGATTGTTGAGTGCTAAACTGGCTTTTTAGCTCCAAGCAATGTCAAGTTACACAGCATCCCACACGGGCTGTTTCATGCTGTGATAAAGAGGAAGGCAAGAATGTTAAAACAATAATGGCTGTGGTCTGAGGCCTGCAACCGGTAATCACCTCCTAGCAAGGTATGGGCTGTTTCCTGGGAGATTATTTGAAGAAAATAGGTCTAGTTTGCAGCAAGAGATCTTTCTTTCTTTCTTTCTTTCACTAAACAGAGGAAAACTTTTACTCAGATATGTTTCTTTGCAAGGCTGAGAAGGTTTATCTCTCAGATGCTACTAAAGTCAAGGACATCCTTTTTTAGCCTGTCTTGCTAAAAAGCTTGCCAATTCTTTTCTTAGCATGTGACCTCTCAACCTTCAGACATTACAATGAACAGTAATGAGGGACAAGAGTCTAAAAGCAGGAATATGTCAAGGAGGAGCACGTATAACCCACACACCTTCTGGGTATAGTGTCCTATCCCAGCTAGTGGAACTGAGACCACTTAGAGACAATAATGAGTCTGCTCTACAGCCTGCACTAATAGCCCACTAGCTTTCAGCCCAGGTGATAGAGGCTCATCCACTAAGTTCCAAAGTCCCCAAGTGTCATTCTGCTTGCAGACAACCTGATTCTCTCAGATTCAGAAGTACATACAAATGACGTGTGCATAGATCAAAGAGAATAAGAAGAAGACAAGCAATTGGTAACTGAGGCTGTGTCCATGAATCTAGACTACGAAAAATCCTAGCGACGCTCTGTCACTTTTGGAAATGGAAGTTGGCGGACCAAGTCACTTAGCCCTTGAATGCTGATGGGAGTAAATTGCAATGCACAAAATACCTTTACAAATCTGGGCATAAGTGCCAAATTTAACCCTTGGCTATATATAATACAGGGGTGGGCAAAATGAGCCCCAGGAGCTGGATCCAGCCCATCAAACACTTCTCTCCAGCCCACAGAGCTGATTAGCACAGTGTGCATGCTTACAGCCAGCAGCATGTGTTCTGCTGCCCCTCGCCCCACCTTGTTCCGTCCGCAGCGGAGCTGCTCTTAGGATTCCCCTGCTAACTGCGCAGAGGGAGACGGGGTGGAGGGTGGAGGATAGTGCTGAAATCAGGGTGTTCCCCTGCCCCTGTGCCCCATCTCTGCAGAGCAGTGATCAGAGAGAGGGAGACACACAGCTGAGTTACTCCAGTTTGAAGCATGGATGTTAAGTGACTCACTCAGGAGTGCAGAGCAGGACAGATTTCCCTTAAGGAGACACAGGGTGGCTTCTCTCAGAAACTTACCCAGCAGCAGCCAGCACACACACACACTGTCACCGTCATGCATAGCCAGTCTGTGCCACACACACAGAGTCACTGTCACATACACACTGCAGTGCACACTTAGTCTGTGTCACAAAGTCCGTCTCTCCCACATGAAGTGTTTGTCTTCCATACTCACACACTCTCTCTGTAGCCCCCAGACCCACCCTGTCTGCCCAAGGCCTCACCCCTTCTGGGGGGCCCAGAGCTGGCCTGTGACCAGTATCAATATTTGTGGAGTGGCCCCTCCATGAAAATTGTCACCAACCCCTGCTGCAATCATTGTAACAAGCGTGTGAAATCATCCCAACAACACGGGGGAAATCTCCCCCCTCATATTGTAACCAGCTTTAAAACTGTTTCAGCTAAACTGGCCCCATAGTATAGACCAGGCTCCAGTGACCGGACTGTTTTTATTGAACTGATTTCAAAATTGCCGTAAACCAATTCCACAAAATCGGTGGTTTTGAAATCAAGTGAGTATAGATGGCTTAGGCCACCCAACTCTCTGGCTCCATGTAGTTTTAAAAATGGTTAGAGTTTGTGGGAAAATCTTTCTGGTGCAGGCGTGTCTCTTCTCCCATTATCCAGAATATACCTGTGCACCTACTGGGAGGTGGATCTAGTTTTGCATGCTGTCTTACTGCCAGTCAAATCTGGGTATGGAGGATCTGGCAACATGAGTGACATTTTCTCTGTCCATTCAAATAAGTAATCTCTAAACTGTGGCTCACAAACACAGATCAGACTCATTAGTTTATTTTCACATGAACAAATTTTGCAATAACAAAGGCTGGCTTGCTTGTTATGTTCCACCTTGCAAATATCTCCTGCCATCCATTTGCCAGCACATTATATCTGAAACAGATTACCACACAGATCATCAAAGGTAACAATTTTCCCCCCATTTATCCTCCTATGCTAGTGATGGCAGAGAAACACTGAGCCACCAAAAATGAAAGCAAATGCTATTTTAGTTTCACCCAACAGTGTGGTTAACTGTGCCATGGTGGCATTTATCTGGTTGTAGTTATACAAGAGATGACTTCTGTTTCTGGTGTGGATTCAGTGCCTCACACTTCCAGTGGGAGGTCGCAGAACATAGCCTGGCTCCCTATTTCTCTCGTCCATCTGCCTCATCATGTTTTATGCCTTGATCATTGGAGACTAGCTGATTTACTGCTGAAAAGGATACAGGTGAATGGAGGCAATTTGGAGGCAATCATTTATAGAAAATTTTGGATTTCTTTCCCTCAAAGAGAACAGTTTTTATAAAGGGTTTGTGTTTCCCTCCCCTGAATCTGTGTGCCAGCAAGAAATTCAAACGTCTCCAAAGGACAGAAAGAAAATCTCAGAACTCTTACCAGGAGAAGCCCGTAGTCCAGATCACTTCCTTAAGCTGCTATAATTGAAGACCTATAAATCCAGCTTTATTTTTCTTGCTTTATTTCTCAGGCAAAATTTGCCGAGATTTCTCCAGTTACTCTAAATAAATTTATCCAACACAGTAAAATTGGCAGAGCAATATAATTTGATCTCTGGGCCATAGATTATAAACAAGAGGGCTGTACAACAGTTATTAAAGGCACACTATAAGTATACTTTATGGCTGTGTCTACATGGGCACATAGCTGTGAAATACCCATATTTCAAAGATTACTAATGAGGCGCTGAATTGAATATTCAGCGCCTCATTAGCATTAGGATGCTTCCGGCCGCAGCTACACGGGGGTCCTTTTCGAAAGGACCCACACCTTTCGAAATCCCCTTATTCCGATCAGTGATCGGGATAAGGTGATTTCGAAAGGTGTGGGTCCTTTCGAAAAGGACCCCCGTGTAGCTGTGCAGAGCCATGCGCTTTTGAAAGCAGCGCTTTCAAAGCGCTGTGGCCGGAAGCGTCGTAATGCTAATGAGGCGCTGAGTATTCAATTCAGCACCTCATTAGCAATCTTTGAAATGGCCATTAGCATGGCTATTTCAAAGATTTGTGCCTGTGTAGACGCACCCTACATGATGCTATTACTTGTAACCCCTACAATTTCTATAATGTCCTGAGGCTGGGGTGGGTAACTGCTGAAAGGAGCTCTCTCCCCTTCCATCTAATGAAGAACTGAGACAAAAGACCTAAGGAGCTGACTGTACTGCACGCACACACCTGTTTTGGACATCACAAGCAGTCTGGTAGCAGCTTAGAGACTAACAAATTTATTAGGTTACAAACTTTCATGGGCAAGACCCATTTCTTCAGCTGATTGGAGCAGACAAATAGAAGCCAGGATTTATATAGCGAGGAGGGGAAGGAAAGGAGGGAAAAAGGGTGACTTATCATTAGCAGGACCAGTTGATGAAGCAAATTAAGTTGGATGTGTCCCATTCCTGCGACTATCAAAGGTGGGGAAATTGCCCTTGTAATGCATAAGATAGTTGAGATCTCTGTTAAGGCCTAATTAAAACATATCAAATTTGCCAATGAATTCCAGGTCAGACGTCTTCCTCTGTAATCTTGTGCTAAAATCCTTTTGTGGAAGAATGGCTACTTTTAAATTCATTATTGAGTGTCTGGGGAGGTTAAAGGGCTCCCCTATAGGTTTATGTGTATTCCAGTTCCTGATGTCGGATTTATGTGGTGCAGTGCTTTAAAAAAAAAAAAAAAGGCTGTGCAGACTTTCAGCCCTAAGTTCCAAGGAGATAGATTTCAGAGCTTCAGACCAAGCTGCCATGTCTACAGTGCTGTGTCTAGTACCATAGCGTGAGCCCAGCGCACCTGAATCAATTGATCTGAGCTCTGAGACTCATTCCTGCAGACTTCAAAATGAAATACAGACATGTCTTTAGAGGCATCCAGGGGAGCTGTTTAATTTCTTCAGATTTCTGGTTGAGGATTCAAGCTGGGTTTGTTTTATAATGTTAAGAGGAAACTGAACGCAGCTCTTTATGCTGCCAATACCACTTTGCAGCGTTTCAGTTTGTTTACTTGGTATGTTTGGTAGCAATTGGCATACAGTCTGTTTCATTACACCCCTTTGTTGGGGTGGGTTGGTTTTGTTTGTGTAGGTCTTTCACACAACAACAAGGGAAAAAAAACATACTTGAAAATTCTTTTGTCACCCTAGCTGCATCTACCTTAGGTCTAGGTAATCATAATTTCATTGCACAGGGCATGAAGTTTTTCATGGCCTTGATCAGTGTAGTTAAATGAACCTAACTTGGTTTTGGCAAACCTTTGATTGCAAAGCTGGCTGTGACCATGGTTTCTGTAGATATATTTCTGCCAAATGTGAATAGTACTTAACTCCTTCCAGTGGCTTTTTTTTTCTGCTTTTGTATCTTTATACAGTAAATTCCTTGCCTTTGCTTTTTAGTTGCACTAGCCCATCCACTCATTTTCTTTTAGGCTGTGAAATAGACATTCACAGTAACTGAAAAAAGCATTGTTTGAGGAATAAACACTGTTCGACTGAAACAGAAAGTTCCAAACAGTATCACATGCACACATGTAAGCAAGAAATACAACACACTAGCTGTGTCTACACGTGCACGCTACTTCGAAGTAGCGGCACTAACTTCGACATAGCGCCCGTCGCAGCTACACGCGTCGGGCGCTATTTCAAAGTTAACTTCGACATTAGGCGGCGAGACGTCGAAGTCGCTAACCTCATGAGGGGATCGGAATAGCGCCCTACTTCGACGTTCAACGTCGAAGTAGGGACCGTGTAGACGATCCGCGTCCCGCAACGTCGAAATTGCCGGGTCCTCCATGGCGGCCATCAGCTGGGGGGTTGAGAGATGCTCTCTCTCCAGCCCCTGCGGGGCTCTATGGTCACCGTGGGCAGCAGCCCTTAGCCCAGGGCTTCTGGCTGCTGCTGCGGCAGCTGGGGATCCATGCTGCAGGCACAGGGTCTGCAACCAGTTGTAGGCTCTGCGTATCTTGTGTTGTTTAGTGCAACTGTGTCTGGGAGGGGCCCTTTAAGGGAGCGGCTTGCTGTTGAGTCCGCCCTGTGACCCTGTCTGCAGCTGTGCCTGGCACCCTTATTTCGATGTGTGCTACTTTGGCGTGTAGACGTTCCCTCGCAGCGCCTATTTCGATGTGGTGCCGTGCAACGTCGAAGTTGAACATCAACGTTGCCAGCCCTGGAGGATGTGTAGACGTTATTCATCGAAATAGCCTATTTCGATGTTGGCTTCACGTGTAGATGTAGCCACTGTGTACTATATAAGATTCACACCAATAATCAAATTCTGTGACTCTTGCAATGAAGTCCCAGTAGTTCTGTATATCTGACCAACTGCAACATCTCGTTGCTAAGGGTACAGCATATTCAGATATGAAGCAATCGTGTGACTCATAGTGAAGTGAAAAGCAAATCATAATCTAGTATTTTGTGGTGACATGCTTCAGTGCTTTAAAAGCATAACAAAGAAAGTTATGTGCATACAAATGAAGGCCAGATTTGACATGCTTTTTAAATTGGGGTCCAAAACAGGCAGAATTCAGGGATACTACTTCCATATCCAAATACAGAACAAAACTTGTGTAGGTTAAGATCGCCTACATTTAGTCGTACTGTGCCTCGTTTAAGCTTCTCAGGCACAGCCTTATTACGCAGTCATCTGTTCTAATTCTCCTTTTCCATATCATCTGTATCCCAGCATAAATCCAAAATGAAGAAGAACTGATGGCAGGCTCCCCAAAGCATACCACTGTGTGGAAGAACAAAATTGTGGCTGATTTTGTAACTATAATAAAGCCCTTTATACCTATGTCTACATAACAAACTTGTTTCAAAATAAGCTATTCTAGAAGAGCTATTAAGAAATAGCTTATTTTTAAATAACGCTGCTACACACAAAAATGCATTTTGAAATAGCACTTAACTATTTCAAAATACAATATCTACTCACAATAGAGCCTATTTCAAAATAGAGCTATTGGATGCACTATGGCTTATTTCAAAATAGGCTCTATGCCCTGTCTTAATAGAGCCTATTGTGAAATAGCTATTTCAAAATAGGTGCTATTCCTGGCTGCGTCTACACTAGCAAATTCTTTCAAAAGATTTTTCAAAAGAAGGGCACTCTTTTGAAAGATCCCACGGAGCATCTACACAAAGCATTCTTTTGAAAGTAAATCAAAAGAACGCAGCACTCCTTTGGAATTCGCTCTTCCTTTCCCGTTTCAGGAAGAGCACCCCCTTTTGACAGCTTCTTTTGAAAGAAAATGTGTGTAGATGCTCCGCAGGCTGTTTTCTTCGAAAGAGCAGTCCTGCGGGGCCTGATTTTTTTGATCCCTGGCCTGTTCTTTCAAAAAAGAGGGGGCTGTGTGGAAGCTCTCTTTTGAAAGAGCAGATCACGCTTTTGACCCGCTTTTTTTGTGTGTGGATGCATTCTTTTGAAGGAAGTTCTTTCAGAAGAGATCTTCCGGAAGAGCTTCTTTCAAAAGACCTCTTTAGTGCAGACATAGCCCCTCATAAAATGAGGTTTACCTATTTCAAAATAAGCCAACCACTACTTCAAAATTATTTCAAAATAATGGTTGGCTATGTCTACACTAACCAAAAACTTCGAAATTGCCATGCAAATGGCCACTTCGAAGTTTACTAATGAAGCACAGAAATACATATTCAGCGCCTCATTAGCATGCGGGCGGCCGCAGCGCTTCGAAATTGACGCAGCTCGCCACCACGCGGCTCATCCTGACGGGGCTCCTTTTCGAAAGGACCCTGCCTACTTCGAAGTCCCCTTATTCCCATCTGCTCATAGGAATAAGGGGACTTCGAAGTAGGTGGGGTCCTTTTGAAAAGGAGCCCCATTGGGACGAGCCATGCGGCGGTGAGCTGTGTCAATTTCGAAGCGCCGCAGCCACCCACATGCTAACAATGCGCTGAATGTGTATGTCAGTGCTTCATTAGTAAACTTCAAAATGGCCATTTGCATGGCCATTTTGAAGTTTTTGGCTAGTGTAGACATGGCCATTGTGTTGTGTAGATACTAGAACAGTTATTTCAAAATAGCTAATGTTATTTCAATATGACTTTGCAGCATAGACCTACCCTAAGGTTACTAAGTATAAAACTTAAAATCATATGCATTTGTTGAGGAGTTTTACCCATTCACACAAGCAGAATGTCTGAAATATTTCTAGAGCAGTTAGGTGTGAATCATCCTGAGTCATAGTTTAAATAAAGAGGAAAAATGCCAGAGATCAAAATATTAAAAGTCAAAGCCAATACAGTTTTTAGAAATAGCTTCTTCAAATTTCATACTTAGTCGCATCAAGGGGAATATTTCTACAAACATTATCTCCTAGTTTAAACCATTATTAAATCTCCCTCGAGACTAATAATATATAGCATAATTTCTCATCTACTCTTAAATTAAATGTTAGTGTTTTTCAAAGCTGCTGAATACTTTCACCAGCACAACTGGCATATTTAAAAAAATACCATAAAATTATTAAAGCCCCTAAGTTAAAATTTTCAAAAATTCCTAAGTAACTTTTCCAAAGAAACTGAAGGCACTTAAGAACCCAAGTTTCATTGAAAGTTAATGAGAATTAGGCACCCACGTCAGAAAGATTTTATTCCTACTTATTTTGGAAGGAAGAGACATATAGTTCTGAGCAAAACAAAAACTCCTGCTGCAGTGAAAGTCAAACCATATGGTAGTCCTTAAAGTTTGTTTTCATGTAAGTTTCTATGTGTATTAATTGTTTTTAATTGCAGCACTGTACTTATCAATTGCCATTGCTTCTTTTTGTTGTAGACGCTGTCTGGGATTATTGCCAACTTCACCCATGAGCAAGGGTCATTGCCATTATTTATTGAATATTTAGGTAGTGGTAATTCCCACAGTGTGATAAATGCTTTTCAAACTCGATGCAGACAAAGGCCCTGATCCTGCAAAGGAGCCAAGAGCTCTCCAAAGGGAATTAACTGTGAAATCAAGCCCAAAAACTTCATTGCTAAGCTCTTCCCTGCCCCCAGTTTTCTATATTCCATGTCTTTGCTTCTCAGCTAAACTAAGGCCTTGCCTATGCCATGGATTTTTAGCCACATAGGTCCACTAAGTTAAAATTACAATTTACACTAGTATGGTTTATCCCATTTTCAAACAGTTGGTGCGTCCATAATCAGACCATAACTACAATACTGCTATGTACTGGAGCAGCAACCCTTGTATAGCTACAGCAGTGGTGAAAACCCAAAGTGTAGATGAGATTATAGTGAAATTAATTGTTTCATTGCAGTGGTCTGAGGCTAAGGTCATTAAAGGTGTGTGGTGAATGGAAGAATTAGCTGGCAGGCAAATGCATGGAAATAGGGAACACAGAGTAAGCAAAGATAGAGGGAAGGATGGAGCAGGGAGTAACTACTTCAATGTGAATTTTCTTAATTTTTTTTTAAGTTCAAGAATCCCAGACAGCGTCTGCAAAAAAAAAAAGAAAGTTATGGTAATTTGTATAAAAACAGTGCTACCCATAGGAGAAGCTTATATTTCAATACACATCGAAACTTACCTGAAAACTGACTTCCGTGTCTCCTGCTTTCCTCATTCATGGAAGGACACAGAAGTTTCCGTTAGTCCTACAGTGACACTTCCTGCCAAGATGGCAGCCTCCGTAACATAAAGTCAGATGGACTGACTGACTGAAAAAGAAATATTTACATTGTGACAGATATTAATTAAAATATTTGCTGTTTGGGGGATTCAGATAAGCAATTAAGTTTTCAATTAAAAAGCCAGCAACAGTAAATATCTATTATACAAAATATCCATTTATGGAGCCCTACAATCACCAATTCCATCTGCGAAAATATTTATTGACCTATGGAAAGTTTCATAGAAATTAATGGAAACTTCCTTCAAGTATTTGATCTAATTTGGAATTATATATATTACACAGAGTTAAGTAATAGTTTTTAAAGGAATCCCTGCCTATACAAAGAACTCTGGAAGCCCTGACTTTTAAATTACTCTCACACCATCATCATAATGACCACCCAGCAGCATGATCATTTGCAAATAAGCTCAGCTCACCAATATGACATAAATTTCTGTAACAAATTAAAATACAGCGTAATAGACCCATAGTAAGGTTCGTTTAAGTAGGACTCTCCAGTGGAAAGTCTTGCATCCTGAATTTTCCAAAGATTTTCATTCCAAGTATCTCTATTGTCATTACTGATTAATTAATCTTCATGGAGCTATAAAAAGATCATTGTGAGTTTCTGTTTTATTCTGGTTGCCACCTTTATTTCTGTAGATTCAACTGGAATGACTGATACTGCAAATACCTGCTTAACACAGGCATTTCATTTTTTTATGTGACATGATAGGAGAATTATATTCAAAGAGGTCGTATTATGTGTAAGGAAAAGCTTAACAAGCAGCATTTTTAAACATAATGCAGTACAAATCTATGTACTTAGCTTTCCATTTAAAATAATCAACCAAAGACTTTCCATTTATACATTAACAGCTTTTTTACAAAGCTGTTAGTTAATTATAAGAAGAGCTATTGGATAACGTTAATTTGGGTCAAGTCCAACAACTGTTGCTAGTTGTCAGAACAGCATAATGTTTGAAATACAGTGTTAAATGTAATTGCTCAGGTTGTGATTTAAATCTGGTGGTAAATGATCTCATCTCCAGTGCTAAACTACTACACAAGCCACACAGTGTCACACCCTATTACTAGCCATTTCTCAGGATTTTTTCATATATATTTCATCCTTATCAGTGCCTAGTGATCACACATACAGGGATAGGAAAATGTTAACCATTACCCCGGCCAAGAATACGAAATCTGGCAGTCTTAAATGAAGAACAACAATAAAAGAATTTTGAATTTAAGAAAGATTAGTGATGAAAATACACAGCTCTAGGGCGTTTGCTTTCATGATGCGGTACCCCAAGGGAAGCCTGTGCTTGTTTGACTGTGAAGTGGTCTTGGCCACCTGGATGAGATTTTTGTCACCTTCAGTCCAAGACTAACAACTTGTTTTTTTATCAAACAGCTCCTCTACCACAAAAAAAAGTCCCATTGCTTCATACTGCCCCATCAAACAATGCCCTTTTAATCAATTGGCAAGCTCTCCTCCCACACACACAAAATAAGTGGCATAAGGCATTTACCATAATTTAGAGCCTTAAATCTCCTGGAAGCCTGACTTCCAAAGTTCTTTATGACTTCAGAAAAGCATCAAGTAACCCTGTGTTATTTTGCCTTATTTGTCAAAGAGCAGAATCCTGCCTCATGTAGAGTGACCCTGCAGAACCCTAGGAGGGAAACGGGACAGTGATGGTGGAAGAGGGCTTACTTCAATATATCAGACACAGAAATAAAGGAATGCTCTATTGTATGGGCAAGCAGCTTCTCTGAATGCACTCTGGCCATATATTAATTATTTAAGACATGCAGCTCTTCTTTTAATGCAGCTTTCCCGAGTCACATGTTTTCCATCACCTGAAGTGAAATCATGAAACTGTACAGGGGCAATGTCCTTAAAATCTTTTAGAATCATGGGTGATCTTACCACACTGTTATTTTTTTCTCAGCAGCATCCTTAATTAGCTGTCTTTTATTTGGGGATGTGGCTGTTCTGCTTTTCTATCGTTTTATTTCCCAAAGTCAGCACAAAGACAAAGAGCAGACGAGGATGAAATGAACAGCCTTGTTGTAAACCCAAACCTTTAAAAGGGTAAAGAAAAACGCCTTTTTAAAAATTCCTGACATGTTTTGTATAGGAAGAGACTTGCTATAATAAAATATTAACCTCTTCCTCAGACACAAAAATAGTCTGTGTTTTTTCAAAGCCAGTACAATAGTTCTCCCAGCGCAAAATCTAAACACGATCGACTGAGATGGATTAGCCTGCAGTTGAATTCATATTTACATGTTATGACTTTGAACAATCAAACCCTTTACATTCTAACAAAGCAAAGAGCTTTTGAATGACAAAAATACATGCATCCTTTGTCTTTACTTACCAACCGAGGCTGAGGGCATGTGTGTTCTATCTCCTCCATGGTCTCTGAAAGAAGCTCATTAGAAAGGGCTTTTGGGATACCTGTTTCTGACTCAGCATCGGTGGTGAGCACTGGCATGGCCAGTTAGTATTTTTCTCTGTGATGCCCTCTCTGGTTTTCTGTTCCCAGCCAGTCAATGTTTTCCTTTGTCACATAATTCACTCCCCCATCCCCACCCTCTTCACCTTTCTTCTTTCTCCCTTCCCTTGAGAAATTAAAAGGCTTGCTTTCAAGGAGAAGCAAAGAGGCAAGGCCTCAGTTTATCACTATAACAACCAGCCAGCAACAGAGCAGCTGGTGTGGGATACAGCATTCTCATTTGCATGATGTCTTCTGGTTGGTTACTGTCACCATAGGACCACTCCATCTGAGTTATGTGCTATATTGACATTAGATGATTCATGCAGCACCAGAACTTGTGGGAGGAGGGGGTTATTTAGCACCATAGGACTTTGTTAGTATGAACAAACACAGCTGCACTCTACATATCAGACAACCCCCATTCTCAAGATACAGATGAAAATTCTCTTGAATTATCCCCCCATCTGCCATAGCTAAAGGAGAAATGTACTCTTTTGTTTATGTAACCAAGCGTTAACTAGTATTGTACTCTATTTGATGGAGATTTACAGACAAACACTGAAGACCACATTTTTTGTAAGGGAGGAGTAAGATGCATGTGCAAAATAGTGTGTGCATTTATTGCACACACAGACTCTGTACTTGCAGGAACAATTATAAATTGTTACATACAAATATCAGATACACAAGTACAGCCTCAGTCTAGAGGCTAGGTGATCCCTTAAATGGCTTGGCTGAGGCATTTCCTACACTGCCCATTAAGCAACCAAGCTTTTAATCCTTCACAGGTGCTTACTCACCCCACCTCTCCTGCCAACAAAGTTAACTCTAATGCTTGCAGGAGGTGGAAGGAGCTTTTTTGAGGCAGCAGTACCAACAAACTATTTACATTGCCTGACTTTTAAGTGACACAGCTGTGTGGACACAGCCATGTAACTAAAAGCAGTGTAGTGTAGACATGCCCTGAGACACAATGGTAAGATGATGTGGTCAAGCTCACACTGCTCCTGTGCATGGAGGGGGTTAAGTCTGGGAGTGAGACAACTGTTATGATTCTGCCATTATCCTCCTAAAAGTCAGGGACTAATTGCCTAACCTACATCTGCTTCAATTTTCACTAGAACGTGAGATAATACTCAACTTTTAAAAATACTTAGAGATCTTTTACTTTGTTGCACTATACCAAAGCAAAGTACTATTTTTTAAAATTGAAATCAGAAGGCAAGTAAACAGCTTACTATAGCTAAATCTGTTAACCAAAGATCAATGATATTAACAGCATTCTGTGTTGAAGAGGATGTCTACTATTGATCTGTTGTTTATAGAGAGAGAGTCTTAATTCAGTGGTATATGGCTTTGCTGCTCTGTCTTGACTTGTGTCTTTGTGGTTCTTTGGTGCTGAAAGGACAGCTCCACCAAGTGGAATCTGTACTTGCAGCATCGACTAGTAAAAAATAGATCTGGAAAGGGACTGGCTATCTGTTCATACTAACACTTACCATATTGCACAGTTCTTACTACTGTATTTCCATCATCTTCATTAGTTTTGCCCACTGGTGATTGCACAGTTCTTACTACTGTATTTCCATCATCTTCATTAGTTTTGCCCACTGGTGATTAATTACTAATATAGTTCCAATTTTTGCTATTCTTTGCAGAAGCACAAACAAAGATTGACTACTAATATTTTTACCACCATGTCTTCTAGACCTGGTCATCCAGCCACAGTCACTCATGACAGTAAGCACATACCACTAACATCTGCAATGCTATGTTTTACTATAGGGACTTGGGAGGAGGACTTTGAAGGTAACTTGAAAGCAAAAATCTACTGTCCCTCTCTTTTTGATATTTGGAGGAAAAACAGTCAATTTATGTCTCTTGCACTGTTTCAGACTCAAGTACCTGGCCAAAGTCAAATGATTCAGAATACAAATTCTTACCTGGGTTACATTTCAGACCACCAGATGGACTTAGTACAAAGGGAGAGTGAAAAATCTGATAAGATGTGATGGTCTCGTCATTCATTGAGCTAGTCACAGAGCCTGTAGTAGAATCTTTTAACATGCGTGTTTTCTTCTCCCATTGACTGGATGTATTTTCTTGGCATTCCCAACACCTGTACTTAGGCCACTTATAAGGATGTATGGAACATGATGTTACTGGCATTTATTATCCATTGCAGCAAGACAAGATTGACCTCTTTCTGACATAGACATAGAACCCCTCCCTTCCCCCTAGTGGGTGGAGCCAGTCTCTTGTGCTGGAAGTGGAGGGACAGAACAGAAAATATAATAGACTGGGCCTCCCGCTCAGTTGAGAGACAGCCGGTGAAAGACTCAGATGCTGCCTTCTTGCTACTGGTCCCTGAAACAGGGACTGAATTGTATTACCCCCACCTCTGGTGGAACACCAGGAGGATCAGCCACCTGGCAAACACCCTGAGGAGTTGCTGGAACTGCCAGTTACTGCGTACCCAAAGGTGCCTGAGTGCCTGTGAGGAATGAAGCCTATGACTAGGCAGGGGTAGGAAGTAGCTCAGGGAAACCAGATGTTAGGCCAGGGGTGGCCAATACTTTTTGATGGGGCAGGCACTGCAAGATTTTGGTAAGTGATCAAGTGCAGCACTTTTCTATGGGGGGGATGTGGGGTCTGGTATGGAGGCTGGGCACAGAAGGGAACTCAGAGTAGGAGACTGGGGTGCAGGAGAGGGTGTGAAGTCTCAGACGGAGTTTGGGTCAAGGAGGGGGTGATGACCTGGAGCAGGGTATTTGGCTGCAGGGTCCAGGAGGAGGTATAAGTGCAGGAGAGGATTCTGGGGGAGGGATGCAGGAATTGGGAAGGAGCAGCGACCTGGGGTGTGGGAGAGGAGGATATAAATGATTTGGATGGTCACCTGGTACAGGGGATTGAGGTGCATGGTTTGGGATGGGTATGGGTGCAGGAAATGAATCTAACCTAGAGGCACTTACCTCAGCAGCTCCTGCCCAGCAGCACTCTTGGGCAGTCTTCCCTGCCTGCCAGCAGCTACTGGCTGTTCCATGTGGCTCCCTGTGCTTGGTGGGGGAGAGCTTCTCATGCTTCTCCTGCCCCAGCAAAATCTGTCAATTCATATTGGTTGGAAATGAGCCAGTGGGAGCTGAGAAACGGTGCTGCACTGCCCTCCCACATATTCTCTCAGGTCCCATTGGCTGGTTTCCAGCTAATAGACCAATGAGATTTTGCACAGGGAAGGGGAAGTGAGCATAGCTCTCCCCTTCAGTCCTGGGCTGGATTAAATGGCTTGGTGGGTTGGATCTGGCCCACAGGCTGTATCTCGCCTGCCCCTGAATTGGTCTGACTGTGTTTGCTGATGTTATGGTCAGCATGTTTTGGCGGCATCCTCACTTATTCAGTGGTGGGACTACCTGCCACTGCTACGGCCTTTGGCTGAGACCCAGTGGAGTAGGAGGACTCAGGTCCCCTTTCCCCCTGCTGCAAAGCTCACACCTCAGATAGAAGTTTAGCCACCTTAGACCCCATGGCCTTCATTCGTTTGCTCTCTGCCCCAGCTAGGTAGCTCATCCACGCCTGCATCTGCAATGCCCTAACAAGGGGGCTTGAGCCTAGCTGTTTACTGTCTGCCACAAACTACTTTTGCTATGGCCCAACCAAAGGGCTTGAGCATGGGTATTTAGCATTGCTCAGCCCCACCCAGAGGACTGAGTATGCCTGTATTTGCTGCCTGGCTCATCCAGAGGGCTGGCTATTGACTCTTTACTGATGTACAGTTCTAATCCGCTATCAATCAGCCCTCACGTGGCATAGTGAGGCATAGTGGCCTCCCTCTGACACAAAGAGGGAGAAACTACTCCAAGCCTCTCCTTCACATTTGTAGATTTATTTTCTTCTGTGACAACAAAAAGTCCTGTGGCATCTGATAGATTAACAGATATTTTGGAGCATAAGCTTTTGTGGGCACAGACCTGCTTCGTCAGATGCATGAGTGCTGTATGTACTAGTGGTTTCTTCTGTGGTGTATGTATGCACTTTTTACTAAATGATAGCTGCAGGATGCAGAGGTTAAAAATCTATTTTTTTCCTTTAAAATTTGTTCATTTTATGTGGAAAAGTCTAATAATTGTACATGTGCTTGTACATTTTGTTAATAAAACTAAAATTGCTGTTTTGATACAAAGAAAATTCATATAACATTGTACAAAAAGTATTTGTATTCTACAAACACAAAAAGTGACACGGTATTAGGGATTATGCCTTCAGTCCCAAATATGCCCTCAATCCAAAATATAAGAAAGTAGTTTTACTACAGTGATATATAAATTAAATTGCTAAACTCTAATGAATAAAACAGGAGTGGACAATTTCTTAGGAACTGACTTATTCTTTAGTCATCCTGTACAGCTATTTTAGGGCAAATGATTATGAGTTTTCACTACCTATACACCAGATTTTCTCAGACTTGTTGTACATAGCAGTAATGCTGGGATAACTTTGAGCCGAAGCCTTTGAAATGGAGAGAATATATTAGTTGTCTTGAAAAGTGATAGGCTGAAAAATGTGGATTTCAGTAGCACTTAGTCATAGTGGCTACTTTTAACTTTCATTTAAAATATAATTTCAAGATTTCTTGCTCTGATTCAAGCGTAATAAGGGAAAAAAAGAAATTAAAGCCTACTGATGCCAAGATGAATGATAAGAAAACCATGACTCACAATCATTATTCATAAATAGGCAGGTTTTTTTTTAAATCATATCAGGCATGGCACAGACAGTAGAGAAAAGGAAAAGAGGAACTGTACAAAGAGAAAGTGAGGTGCGGAGGAAGAAGAGGAGATGAGAAAGGCAATGTAAATAGGAGAAGACACAAAAAGAGAGTGCCAGGGAGATAACAGTATTGGGAAAGAAAGGCAAATAAATAAATAAATAAATAAATGGCAAACTCTGAAGAAGGCAAAACGTATTTGAATTTGTGATTTTTTTTTGTTTTTGATGTCACTAAATCCTCTTGCGGAATCTTTTACCTCTTGTAATTAAGTTGCTTACCATTGATTTTCCCTTAATTCAAGACTCACTCAGGGGAAATAATTAAAACTCATGATTAATGAAGCACCACAACCTTTATTTGTTACTCATTTCCTTAAGAAGCAAATGCCATGCTTTTAGGGTAATACTCACCCAGACTTGGAAAGTAAATGCAAGGCCTTCCAGTTCACAGTGCGGGGCTAAGTAAGACAGGGGACTTAGTCAGATTGGCCACATAGAGTGATCCTGTGCAAACTTTTCCAGACATGCCAGCTCTTAAAAGACTAGTGTGGAAGGAGTGGCTGACAGAGCCAGGAGTAACCCCTCCCCATCAGGGAGAATAGAGAGGATGCAGCTGTTCTCCTAGCTCATCAGTTGTACCTATGAGTTGGCACTGTAAACTTCTTCTCCTTTTCGTGCTGCTTAGTTATTTGTGCAAAGTCAATTACTCTAGTATTGTTCAGGGAAGGCTGAATAATATTTATTTAATTTTTAAAGTCCACATATTACATTTTGTCTGTGTCCCAATTTAATAAGTTTACAATAGAGCCCTTTTTTTGGTCATCCTATATGGTAGAATTGAAGAATAATGATTCACTTGTGCAGTAATACTACAGCCTATCCAGACCACACCAATGATGGAAGTATACCAATGCTTTTCATATAGCACAGCTTGGGAAAAACACTCTTAATGAAATCTTTAGCCATTTACCTGAACAGAAACCAAACACATTTTGCCCTTTAATAAAGGCTTTTCTGATGGAAAAGTCTTGTGGAATTTATTTGGGTTTAATCATTAGGGTTCTACAGAAATATGATTGAGTTCTTTAGAAAGTGTTCTAAAATATATAGAACTCAATCTAGCAAGATTTCCTTTCTACAGGCCTTGAGTCACACCGATAGAAGGGAGAAAATTTTCTATGAATTCTCTAGACTTTAATACCCCATAAAAGGTTACCATATTAAATTCTGTTAGACTTTGCTATCAGCATTTCATCCAAAGATCTACATGTGATTTACAAGCGTTATTTAAGCCTCATAAAACACTTTAGAGGAAGGAAATACTTTACGCATTTTATATATTGACAATGGTCCTGATCTCAAAAACCACTTAAGCAATGTACATAAATTTGCTCATGTGAGTAGCCGCATTGACCGCCCAGGGGGCCAGTCTTAGGGCTTATCTCCACTACAGGCTGGGTTGCCGCTGCAGTAATCGATTAGAGCCACCAGTGGTTGCTTTAGCGAGTCTAGTAAAGACCCACTAAATTGACCACTGATCACTCTCACATTGACTCCATTACTCCAGTAGAACAAGATGAGTAAGCAGGAGAGTTTTTTCTATTGACTTCAACAGTGTGGACTCTGTGGTATGCACATATAAGCTATGTCAATTTAAATGATGCTACTAACAAAACTCAGACTGTGTAGCTTAGATCCACTTGTCCTTGTAGTGTAGACCTGCCTGAGAGTAATTAATGCCCCACTCCAAGACAGAATTATGCACATGCTTGCTTTTAAATCACACATTTTAGTACCACACTCAATATGATGCTTTAGTGCAGTGGTTTTCAAAGAGTGTGCCATGATAATTGTCCAAGTCTGCCATGAAATTTAATCAATATCCCCTCTCTGTGGATCTTTGCAGAACCACCGGGGGTGAGAAGCGGAGGGGAATTGATGACCCTGCACCAAAATTTTAGGCAGCTAAAATCATAGACTCATAGAATGTTAAGGCTGGAAGGTACCTCAGGACATCATCAAGTCCAGCACCCTGCCTAAAGCAGGATCAAACCCAGCTAAGTCATCCCAGCCAGGACCTTGTCAAGCCGGGACTTAAAAACCTCTACTGATGGAGATTCCACCATCTCTCTAGGCAAAGCATTCCAGTGCTTCACCACCCTCCTGGTGAAGCAGTTTTTCCTAATATCTAACCTACTCCTCTCCTGTATCTTCGGACCATTACTCCTTGTTCTGCCATCTGTCACCGCTGAGAACAGTTTCTCTCCCTACTCTTTAGAGCTCCCCTTCAGGAAGTTGAAAGCTGCTATTAAATCACCCCTCAGTCTTCTCTTCTGCAAACTAGAAAAGCCCAAATCCCTTAGCCTCTCCTCATAGGTCATGTGCTCCAGCCCCTTAATCATTATCCTTGCCCTTCGCTGAACCCGCTCCAGCACATCCACATCTTTTCTATACTGGGGGACTTAAAACTGGACACAATACTCCAGATGTGACCTCACCAGTGCTGAACAGAGGGGAACAACCACCTCTCTAGATCTGCTCAAAATGTTCCTCCTAATGTACTCCAATATCCCATTAGCCTTCTTTGCTACAAGGGCACATATTTAGCTCATAGCCAGCCTGGCATCCACCACAAAGCCTAGGTCCCTTTCCGCTGTACTGCTGCTTAGTCAGTTCATCCCCAGCCTAAAACGATGCTTGGGAATCTTCTGTCCCAAGTGCAGGGCTCTACACTTGTCCTTGTTGAATCACATCAGATTTCTTTTGGCCCAGTCCTCCAACTTATCCAGGTCACTCTGGATCCTATATCTACCCCCCAGTGCACCTATCTTTTCCCCTAGCTTAGTGTCATCTGCAAACTTTCTGAGGGTGCAACCCAGTCCCTGATTCAGGTCACTAATAAAGATGTTGAACAACACTGGCTCCAGAAACAAGCCGTGGGGCACTCCACTTGAAACCAACCACCATCCAGATGCTGAGCCATTGACCACTACCCATTGGGCCCAACCAAAGAGTCTGTATTTTACTATTCATATTTCTTTCTTTTGTCAGGATCCTGAAGTCAATCACCTCATGGATGCTGCAGTCCAGGTGGCCACCCACTTCTATTTCTTCTACTAGTTCTTCCCTCTTTGGCTGTGTCTACACGTGCCCCAAACTTGGAAATGGCCACGCAAATGGCCATTTCCAAGTTTACTAATGAAGCGCTGAAATGCATATTCAGCGCTTCATTAGCATGCGGGCGGCAGCGGCGCTTCGAAATTGACGCTCCTTGCCGCCGCGCATTTCGTCCAGACGGGGCTCCTTTTCGAAAGAACCCCACCTACTTCGAAGTCCCCTTATTCCCATCAGCTCATGGGAATAAGGGGACTTCGAAGTAGGCGGGGTCCTTTCGAAAAGGAGCCCCGTCTGGACGCACCGCGCAGCGGCAATCCGCAGCAATTTCAAAGCGCCGCTGCCGCCTGCATGCTAATGAAGCGCTGAATATGCATTTCAGTGCTTCATTAGTAAACTTCGAAATGGCCGTTTGTGTGGCCATTTCGAAGTTTGGGGCACGTGTAGACACGGCCTTTGTGAGCAGCAAGTCAAGTTGCACATGGCTCCTTCCTTCAGCACTTGTACCAGGAAGTTATCCCCAACATTTTCCAAAAACTTCCTGGATTGTCTGTGTGCTGCTGTATTGGTCTCCCAACAAATGTCTGGGTGGTTAAAGTCTCCCATGAGAACCAGGGCCTGGGATCTGGAAGCTTCACTTAGCTGTCTGAAGAAATCCTCATCTATCTCATCTCCCTGATCTGGCAGTCTATAACAGACACCAACTACAACATCAGCTCTGTTGCTTCCACCTCTAAGCTTAACTCAAAGATGCTAAACTGGCTTTTCTCTCTTGCTATACTGGAGCTCTGAGCAATCATACTACTCCCTTACATAGAGCGCAACTCCTCCTCCTTTTCTCCCCTGCCTGTCCTTCCTAAACAGTTTATACCCTTCCATGAGCTTGTTCCAGTTATAGGAGTCATTCCACCAAGTCTACATTGTTCCATCTACCTCAAACTTCTTTGACTGTGTCAGGACCTCTAATTTTTCCTGTTTGTTACCCAGGCCTTTGGCATTTGTGAACAAACACCTTAGAGAAGTGGCTGTTTGGCCCACTTTCTCCTCTTCATCCAGAAATCCTACTTTGTTGTTCCCTACTCCTACCCCACTTACCTCAGGGCTTGTGTCACTGTCCCCTGATGAACCTAGTTTAAAGCCCTCCTCACTAGGCTTGCAAGGCTGCCTGCAAAGATGCTCTTTCCTCTCTTCGTTAGGTGGATCCCATCTCTTCCTAGCAATCCTCGTTCAAGAAATAGAATCCCAGGGTCAACGAAACCAAATCTTACTCTGCGACATCATCTACGCAACCATGTATTTACCTCAGTGATTCGACAGTTCCTACCTGGACCCTTTCCTTCCACAGGGAGGATGGACGAGAACACCACTTGTGCTCCATATTCCAAATGCTGCTTCCTTGTCTAAGTGATCTGGCAGGAATCCCACTCTCCCACCACGCTGTGGAAAGGAGGAAGGGAGGGAGGATGGGAGCCTGTTGGAGCTGGGACATGGTTTAAATGCCGTGTCCCAGCTCCAACAAGATGGTGGAGAGGGAAGTCTGATCTCTGGAGTTGCCTCCGTGGAACTTGCCCACCTTTTTGCACACTGGCAGGCCCAGGTTTCCCACTGGCCCAGGTTTCCTGCTAACCCTGTAAGATGCTGTTTATTCTACTTTGCATTTTGTTCTGATCCATTGAATTTCATTTATTTAGTGGTTTAATTTTTTAATAAAAATTATACTTTTGTAAATACAGTAAATCCTCAATTTGAATGACCCCTGATATAATGGACTTCGGAAATAACGGACGCGGTCTGCCAGCTCCCCCCCCTCACTACATAAATGCTGGAGACTCATCAGAGCCACCGCTGGGGTTGGAGGAGATGCCAGAGTGGCTGGGGCCACCAGGGCTGAGGCCATAGGGGTCAGAACAGCTAGGGAGGGCTGCGGTGGGGCACAGGAGCTCTCCTCCTGCAGCCCCGCATGTGTGGAGCATGTCGGCGCCTGGTTGCTGCTGCCTGCAATGGTGCTGAGCAACGCTATGGTGTCGGTGGATGCTTCCAGTTGGCAAACTGGGTGTGACCACGCTCTATCTTAGAGTGGGTGGCTCGGAGACAGGGGCTGGAGGAGCTGCAGCACTGAGAGAAGCAGAAGATGGAAGGAGCGAGGCCGGCATTCCACTCCTCTTCTGGTAATTGGGAGAGGGAGATGGAGGTGTGAGGGGAAGAATGGGGCAGGAGGTGGGAGGGGAAGACGAGAGGGCAGAGGACAGGGGTGAGTGATGGGCTGGGAAGGTCAGTGCATCATCATACAGTAGAACCATTCAGATATAAAGGACTTTTGGCATTAACAGAAACCCCTTCCCCCCCCCGCCCCGTTAGTCTGTTGAACTGAGGGTTTACTATATTGTTACAAATATGAAATTCATGATGTCAAAAGGTGAAGTTCAGACACCTGAACTGAATGCTGCATGTGAAACAGATTCAGGGCTATGGTTAGTTAGAAATAGTTGAGTTGAGCATATTCTGAAAATGTTTGTGTTCACTGTTGAAAATGGTGTATACTGCGGTAAATTTGAAACATTAATGCATTTGATCCTTGGTTAGCTTGTTGTACGCACTACTGTGTTGCAAATCTCTCAAGGAAGACTGTAACCATAGTAAATGTAAATAAATGTGACGTTTATGAGGAATCGATCCAGCTGAGAAAAGTCGGTGTGCCATGGAATTGTCTCATTGAATTGTGCCGTGTTACTGAAAAGGTTGGGAACCAGTGCTTTAGTGAAAGGGTCCTGAGTGATTTGCTTGTGTTCACAAGACAATCCTACACCCTGAACAAAGATGGCATTTTCATGACTTTAAAATATTCTCACCTAA
The DNA here is from genome assembly GCF_033958435.1 of Carettochelys insculpta. NCBI lineage: Eukaryota > Metazoa > Chordata > Testudines > Carettochelyidae > Carettochelys > Carettochelys insculpta. The sequence continues at coordinate 156,894,470 of NC_134137.1, forward strand.
ATGCAGAAAAGTCAGAAAATTCCAAGTTAACTCACATCTTGAGAGAAGAAGGGTGGCATAGCAATCTTCTATGAGTTAATGAGTTTTGTTTGTTATAACCTGTACAACATTTCTAATGGAGATTTTGTAGTACGTATATTTTGGGTTCATGTTTTATACAGTAAAACAGGTCTCGCCTTGCCTCTTGTGGGTGTCTGGATGCGGGTGTCTACGCTCACACCAAAGTTCCATAAGGCGTGATCAAAATGTACAGTGTTAAGGTCCAGCACAGATTCTCAGGCAAGGTTTAGGAAGACCCTGAGTCCCGCAATCCTGTCAGAGGGTGTTCCGCCTTGCCCCGTCCCCAGTGACTTGTGCCACTTAGGCCTTATGCTGTGGTTCAGGCCCAGGTTTCCACAACTCCACAGTCTGGGAAGTCACATTCCGTGAGCGTGCATGAGCAGCTGAAATGCCCTGTTTTCCCACAGTGGAAGCACACCAGTGGTTTCCTTCTGATGCCTGACTGATCCTGTCTACTTGGGTTGCCTGCAAGATGACCTGGGCCCAGATGTGGGAGAGGAAACCCCCATCTGGTATGGTGCTCTGGTGCTGGGACCAGAGGGACGTCCCTTATCTTTGGATTGGGCCTTTTAAGTAGCCCTTTTTGAGCTCACATCAAACCCTCAGAGGCCTGGGTCAGTCAGCCGTCTGGCTGCTGTCAGGTGGTTCTGCCAGCCCTGGCAGTGAGAGGAAAATCCTTAATTAGCTGGACTGTGGCTGTAAGAGCATTTTGGTTGTGCTGCCAAGGCCACGTCTGCATTGAGAGGAGCAAAATTATGGAATCAACCACTTCTGATGTTGTATATGCCTTAAGGCATAGCAAATGTGTGGCCTAGCCCCATAGACACTGGGCTATCACTTGGGGTTGGACTCCTGGAGAGAAAGGTCTACACAAAACCTTTGCCGATAGGTCTCTGGGAGTGCCCCCAAGTGGTTGAATATGGCAGCCTTCGCTCTCCAACAGTCTGCCACTTCAGCATCATCCAGTGATCAAGCCTGAGCTTCCCCAGACAGGAAAGGTGCCAGCCAGGGGGGCCTGGTGGTTCTTTTCCACCCAGTGGCCATGTCTCCACTCTTGAATGTAACCAAATAGGCCTCTGGATCATTGTGTAGATCCATTTTGGCCAGGGATATTCCCAGGCTGGGATCCACATGAGCAGAGGGAGTCGGAGATGTGAGTCACTGCAATGCTGTTGTGTAAAACTGCTGCTGCCACCACTGCTGGAGCTGAGGCACTTCTAGGACATCCTGCTGCTGCTCGTCAGCTTTTTGGGCCTCTTGCTGTGCTTCCACCAGTGTCCTCTGAGTCTCTGCTGCACTGTGCTACTGCTGAGCCAGCAGCCTCATTTGTTCCTTCATGGTCCTTGTTCACAGAGCGGGTCTGACCCAAATGGATCCTCGCTTCTGGTACCACCGTAATGGGGCTTTCCTTGATTCTTGCAGGTGCCCTCATCTGGGGGCGGGATGCAGGTGTTTCCCCCCGCCCACATTCAATAAAGTCTTTGGCTACTTAGCCTTCAGGTATGTCACATTCTATATACAATACTAAGTCCCTCAATTACTCAGCCACCTGCTGAATCATAGTCCATATCAACGTAGATAACAATGAACTGTTGATATCAGTCTTCCAGCTGAGCCACATTCCATGGAGATATAAACTCCTTCTGGGGTATACTGTGAGCAGAGCCCATCTCAGCTCCCTTTTTATAGTGACTCTCAATAGAGTCCTTGTCCTTCTTGTTGGCAGTGTGGGTCAGCTTTCACACAGAACTCTATGAGATAGATCTCTCCCTAAGGAAGTCTCCAGCCACACTGAGCTGGCTGTGGTGCTGCAGCTCCTTTTTATGGGCTTTCCTGGCCCCTGATTGGCCAGTTCCCTTGGCTTCCACTCTAGCCTCCTGGGAGGACTTCTCTATTCTCTGGATGATGCAGCAAGGCCACACGTCTCAGCCTTCTCTGCCCTGCCACATACACTCACTTTCATGGCTTTTTAGAATATGAATCTACTCAGGAAAATGACTAATGTAAAAACAGCACCTGCCTACTCAACATACTTGCTTCTGAGTCATATCTGCTGGCTTTAGTGACAAAATAAATATTTTTTATGGTATTTTATTCCTGTTAGTCCTGTACAGCCACCCCATCTGGGACACTGAGTTATATTCTATTTCTTTTTTTTTTAAATCAGAAATGGCATTGATTAATTTGCAGTCATTTGCACCAGCACAATCCCACTGGATTCACTGCATATGACAAAATATGTAATACAGGTTGAATCTCTAGTCTGGCACTATCTGGTCCAGCAGCATGTATGGGCTTGCATGATTTTAGTTAGCTAGAAGTCTACTTGTTGTGGATAGGCCAAGTTTCCTGTGTCCCATTACTCTGTCCAGGCCACTCACTGCCTCAGGCTGGAACCTCAGCTGAAGCATATGCAGAGCCCCAGAACCTGCAGCAGGGATCCAGGCCAGCAGGAGAGAGTCTGGTGGCCAAGATCCCAGGACCAGCATTAGTGCCTCCAAGCCACGGCTGAACTCATGTGGCCTTGCAAATCCTCTAGTCTGGCACTGGTCAGGTCCTGAGGGTGCCAAACTAGAGAGGTTCAGTCTATATATATATAAATAAAGTTTGTTTATTTTCCAGTGTTCCCATTTATCTGAAAACATTTTGAATGCACAGTTGAATTTGGTATGGAGAGAAGGTGCAAAGTTTCTAATACTTAATTTACTTCTAATTACACACATTTATAGGCATAGATGCCCTGTACAAATATAGTTCTCTCAAGGTGAATTATCACAAAGTCAAATTCCTGAAAACAGGGGGTTTTCACAGTGTGCCTGATAAACATTTTACATGAAGAACTCTGCTGAGGTTGGGCCTTGTGTGCTCTGTGGCTTCTGCAGGCCAAATTCATCACACACACCTGGGACTTTTGGCTTCCTCTCTATTCCCACCCATTCTGCACACACACAAGCTCTTGTGCCATTTTCCAATTCCCCTATATCTAAGTGACTCAGTACTACCCCCGCCCTTTCCTCATGCCATGTGTTCTGTGTGTCCCCTTTTGCCCTATACTGGGAGATCTGTGTTCCCCGATTCTTCCCTTTATCTCCCCTATGCAACTTTCTCCAATGTACCAAGTTCCTCAGTTTCCCCTTGCTAAGGGTTACTTGTGGGACCCCATTTCTCATTTTCCTCAGTTTCCTCCATTCCCTTTTCCCCCTACACCAAGGATTCCCAGTCTACCCCTGCCAGTGTTTTGTGTATGTCACCCATTACTCCTTCCCCCATATGCATGCTCCTCATTCTTCCATCCCCCAGGGCTCCGTGCACACATACTTCCACTCAGATGAAGGTCTCCTAATTTCCCCCCCATCCAGTCAGGACCTCTGTGTCCCCCATTTACCCTATTGTAGAGTCCTACATTTTACCCATGCCAAGGGTTCTGCCCACATCACCAATTTCCCTAACCCCGCCCCCCCATATTAGGATCCATGGCCAGCTTAATTCTTCTGACAGCCTGGGGTTACTAGATTTTGTGGGGCCTCATAGGCTGGGGCGGGGGGTTGGGCAACATTAGGGGATCAGTGTGTGTGAAGAGGCTGTGGGTGGCAATGGGAGAGGGGTGCAGTGCAGGTGAGGGTGAAGACTGTGGGGTGTGGGCTCTGGGTTTGGGCTGTGGATGAGGCATTTGGGGTGCCGGTGGCTCCAGGCTTCAGTCGAGGGGTTTTGGAGTGTGGGAGTGTGCTCAAGGTGGAAGGTTGGAGTGGGGGGGGAGGGTTCAGGGCCTGGGCAGGGGTTTGCATTCAGGAGTGGGCTCAGTGTTGAGATGTGGAGTCTGGAAGAGAGCTAGGGACTTTGGGTGCAGGAGAGGGTTGGGGGTGCAGGGTCTGGGGGACAGAGTGTGAGAAGGGCCTGGGACAGGTGGTTGGGGTGCAAGTGCATATTTGAGGCAGCTCCTGTTTGGTGAGGAGGGCAGGATAGATGGCTATGCATGGCCATCACTTGCTTTCAGGCATCACCCTTGCAATTCCCACTGGCCAGCAATCGGGTGGAGCCTGAAGGCAAAGGCTGCAGTCAGACAGAGCTTCCCAGTATGGTGCTCATTGCAATGACACGGCTCCGAGGGCATGGGGAGGAAGAAATGGCACCATGTGGACCCACTTTCTCACACACACACACCTGTCACCAGGCAAAGCCAGCCTGGAACACAGCACACAGCAGCTTTAGTGGCTGTAGCCCAGGTCCTCAGGCTAAAGGAACCCACCCCCACCCTTGCCCCAAGGCCCTGGGCTGCAGTCCTTAAAGCCCCTTTCTTAATCCATTTCTGCCAGTGTCCCACAAACTCCCTCCATCATGCTTGGGAGTATCTACTTATCCCTGTTCCCACTTCTCCTGAGAGGGGCTGGGTTTTATAAGCATGTTTTGGTAAACTAATTTAGAAAAAAAAAATCCAGTTGATGAACAATGATAGTGGATTTCCTTCCAGGAGGATAGCAATTTGTATCTTACACTTGCACTTTTGTCAAATACATAAATAGCCGACCAAATCGTGTTAAGACCAAGTAGACCTACTATTTCTATCATTAGCTGAGTGGCTGGTTTCAATCTCTGTGCTAATTTTAACAAGCAGGTTTCCAATTATCTGGTTGTCGAGGAAGGACGGATTGCCAACGAAACATTTCTGCAGTTAGACTCATCTGTTGAATGCAGAAGCATTTAAATTACTCCAACTCGCTGTTGATAGGCTCTTTTCTCTCTAAAACTGAAGACATGGGTGCCAATAATACATACATGTACAAGTGCCCATATAGCTTCATGGTTGTAAATGAGATCAGAGTTTGGCCCCAAGTTAATACTAGAACAGCACACTAGAAATTTACAACACAGCATTTCAATGTTTCTAAAACAAGAGCTCTTAGAAGGAGTTATATCTGAGCTTTTATCTCCCTATCAAGTTTGAAGAACAATTTCTTACTCATGTCCAAATTCTATTTCTTGTTCCTTCAAAACATTGCTAAGATCCATCCTTTTCTCCATATCTCTTCACTAACAGCTCAGGTCCAGGCCCTCATTATGTCTTCTCTTTATGACTATCCCCTGCTCCTCTCTGGTTTCCCTGACATGCCTATCAGCCTCTTCAAATCTATACAGAACGCTTTTGCAAAGATTGGCTTTCTTATCCACATTATCATTTTCTTGAGTGCCCATTTTCAGTCTGACTTCTGCCTTCTCCTCCCCATCTCAAGTTCAAGCTTCTTGAGCCTACCTTCAAAGCTCTGCCCCTTCACAACTTGTCCATCCCTACTTATCCCCAGTCCTGTTCAGAATCACCCCTAAACACCAGTCCTCTTTGCTCCACCGGTGATGTAAGTCTTTAGTTGGCCAGTTCTCAGATTTTCACATGAACTCTCCAAGGCCTTTGTCTAACCCAAACTACAGACTTGGAACACACTTTCTGGGTGCCTCGGAAAGGATCCTATCCTTGCTCCAATCAAGTTCCTCTCCTGAAGGGCAGTCTTGGTTGTGATTTTGACATAAAACTTGCTTACTTACTGCTATAACTTGGAGAAATAATTGATGAATAGGTAAAAAGGCAGATTGCTGCAGTTTGAATATAAATGGTTGACCAGAATATTACATAAGCATATATGGAAAAAATACCCTTCTTTGTGGTGATTCAGTCAGTTAACTGAAGAATAACATGTTTTGGAAACAAACACAGACCCTAGGTAGGTGATATATGGGGGAGGGGAGCCTTTCACATAACGATTCTTTACCTGAAATCTGTTTCGTCTGTTCTGATTTTAAACGTGTATTCTTCTAAAAAAATCCTTGAAGTGTTTCATTTTTAAGGGCCACAATTTAAATAGGTCACATTTCAATACAGTATAAATAGCACAATTTGATAAGTCACTCCTGGAGTGTGGATTAGTTACAAAAGGCCAAATTCATCTCTGGTATAAACCCTTTTGATAATATCATTACTACAAGACTGAATTCAGACTGACATATAGAGAAATAAAATATATGTGTGTGCATATGTATGCATTCATTAAAATACTTTGTTAAAGTGACAAAATAATGGCTAGACATTTCTGAACAAAATATGACAATGAAATTTGCTAACATGGTTATAATTTATGATCTGCTCACATTTTATTACTGTATTACACTCACATTTTCAACAGACTGTTACGTATATGCATGTAAACTTGGTGTACAATTCCATAACCAGGAAATATTATTTTAACTATTTATCTCACAGTGAAACTGCACTTTATTAAGATCAATTATGTATTACAACAACTAGACAAAGATGATGAAAATATCTCTTATTAATGATTTTATCTGCTTTCCTTAAGGCTGTAATCTAATTCCCAATTTGTATTATATTTGTTCTGTACATTTGTTACATTTTGCAGAAAAAAACATGAAAAAAGTCTAAATCACCTTTTGTTGAGAATTGGATGCATAGGTGTCCTGAGTTTCCTCCTTCGTCCTGTGTTTTTCGCAGCCTACCATCTTTCTTAACTTGTTTCCCTCACACTTTTCTTTGCAGCTTTCACACTTTCCTTAAGAGAATCTTGAGTTACTTTGAGCACACAATGAATTTTCCACTTCTTGTACTTAAAACAAAGGTCATGTCAAATTGTTCAAGAGAGTTTAAAGATCAGCTCCAATTAATTTGCTGTGATAAGTCCATTGAGCATATGAAGACCCATGTCTGACTGGCTGTTTTATTTTCTGAAGCCTGCAGTCCCTTTTTCTGCAACACTTGTTATGCTTGGGAAACAAATTCATTGCTGTTTTATCAGAGCCGAATGTAGAACTGGTCCAGCGTTAGTGAAAAGGACATTGTTTAATCTGTACTGTTCCACAGTAGAGCTTTAGCAACAATTTGTTAAATTAACTGTGTCATTGTGCACCAGCTCAAATGTTGGTACTGCCTGATTGACAGATATTCTTCTGCTTGTATGACTGATGACAAAGAAATGGATTTAATTTCCCTAAACTAAAAAAAAGTGACCAGCTATTCCACAATAGTTTATTTCAAAATAAAACAGCCACATACAAGAATGCATTTCAAAATAGCACATCCAGACACACACTGCCTATTTTGAAATAAAGTAATTGGATGGCATTCTAGCTTATTTTAAAATAGCTCTATTTGGTATCTTAACAGTGCCTATTTCAGAATAGGAGTTATTCCTCCTGCAATGAGGTTTACAAAATTTGAAATAATGCACCTGCAATTTCAAATTTATTTTGAAATATCATGTGCATAGTGTAGATGCTTGCAAAGTTATTTTGAAATAAGAGCTGTTATTTTGAAACAACTTTGCTGTGCGGTTGTAGCTTAAATGAACAAAAACTGTTTACATATTTACAGTTTACATATTTTATGCTGAATTGATCAGAGGGTAGAATTTATGGGAAGGGGCAGAAGGATGGACAAAACTGATGTCAGGGTTGAACAGATCAGGATCCTGGAGGAACACAACTGATATGACAGGAGAGCCAAGATATGGGCAGAACTGGTGTGACATGTTAATGTGGTATGCAGTGTTCCCGTAGCCATGGTGGTCCCAGTTTATTAGAGACAGACAAGGCGGGTGAAGTAATATCTTGTCTGGGACCAATGTCTGATGGTGAGAGAGACAAACTTTTGAGCTGACACAGAGCTCTTCCTAAAGCTCAGAAAGCTTTTCTTTCTTACCAGAAGAAGCAGGTCTGATAAAAGACTTGTCATGCTAATGTTGGATTAGAATGGATACGGGGAAAGGACTGGCCTGTGTTTGCAGACACGGGAGTGAGAATTCCAACAGTAAGAGCTAAAATCACCATACTCAAGACATTTGGGAGGATTATCATCAATCTGAAGAAGTGGGTCTTACAAAAGCTCATGATTTAATACATTTGTTAGTCTTAAATGCGTTACAGGACTTCTTGTTATTTGTCATACACACACTGAGGCCAGAGTCTTGGGAGTAGGTCATATCCATCTTGACTGAATTAACCTCATTAGCACTGGTCCTCCCTCTAATAGTTAATGTAATACACCCATCTTTACCTGCTGAACTGAAGTTTCCACTTCATACAACCGACAAAGTGGGTTCCAGCCTATGAAAGCTTCTTCCCAAATAAATCTGTTAGTTTTTAAGGAGCCACAGGACTCATTGTTTTTGCTGAAACAAATACCTTAAGACTACAAAAATTGACGCCCAAATAAACCAGTCTTGAAGGTGCAACAGGATTCCTCAGTATCCAGTTTAGCCACTGAAGTGATTAAGAAGTTCCAGCTTCTGCTGATTAGGAGTCCTGTAGCTTTTTTTGAGTTCAAGGTAACGGGCCATAAAAGACCCAGCCCCTTTACACCGTGGGGATCCAACAGGAGCTGGAATGCCTTTTCTACCTGTTGATGTGGCAACATGCAATTCTACATAGAGGAGCAGAAGTGCTAGTGGGAGAAAAACTCCTGCATCTGCTGACCAATATTTCTCTGTAAGCCTCACTCCCAGAAACCTAGGAGGGGAAGTTAGCAAAATGGGTCAAATTCATTCTTTGTGTAACTCACTGATTTTAATTGCCTTATGGCAGGTGCTTTGTTCAAATGGCCCAACCTGTTCTGTTGGGTCCTTTGCTGTGGACATTTGGGGTGGATGGAGCCTTCATTTTCCAGCTATACAGAAAGCGAGCAGGCTGGGAAGTGTTTTACTATTTCTTTCTCTTCCCCCTGCCCTCCTTTCTTCACTTCCTTACACAGGTGCTGGAGCAGACCAGTGAGACAGCTACTGACTGTGACCATGAGTGAAGACAGGCTGCTGAGGGACAAGTTCAGTGTCCACCTCTGGTGTCCTCCCTGACAGACTCTGCTTTTCTAAAGCATCACTTGGACTCTCACCAAGGAGGCTCATGGCTGGGAACTCAATCACTTCTCTCCCCACTGCCTCTGCAGCCTTGCTTCCCTCTCAGGTGACAGATGAGACCATCGTCAGGACTTCAACAGACTACAGCCAGACAAAAGGATGTGAGACAACCAACATGACTGAGGATGAGGAGGGCCCATATCGGGGACTAATTAGAACCAGAATGAGGGAGCAGGGACATCCACTGAGGGAATGATGGGAGACAATGATGGACCACATCAAGGAAAGCATTGGCTTCATGGCCTGATGGACTGAGTTAAACTGGACTGAGCTATGCATTTTTTTTTTAATCTTAGGACATATCCTCAAGGGGGCAAATTCCTGCAATTAATGTATCTACTTAATGTTGGCAGACTGGCTTAAATGTAATCTTCCCACCACATGTATCTGGGGCAAGGTGCTAGGGTACAATGTACAATAGTCCCTTGGGATATGCAAGGGTTGAATTCCACACAACCCCTGCGTATCCTGAATTTTGGCTAATTTTAGGGGGTTGGGGCTTGGGCAGTGGTTTGGGGCTGAGGGGTTAAGCCTGGGGTGGGTTAGGGCTGTGGGGAGCAGGATGGTAGATTTCAGCCAGGGCATATGGGGGTTACAGCTGCAGCTGTGGAGGCTGGAGCAGGGTCTGCAGGGGTGGTGGGCAGGGGGCTGGAGCCCGATCCCCATGTGCTCTGCTGGGGGTTGGAGCCTGAGCCTGGTGCAGAGCTGTAGTGTGCAGGGGCTGGAAACCCCCCATGCAGGTTGGGGCTGAGCTGGGGCCATGGTGGCAGGGGGGCCGAACCTGGGGTGGCAAGGGGGTTTTAGCCCCCGTAGCTGTCTGCAGCAGCGGGCAACTAGGGGAGCTAAAACCCTTCTCCCTACTGTCTCAGAGCAGCACCCCGTCAGCTTGACAGCTGCACTGCCCTGGGAAGCAGGGGGGGGAGGTTTTAGCTTGCTTGGCTGCTTGCAGGGACAGGTAGCTAGGCAAGCTAAAAGCTTTTCTCCTACCTTCCCAGAGTGGTGCCTAGCACCGCCCTGGGAAGCAGGGGAAAGGGGCTTTTAGGTTGCCTAGCTGCCTGCTTCTGTGAGTTTTGCGCAACCTGAGGGCACGTAAAGCCAGGGTTTGCTACACAATTGTTAACCAAGTTCAGTGCCTGTTAGTGCTGCAGCCCACCTCTGTGCCCCGGTTGACTAACGAGTTTTATATTTGACCCTATTCCTTTTGGCTCTTCGTTGGTTGTAAACATTTGCTCTATAAAACTCATTAATCCATATGCACATTTATTGTTCTCTGTAGCACTCTTGCGCCCGCCAGGCCTAATCACGGGCCAGTAGTAGAGGGGCACTGGGCCAAAATGGCTTTTGTCCTTAGCAGCCAGCCCGAGTTTACAGATAGCAATTTATTTCCCCAGAGCAATTTATTTCCCCAGCCAAAAACATGACACATCCCTGTAGCCCGCTCCCCCGGCTACAAGAGGCCTCATCCTGTTCCCCTGGAACTCAGTGGCTGTGCACCCCCATGGCTGAGCCCGCCTGTCCAAGAAGAGCAAATAAGTCTGGTCCTAATGTGCGGTCAGGGTGCAGCAATGGCCTCCCCCCATCAAACACCCGCCCGTGCCTCTCTCCTCCAGAGCGAGAGCGGCAAACCTAGAGATTACCCGCGAGCCGCCAGTGCGCCAGCGCTCAGCTCCAGCTCCTCCCCCTCGACCTGCACGAGAGGGTGGGAGCGGGCGAAGGGGCGGGCTGGCGAAAGACGGCGCTCGCCACGGCTCCTGATTGGCTGGCCGGTCGGCTGGGGCGCCCGGGTCGCCTGTCTCGCGCCACTTTCGGGCGCGTTGGCGCGAGCGGACTGGGAGCGAGCGTGGTCGGGGCCCTCATGGCGGACAGCGAGAGCTGGCGCGGCGGTGAGAGGCGGGCAGGGCGCGGAGGTGTTGCGCTTGGGCTCCCCTTGAGCTTGTCTCTGGTTTGCAGCGGGGCGGCGGAGCTGGGCGGGGTGGCTGCTTGGGGGAGGGGCGCTTTATTGGTGTCCGCTAGATTCTCCTCGGCAGCTGGCAGGGAAGGTGTCTTGCAGTCTAGTCTGTCTTCAAAAAGAAATCCCCCGGCGTGCTGCAAGGAGCTTGGTGCCCTGACACTGGCCCCGGTGCCATCCTGCTGAATTTATGGTTTTGCATCACGCTTTTTTATCTTGGAAAATGAGGTTCCCTCTTTTCGGGCTGGGTGTAAGCTCACACGTAGAGGTGAACGGCTGTGAGCAACATGCTGTCCAGGGCATGGAAGGGGAGAACTGTAACCCCTTTTAATTTTAAAGACAGGTGCTGGTTCAGGAAAGCATAGGCAGGATTTTCATCTACATTGTCAGAAGCGTATCCTCCCCTAGTTCTCCATAAGATGTCATTGTTGCTTAGGACAGTTGTCTGTACTTGACATGTTCTGACTTTCTGCATGACATCACCGTTTTGAGCCCTGAATTTCTTTATCCGGTAAATCTAGTAAAATCCAAATCGGGGTACAGAGAAGCATGCCACTAAAGCTCATTACTGTGCCTAGTAAATAAGTTTGTTAGTCTTTAAGGTGTTACAGGACTGTGTGTTGTTTGTATTTGGTTTGCTTACACTGACTATACTTCATTGAATTAAAAAAAACTGTGTATTTTACATACGTGTTTTGTAACCTGGTGCTAAACAATAACTAGAAGATCTCTGTTGTTTACTATTACAGCATTTAAGACTTCTGATCAGAGCAGGACCCCATTGTTCCAGACGGTCACTGCCCCAAAGAGTTTACAGCTTAGTATAATGTAAAGGACCGTGTGTGGGATACCCACAGATTGGGGTTACAAAGAAACAGTGACAGAATTCATTAGTATGATAGGCAATGGCTTCAGCATCACAGCAACCTAATCACTGTCATGTTTTGATTTTGGTAGGTGTCAGAAAAGGAAAATTTAAAGAGGGTTAGTGTGTTTTGCAAATGGTGATGGGTAGCATCTCCTAAGCATCACGAGCAGCATAGAAGGCAGCATGATGGTGCTTGATTGAAAATATAAAAACTGGTCTATGGAGGCTGGCATCATATATGGAGTGGAGGTGGAAATCAGCATCTTGTTAGTGAAGGAGAAATTATAGGTAGGCTGGGAACAAATAATTTGTTTTATGCAATGGAGAAAGAGGAACCAGTGGAGGGGAGCAACAAGAGTGGTGATGTGGTCAAAGCAGACTGGGAAGATAATCTTTGCAGCAATGTTTGGAATGGTTATAAGTAGGGCCATACCAATTCACTGCCCAATTTAACCAGTTTCATAGTCCTAGGATTCTAAAAATCTTCAGTTTTATGGTTTCAGATATTTACATCTGAAATATCAGTATGTTGTGACCATGGGGGTCTCAACTCAAAAGAATTTTGGTATGGAGGGTTGCAGGACTATTGAAGGGGAAGGCTCATGGGTTTGCTACCCTCACTTCTATGCTCCTGCTGTCAGGGGTGCTGTCTTTACAGCTGGAGAGCAATAGGTGCTAGCTGGGTGCCAAGCTCTAAAGCAGAGATTGGGAATTTTTTGAGATGGGGGACCACTGATCCACAGAAAAATCAGTCAAAGGCCACACAAAAGCGAGGCACGAACAGAACAAAAAGCACTGCCTAGCCTAGTTTAGTATGCCCTAGGTGGCTGCCCCAGCACTCAGCTTACAGGGAACACTGGTGGTGGGGGGTCTGAGCAGGAGGAGAGGTGCAGGAACAGGGTGAGGGGACTGTGTGGGAGAAGGGGTGCAGGAGCAGGTCAGGAATGTTGGGTCTTGGCAATGGGGGTGCGCTTACCTATATAGGACCCTGGGATACACATGGCTTACTATCCCCTGCCACTCCCAGGCATCACTCCCTACTTCTCTATTGGCTGTGGTTCCAGCCAATCAGAGTGGCAGGGGAAAAGTCTCTAGGCAATGCTGCTCTACTCTGCTGTTTCCCCAGCAAGGGAGACAGGGAGTAATGGCACGTGGAGCCTCTTCCTTCCCCTGCTAGGCAGAGCCTTTGGGCTGGAGCTGATCCGAGCTTGCCTGACTTCTCCCAGTCCTTCTGTTGCTGGGGGAAGAAAGGGGGTGGAGTCCTGAGTCTCAGGTGCTGGATCCGGGCAAGCTGCAGGATATCACTGCTCTAAAGTCAGCACCACTGCCAACAGCAGTGTAGAAGTGAAGATTGCAGGGCATTAGTGGGTAGGTTATTATACTTTCTGGTTTTTCCAGCAGTCTCCTACCCTGGCTGGGGGGCTAACAGCCACCTTCACTTATGCATTGCATTCAGAGCTAAGCTCAAAGCCAGCAGCTCTGGGGGATGCATTTGCCCACAGTCCAGATCCTGCAGTGCAACATTGTTGTTCCCCCCCCCCCGCCCCCCCCCCAAAAAAAGAAATACAAGGTATGCTGAAGAGGAGCTGAAATACAACACGCACAGGCCCTATCTCTGGGCATTCTGCAGCTTCACAGAGGCAGAGCAGCATGGTCATGCTCCATTTGCTTCCGCCTATGACTTGAAAAATTATTCCAAAGCTATGAAACCTTGTACCAGTGTTATAACAACTAGTTCAGAGGCAACTGACCAACTATGTTCAGCAGACCAAAAAGGGAGCCGCCCCGCCCCGACCCACATGTTCCCTTAGTAAATGTCCTACTCAGCACTGGACATTAAGGTTGGGTAGAGCTGTGGAGATGCAGTGGATTGGGAACGGTAAGATCCTCTAGCAACATTTGTGGAGGTGTACCATTGCATCTCCATGAGCCTCATTAAAGTTATTGGAGGTCAACTTCTGCTGATCCATTTGTGGGATTTGGACCTCAATAATGTTGGTGTGCAAACAGTAACTGACAATGTTTTAATTTATTACCTAATTATTTGGGTTCGTGATGTTTTACACAGTCATGTTACCTAAAGATATAAATTTATTGGTCTGACATCAATATGGAGGCAGGTTTACATTAGAAACACGACAGTGGTGCAGCTGCACTGCTGTAGCGTATCTGGGGAAAACTCTGTGTGCTGATAGGAGCGAGTTCTTTCATTGGCATAATTACTCCCCCTCTATAAAGAGGCAGAAGGTGTGTTGATGGGACACCCATCTAGTATCCCATTCCAGCTATTGGAGATGTGTCCTCCTGGCACTCATATATGGGCTACAAGCCATTGTAGGCAGTCTCAACATACTGTCCCCTCCATAAGCTTATCAAGCTCAGTCTTGGTAACAGTTAGATTTTACCTGCTCCTGCCCCCTCACTGCAGGCCCTGGAAGGCTGTTGCAGAATTCCACTCACTTAGAAACCTTCACCTAGTTTCAAGTCTAAACTTGATGTCACATTCATGTGCAGTGTTCTTGTGTCCCCATTGGTGCTTAACACAAGTGCCTGGTGCTTATCCCTCACAACTGCTTTCTATAAATACGTCAGTTTCCCATCAGTCTTCTTTTGGTTAAGGTGAACAAACCAAGTTCATAGAGTTTCCTCTCAGAGATTTTTCCGTTCCTCTGCACATCCTAGAGCCTTTCTCTGTACCTGTTCCAGTTTGAGTTAATCTTTCTTAAACATTGGAGACTAGACATGCACATATCTATTCCAAATAAGTTCTCACCAGTACCTTGTATAATGGTAGTAAGACTTCCCTGTCTATTGCAAATACCTGCCTGCTGCTTCCTCGAATTGTTTGTTGGTGAGAGACTAAATGAAGTGGGAAAAGTTAACGGTTAACCTCATCCTAAACAGATGAGGTTTACCGGATATGGTTAATGGGTAGGGCCTGGAGCAGACCCCCACCCATGGCCTCTGCTGTAGGGAGGGGTGCTTCCATGCAGCTGGGACAGCCCTCATCTGTGCCAGGCCCAGGAGTGCCACAGGTGGGGGCTGCTCTGACTGGGCTGCAGCACCCCCACTCACTGTGGGCCTGGGAGTGTTGTGGGCAGGGACCCATCCTGTTTAATTAGTTATCAGGTTAACTACATTTAAATAGGATTTTATGTCGCTGAAAGAAGGAAGTTAGAGATCTAAAATTACCTTCCTTTCCAACTCCTGGTTAGTGACAGTTGAGGTATCCCCACAGGAGGCTGGGTTGAAGCTTATCTATTCTCACCCTTCCCTTCCTGAGTCTATTGTATTTCTTACTATTACCACAGTCTGCCTATTTTGCAGCTCATCACCTTTCACAGTCCTTGATGTCTGGCTGCTCTTGTCAGCAGCATCATGGAGCTGGATCAGCATTTTGGCATCACTGTGTTCACGTCCATGCTTGTTTGCAGCCAGATTCTCTGCCTCCTAAGCAGTGTGCAGATGGCAGTGCTGCTGTGCCCACCTATTTTCTGCTTTCCATATGGCTTTTTGGAACAGGGAGCAGTGGTTTCCCAATCTAGCCCTTTTCTCCTGTCTGGGTTGGGGTTTTAGTCAGATGCCTGAACCCACTGGAGCCTCCCTCCTGGCTCCTCTGCGCCTTTTCATATGGTTAGCAGCTTAGAAAACGCTGAACAAAATCTGAATAGTGCTCCATCTATGAGGAAGCCCTCTTGGCCTTGGCAGACTGAGTTGTACTCAGTTTCGGTCCCTAACTCTGGGTATGACTTCACTACCTGGAAGATCAACAGGGTCAAGGTTGCTCTTCCAGGGGTTCAATTTCATGTGCCTAGTGGATGTGTGAAATCGAACTATTGGTGTTGCCTGTCGACCCCCATACTCCTCAGTATAACAAGGAGTAACAAGGTCAATGGGAGAGCTTCTCCTGTCAACCTCCTTCAATAAGTACTGGCAGGTATGTCGATTGTAGATAAGTCGATTCCAGCTGTGCAACTGCCATAGCTAGAATTGCATATCTACATTCGACTTTAAGGTCTAGTGCAGACCTTCCTCAATTAAGTTTCAGGGGTGTGAATTGGACAGGCAGGTGGGTTCCCTGCTTACCAGAGCAGCTGCAGTTCCACTTGGAGAAAAACAGACGAGGGGTTCCTGAGCAGAGCAGAGAGAGATTCCAAAGACACAACAAACCCCATGTTCTTCATTGTTCAAAAGCACATGGCAAGGGTCTGGGGTGGGTGGAGGGAATCTAAGCCATTCTAGACTTCAAATGATTCAACAAGTGGACGATTTAAAATCAGTTTCAGATGGAGACCCTGACCTCTACAGTGCCATGCCTATCCAAAGAGGTTTTTCTGACTTCCGTGGATCTGGCAGAGGGAGGCTACTGTGCCTTGCTGTATCTGGTGATAACCATTGGGCTGAGGTTGCACTGGTGGGGTTGTGCCATAAGCAGTCTATAGTTCTGTGACTAAAAGTGGCAAACAAGCAATAGCTGTTGGGGATGTTTGTGCCTGCCCTTAGGTGGGGCAGTGTACCCAGTAGCCTTTATCTCACAGCCCATCAGCTACAGATGACAGTACTTAATAGTCTAAGGCTCTGGCCCTTTGGGTGAAGCAGAGCTGGGGCAGACTGTAGTCTCAGGGCCACCAGCAAACACTCAGTTCAGGGCTTACATATGGATGAGCACCCAAATGGTCTGGGGGTTCAGGAAGAGGGGAACACTGAGTGGGTCTAGTTTCCAAGTTTGGACAGTAGATATACACAGGCTTCCTGGCTTGTGGTGAAAAGTCTGCCGCCGAAGGGGTAGGGTGTTGGGGTGGCTGTCCCTCCCAGTTTTGCCAGGAGTCTCCCATAATCACGTTCTATTTCCTGGAAGCTATTTCAGCTGAACGGGGAGATTTTGGGTGCTAACAGTCTGGCTGTGGAGGAGGGCTAAAGCAGGGTTCCTTACCTGCCTCATCTCCATGGTGCTTCTGGAAGCAGCTGACACCATCCCGATGGCCCTTGGAGGTGGCTCCCCGCTAGTACTTCTGCCACAGCTCCCATTGGCCAGGAACTGTGGCCAATATGAGCTGCAGCGGTGGTGCCTCTGGGCAATGGTGCGTGGAGACCTCCTGGATTCCCTCGTAGGAGATATTGCTATAAGTATGTACCAGTCATTTTTAGGACACACCACAGGTGAGCACCACCCTCCTCCCACATCCTAACTCCCTTCCAGAGCCTGTGCCCCCTTCTGCATCCCAATCCACAGCCCAGAGTATGCACGCAAACTGCCTCCCAGAGTGCTTCACTCATCCTGCACCCCAACCCCTGTTCCAGCCTGAAAGTGAGTGAGGGTGAGAGAGAACAGGGAAGGAAGGTGAGAGGGAATAGAGTGAAGGAGTGAGTGGGGGCAGCGTCTTGGAGAAGGGGTGGGACTGGGCTGTGGCAAGCATCTTTTGGTTTGTGTGATTAGACAGCAAGCAACCTAGTGGAGTGGCAGGATGCAGGACTGCCCATTTCCACCACATTCTTGTCCAGCGCCCGTATAGCAGCAAAGTAGTTTGCCATGTGGTCAAGAGGGATCCGGTCGCACCATGCTGATGAGAAACAGTGATGTAGCTGGAGAGTCACTAGCTGCTCCTGGGGTTCTTCTTCCCTCCCTCCCTGGGGAATGGTACCTTTGGAATCCACAAGTCCACTGGCTCATCTGGGATGGCAGTCCTGGGAACTCCTCTTCTGGGGCTGTCCTCCAGAGGCAGCAGATATGGCTGCTGGGTGCTGCGGCAGAGTGGAGGAATTCATATCCTTTTCCGCTTCTCATTCAGTAGTGTTGCAGAGTCCTCCCTTTGTATTTCCTATCCCACCCTGGTATCTGTGGCAAGGAGGTGGGTCGGTGGCTTCAGTTCTGGCCGTTGGGGTCCCTCAGTGTAGTGGTCCCTCACTATCCTGTCTGGAAGGAGGCCACTCTGCTTTGCTACGCGCGCCTCCACATTCCTGTCAGGCCTTGCCATCACAGGTTATTCTTAGGGAAGGAAGTAACATTGTGAGTACTGAATGCTTCCATTTGGCTTGGCCTCTGGTTGTTTATAAAGATACTGGCAGTAATGATAGCCTGACCTGCGCCCCTTCTTGGGCAACGCTTGATCACAAAACCATCCCCAGAAACAGCACAGAGCCAGATCGCTGACACTGAGTCTGCAGTAAGTGCCCAGTTAATCAGTGTCAAAGTTCCTTGATTCCAGCCATCAAAATAACATGCTTAGGCATTGTCATGAATGAGTGCAGGGAAGGGGGTTAATCTTTCTGAGGTAACCTGAATCCCAGGTGTGCCAGTGGGAGTGAAGTAATTTTGTTCAAACTGAGAACAATTGCAGTTCCCAGGGCTTTTGTCTCTGCCTACAGCAGAGAGAAAAACAGAAAGGGAAGTGTTTCCTGGGCACTTGGTGTGCAACCCATGATTTACTTTTCTCTTGTTTTGCGAATAAATCACTCTTGTAAACAACTGATCTGACTTGTGTCCTAAGAAAAGTCTGTGCCTCAGACCAAATGGTCGTCTGCTGAATTACATGTTTTTGTGTCCAAGCTGTCCTTTGAAGAGGGATTAAGAGCTTGTGGTTCCGCTACAGGAAAACGTCCAAGTCTCATTTAGTGGTGGCAGCCTACCTTCCAGAATCCAGGAAATCTGTGACCTTGGGAAGTTTTAAAGTAAAGCCTGTGAACAGGCAAGCTGTTTCAAGTCACTGCAGGACCCCACTTTCTGCACTCAAAAGTGTGGAGTAGGGAAGGAGCCCCTGACAGGCACGGACGTAGATACCTTGATAACAAGGATCTATCCGTCTGGAGGAAGGTTCAAGAAGATTCAGGAACTCTTTTTGGTGTTTGGGAGACACATGAGGTGTTTGAGAGCAGCTGATCTGTTGATTCTGTAGCACTGGACCATCAACTACTAGACCTAATTGCACTGTGTGTAAGGATCACTTTATCGGTGCAGTCATGCATCAGGTGCCTTCAGGATTTCATCATTTCATTGGCTCTTCTAACACACAAAGGGTTACATAATAATTCCAACACAGGTGTTCAGCTCCTTAAAGTGGTGGTCAGTCTAGGGCAAAGTGTGTAAAGGTGTGCCCACATGCTGTTCAGATCCCCTGGTTCTCACAACTATCACGCTCCTGGAGGGCTGAGGAGCACACCTGGAAGATCAAGCAGCTCAAGGTCTCTGAACCTGGAGGAAAGTCCAGTAGCATAAACCTAGAGTTAAAAGCCATCAAGCTTGTACTGTGACGGTTCCAGGCCAGTCTAGAGGGAAGCCCTGGCCTGATTCACTTGGTCAACAGGACCATCATCTTGTGTGAACAACCAAGGGGGAAACAAGGACCTCTGTGCTACACGCAGAAGCAATGGAAATCGTGATGAGCAGAGAGCTGTCTCGTATTCCTCAGAGTAATTCCCGTAAGGGGAGACCCGAACCAAAAGGCAGATTGCCTTAGTTACTCTAAGTGGTGCCCGAATTAGGGAGACTTTGAGTTCGTTGGTTGAGGGAAGGCTGAACATTTGGACAATCTATTAATGAACCATGTGAATTCAAACAGACCAAAGTACTTCATCAGGGAGTTGGACCCCAGATCTGGGGAACAGATCTCCTTTTGCCCAGATGGCTGCAGGGTCTGGCCTTTGTGTTCCCACCCTTCCCCTTTCTAGGGAAAGTGGATGAAAAAGTAAAATGAGAACAGATCACAGTCATGTTGATAACTTCACATTGAATGAAGAGATTCTGATTTTCAGACTGACAATAGGAATCTACTGCAATCCCCAAAGAAGTAGGACATCATCACCAGGAACCCAACTGGCTGCATCTAACAGCCTGGCAATTGAAAGGAAAGCATCACTGGGTTTGGTCCTTCAAAGTCGTCATGACGCTGTTTCATCTAGAAGAGATCAGCATTGAAAATGTATTCTTCCATCTTGTACAGAATCCACAAAAAGGTCTGGTGCCCTCTTGGAATCTTTCAACCTGAAAAGCCAAGAACCCCGGGTACCTCTTCACTACACAGAAGATCAGTCCTCCCATCCCATGGTTAGTCTTGTGGAGTTAATTTAGAATGCCTAGTGGGGATGCACTAAATCAAACCTGTGGGATGCCGCTGTTGTCCATTGTGCTCCTGCTGTGCCCCCCCTCCCCCTTAGGAGTAAGGGAAGTCAATGGGAGTGCAGGATTTCTGTCACCCTCCCTTAGTGGATGGAGGTGGCATGGAAGCCTGAATTAATTTGTCAACTCTAGTTACCTAATTAATGTAGCTGAAATTACGTACCTTACTTCAATCTTCCCCTGTAGTGTAGACCTGCTTCCTGTTTCCATATGATGCATGGATTAGACTTTGCACTGTGGCGGCATACAAGACATCGGAGGTCCCTGGTGACCTTGTGTGGGGAAAAGAACTAAGGTATCCAGTAGAAATTTGCAAGATGACAGTAGGTCAACAGCTACTACTTTTGTCAAGAGCTGTAGGGTGGGCTTCTTATCTCTGTGGAAGTGTCCTTAGGGAGGATGGTGGTGCAGGAGATGCCCCAGAAATTAATTTTGCCCTTTGAGTGAATATTTGTAAGTGGGCAACACTATCCTTTCCCATTCCCCCCTTATCTTTTCAATAATCTCCCTGCATCTGTGCACTGCTTTCTGATTCCCAGATGTCAAGAACTGTGACAGACACTAGGCCGCAGAATGGAAATTATTAGTAAGAAATGTTTTCGTTCTGCTAGCAGTACCTCCCACGTTCTACCCAGACTTAGTGGCCGTGAGCCAAATGTCAGCTGCTGCATGGGATCTTGTGAATGGTCCACCCCCCACTTTGATTGGTCATAGAATCATAGAAGAGTAGGACTGGAAGGGACCTCGAGAGGCCATCGAGTCCAGCCCCCTGCCCTCATGGCAGGACCAAGCACTTTCTAGACCATCCCTGAAAGCCATCTATCTAACCTCTTCTTAAATATCTCCAGTGATAGAGATTCTACCACCTCCCTTGGCAATTTGTTCCGGTGTTTGATCACCCTGACAGTTAGGAACTTTTTCCTAATGTCCAACCTGAACCTCCTCTGCTGCAATTTAAGTTCATTGCCTCTTGTTCTATCCTCAGAGGCAAGGAAGAACAAGTTCCCTCCCTCTGCCTTATGACACCCTTTTAGATACCTGAAGACTGCTATCATGTCCCTCCTCAATCTTCTCTTTTCCAAACTAAACAAGCCCAATTCTTTCAGCCTTTCTTCATAGGTCATGTTCTCTAGACCTTTGATCATTCTCGTTGCTCTCCTCTGGACCCTCTCCAGTTTCTCCACATCCTTCCTGAACTGCGGTGCCCAGCACTGGACACAATACTCCAGCTGAGGCCTAACCAGCGCAGAGTAAAGCGGGAGAATGACTTCTTGTGTCTTGTTCACAACACACCTGTTAATGCATCCTAGAATCATGTTTTGCTTCTTTTGCAGCAGCAACACACTGTTGACTGACTCATATTTAGCTTGTGGTCCACTATAACCCCTAGATCCCTTTCTGCTGCACTCATTCCTAGGCAGCCCTTTCCCATTCTGTATGTGTGACACTGATTGTTCCTTCCTAAGTGGTGCACTTTGCATTTGTCCTTATTAAACTTCATCCTGTTTATCTCAGTCCATTTCTCCAATTTATCCAGATCCTTTTGAATTATGACCCTATCCTCCAACGAAGTTGCAACCCCTTCCAGCTTGGTATCATCTGCAAACTTAATAAGTGTACTTTCTATGTCAATATCTAAATCGTTAATGAAGATATTGAACAGAACCGGTCCTAAAACAGACCCCTGCGGAACCCCACTAGTTATACTTTTCCAGCAGGATTGAAAACCATTAATAACTACTCTCTGGGTACGGTTATTCAGCCAGTTGTTCACCCACCTTATAGCAGCCCCATCTAAGTTGTATTTGCGTAGTTTATTGATAAGTATATTATGTGAGACTGTGTTAAATGCTTTACTTGAAGTCTAGGTATACCACATCCACTGCTTCTCCCTTATCCCCAAGGCTCGTTATCCTATCAAAGAAAGCTATCAGATTAGTTTGACATGGTTTGTTCTTTACAAATCCATGCTGGCTGTTCCCTATCACCTTACCACCTTCCAAATGCCTGCAGATTATTTCTTTAATTACCTGCTCCGTTATTTTTCCTGGCACAGAAGTTGAGCTGACTGGCCTGTAGTTTCCCGGGTTATTCTTATTCCCCTTTTTATAAATGGGTACTATATTTGCCCTTTTCCAGTCTTCTGGAATCTCTCCCGTCTCCCACGACTTTCCAAAAATGATTGCTAAAGGCTCAGATACCTCTTCTATCAGCTCCTTGAGGATTCTAGGATGCATTTCATCAGGCCCTGGTGATTTGCAGACATCTAATTTTTCTAAGTAAATTTTAATTTGTTCTTTTTGTATTTCAACTTCTAAACCTACCCCTTTTTCACTAGCATTCTCTGTCAGGCATTCCTTCAGATTTCTCAGTGAAGACCGAAACAAAGAAATCATTAAACATCTCTGCCATTTCCAAATTCCCTGTTACTGTTTCTCCCTCCTCACTGACCAATGGCCCTACTCTCTCCTTCGTCTTCCTCTTGTTACCAATATATTTGTAAAAAGCCTTCTTGTTTCCCTTTATGCTTGTAGCTAGTTTTGAGCTCATTTTGTGCCTTAGCCTTTCTAATCTTGCTCCTGCATGCTCGTGTTGTTTGCCTATATTCATCCTTTGTAATTTGTCCTAGTTTCCATTTCTTATACGATTCCTTTTTTAGTTTAAGATCATGCAAGATCTCCTGGTTAAGCCAAGGCAGTCTTGTGCCATGTTTTCTATCTTTCCTACGCAGCAGGATAGCTTGCTTTTGGGCCCTTAATAATGTCCCTTTTGAAAAACTGCCAACTCTCCTCAGCAGTTTTTCCCCTCAGTTTTGCTTCCCATGGGACCTTACCTACCAGCTGTCTGAGTTTACCAAAATCTGCCTTCCTGAAATCCATTATCTCTATTGTACTGTTTTCCCTTAGAAATTGTGAACTCTGTGATTTCATGATCACTTTCACCCAAGCATCCTTCCACTTTCAAATTCTCAATAATTTCCTCCCTATTTGTTAAAATTAAATCTAGAACAGCTTCCCCATGGTAACTTTTTCAACCTTTTGGAATAAAAAGTTGTCTGCAGTGCAATCCAAGAATTTATTGGACAGTCTGTCCCCTGCTGTATTAGTTTTCCAACATATACCTGGATAGTTGAAATCCCCCATCACCACCAAATTCCGGGCCCTGGATGATTTTGTTAGCTGTTTAAAAAAAGCCTCATCCACCTCTTCCACCTGGCTAGGGGGCCTGTAGTAGACTCCTAGTAAGACCTCATCCTTGTTTTTTACTTCTTTGAGTCTAACCCAGAGACTTTCAACACGTCCATCTCCACCTCTGTCCAAGTGTGTAGATTTTTAATATACAAGGCAACACCTCCTCCCTTCTGAGGTCCATTGAACATAGTTGGTCAATTGCTTCTGAAGTATTTGTTGTTAAGTTGGTACAAGTTTTTACAGTTTTGGAACAATTTTTCTGGCCATGAATGGGAGCAGAGGGGACATGTCCAGGCCAGCAGCCTCCAAATATGGCTTTGCCTATGTGAAGCTGCAGAATGAGGAGAGCAGCACCGGTGGCAATAATGGTGGGAGGAGCTGCTAGCAGAACAGAAATCACTGACAAGAATTTTTCTGTTCTGTTTTGACTTGTGATTACGTCTGGGTTCAAGTTTCCAACAAACTGTTTTAATAGTTATAAAGAAAAGAATTTCTGAAGTCTTGCTGATAGAATTGTTGCCATGCTGTCATTATGCAAGCTGGCTAAATTGTTTGTTTCAGTTTCTTTTTTTAAAGAATACTAAACAATGCAACCACTGAGTCTCTAAAAATTAATATTGAAGCATTATTGTGGATTAATAAGTCAAGAATAATGTGGAAGTTGAATTGTACTTCTAATGGTTTTCAATATTGATTTCAGGTTCGTCAGACTCTGGAAGTTTTGCAGTGTCACGTTCTCGACGTGAGAAAAGATCTAAAAAAGGGCACCAAGAAGCTCTAGAACTTTTGAAAAAGGCCAAGGCTGGTGAGAAAGTAAAATATGAGGTAAACTGTTTAATCATTTTCTGTTGCTTAGACCCAAGTTGAGCTTGGGAATGTTGATCTTTGTCCTAACCTGTGTAAAGCCGATCACCTCGTTTTTGAGGAACATTGTGGGGAAAGTTAGGAAATCAGTGTTCAGTCAAGAAAAGCTGTTCTGAAAGGTGTTTTAAGTTATGAAAATGTTCACAGGGCAGCACTCTTCTGTGCTTGCTCCTTCTCTGTCCCTTAACTTTGGAAATTCAAAAAACTGGAGAGCAACATTTAATTTCACGCATTAAAGTGGCAGATCATAAAGTTTGATCTGCTTTGTGTATAGTAAAGTTAGGAATAAGTTTATTTCACAAAGAACAGAGATTCAAGTGTTAGGAAGTAGACCTATTGGAAACATAATTACATATAAAGTCATAAATGCTTTCAGAATCTAGACTTATTTCACTAGACACCCCCTTGGCTAATAAAGATTAGCTTACGCTGTCTTTCCAGCATTTGCCAGTCAATCCTGGCTGCCGTCTGCTCTTTTTTTTTTTTTTCTTTCCCCCCCTCACCCTCACAAAGTAAGCTGACTGTGCTTTTGCTCCATAGATGAAGGATGCAGTATGGGTTCAAATCTCAACGGTTAGTCCAGAAATCTCTTGACTTCCCATGTAAACATTCCCGCTGATTTATTTTTTCATGGAAATTTCCTCTCTGTAAAAGCTTCAGATCTCTTCATTAGCATTTTGTTAAGGCTGTGGACGAACATCCATTATGAAGCCTGCTGCAGTGCTCTGCAACCGGTGTGCCGCGAAGCTGTGCTTGGTGTGCCCTCATATCTTTGAGAAAAATATGTGTAAAATTAATTGAATAAGTTGCGGAGGGGGAGAGGGGGAAGGCGGGGTGTAACTCGTGGCTCTGTGGGCCATTAAATGCAGCTCTTCCTCAGAGCTGTGCACTGGGAGTGCCGTCAGCTGCTCTGCACCACTCTTCCCAGCGGTGGTGGGAGAAGCACGTGGCAGTAGTGGCATTGGTGAGTCTCTGGCATCAAGTTTGAGTGGAGCACTGTGGGTGCCTGGCTCTGGCAGGACATTGAGTTAGAGCGAGGGAGGGCTGGCGGTGCCTGGCTCTGGGCAAGGGGAGGGGATTGGGCTATATATAGTGGGTGTGCTGTGAAATTATAAGGGAGTGCTGAAGTGTGCCACGAGGTCATAAAGGTTGCTGAGCACTGCCATACCATATTCACTTTACATATAGACGGGCAGATTAAAAATATATCTGGCCTGAATTTTTTTTTTTCATTATGGTGATTGTACCCAATTCGTAGCCCAAAAGAATAATTTTCACTATATATACACGCCTAACTCCCTGCATGTTTTCTGTACATAACCTTTCGCAGTGATGATGAGCAGTGCGACACATGGTTTCAGTAGAGATCTTATATGATGCCCTTTCGTAAACTGGTATGAAAATATCAGACCTTGGGGATCCCAGTTACCCATAGGTACTGTTGCACCCTCTAGCTGTTGGCACCAAAAGGTTCTTGAATATGGTACTGTAATATGGAATGTCCACTACCACCCACCCTTAATATGAGGAAGCCTTATCTGTGCCTGTCAAGGATCAGGTGCGAGACTCCACTAGCCTGAGGCAACACGTGCACTCTCCTCATAGCTTGTGCAGGGTCTGCTGTCCTTAGGAGATAAGCAATAGGTGCACTCCAGCCCTCTGAGCTTCCTGAACAGTCTGTTGGCATATCCAACACCTGTTCCACTGCACTCCCATGGAATTCACAGATCTGCTATTCCCAAAGGAACAGAACACCTCAGTTGATCAGTTAACCTCAAAATCATCTTGCCGGTCAATTTACGACACTTACAATTTTACTATAAATATTTGTTTTTTATTTAATAAAGACTAGAGATTACGAAAGAAGCAAGAATTATTAATAGAAATAAAGGGTTATATCTACATAAAATATTCTTTCCCTAGAGCATAAACTTAACGAGACATTCTCCTGTCTCGTAAAGGTTAACTCATCCAAATTCTCTCTCCCAGGGTTAAACATCTGGATAAGCTGTGATCCTCTCTGCATAAGAGAAAACATTTGGCAGATGGTCCCCAAGTATACTGCATCCCTACATATAGTTCCAAAAATCTCTTCTCTTCGCTTGTCACCATGTTTGCTTTTTCTTGTAGAAAATCTCCCTTGGAGATATCACAGTCTTGGTTAGTGTTTTGCTCATAGTGCAAAGAGGTGTTTATTGCAGAGTGTACAATAGTCACGCTATGTATGAACAGACAAATATATGTTTCCTCGCTGAAAGAAATTCTTTATCATCTTCTGGTGATCCAGCTCCGAGCCTTCAGGAGCATAATTTTTGCAATGCTTTCATCTAGCTCTTTCTGTATGTATCTTCTGCATTGACTCTGGTTATCACAGTGACACTAGTTGTCAGTAGAAAACTTGTGACACCCTTTGGCAAACTATATTGTTTAGAGACCAGACTCAGGATCTCTGTAACTGTTGTGCACCTTTGTTCCCTCTGTCAGCTGGCATCAGCAGGTCCCATGCTCTCATACCTCAACTTGTGTTTGAGAAGAGAAACCCAAGCATTGTAGCTCCTCTTTACAAGGAGTCCAAATCTTTCGGAAAAACAGATTTCCCCAATTAGGACACTTGACAGCAGAGGAAGTCAGTTGTTCTGTTTAGAGAATTCTCTGCTGCAGTGGTACAGCTGTTCCACTGTAACGAATACAAGGTGGAAAAAAGACTTAGACAGAGCGCTTTCCTTTTATTTTCTTTGGTAAGTACCTTTGACCTCTTTGTACCTCTTTGTATCAATCTATCCTTTCTGTAGTCAAAAAATCCTATTTTATATTCTGCATAAAGCTATGTTTTTGGTTGAATGTTTGGGAAATCTCACCTCCGTTTACAAAGGCTTGCTATTTGTGAACAGTTTGCCCTACCGAGGTTAGAAAAAGAAAAATCCAATCTAATGAGTCCTTGATAAATATGCTCTATTTGAAAAATAGCTTGATGCTAATCCTCAATATGTCTTGCTTGCAGGTTGAGGATGTCACAAGTGTTTATGATGAAGTTGATGAAGAGCAATACTCCAGGATGGTCAGGGAACGACAGGACGATGACTGGATTGTAGATGATGGTGTGTAAGATTTATTTAGTGCGGGGTGGCCAACCAGTTAGAGAAGAAGAGCCAAAATAGTGGTGGATAGAGCACAAAGAGTCACATATTTATGTATTTATTTATATAGATCCTATATAAACTTATAAAAATATATAATACATGGCTCATTGCCCTTCCCTTCCCCCAGAGCCAGGTTTCTCCAGAGCCAGGCACACCCAGCCCCCCCCCCCCCCCCGCTCTAAATAAATGCCCTCCCCCAGAGCCAGGCAGTCCAACCCACTGCCCCTTGCTCTAACTAAATACTCTCCACCTCTCCCAGAGCTAGGCCCCTGCTCTAAATAAATGCTGGCAACGTTGCGGGAGCTGCCGCCACGTGCCTCTCTAATCAAGTGTTGGGGTGCATGTGGGGAGCAGGTGGGCGGCACTCCTAGCATGCAGCTTTGATGAGGAACTGGCGCTGGAGATGTCAGTGGCACGTGCTTCTCCCACCAATCAGTGGGGTGTGTGCCTGGAGCAGGCGTAGCACTTGTCGCGTGCAGCTCTGAGGAGCCACATTTAAAGGCTTATGGAGCCGTGTGCGGCTCGAGAGCCATGGATTGGCCACCCCTCAATTAGGGGATTCCCCTTGCATGCTGAGTAGAACCATAAAGTAGGTGTGGTTATTTCTGCATACATTTCTAAGTCAGAAGTTGAGTGCCTTACAAGTTGCAAAGTCTTTTGTGTGCATTTTAAATAGCAAAAAATAAAAATTACCCTGAAATTATCTTAGATCCATCAGGTTTCATGAAGACCTTGCCTCAACGTGTAAATGCCTCAGTGCCCTCTATAGCTCAGTTTATACAGACAAAGAAAGAACTGCGAAACAGAGACTTTTGGCCTACATTTCTACAGCTATTTAGGTGTTGCAGCATTCAAGATCGCAGTGCCTGACTGATTTGAGAGTCCTTTGGAGCTGAAGTGCCTAAATCAATTTTAAAAGCAAAAGTCAGAATCCTAAGTCATTTAGGTATTGTGCTCGAATACCTAAATAGCTTTAAATATCTGGGTCTTTATGCTTGAGCATTGTTGAATTTAAAATAATACATTCAATATCAGTGATTTGAATTCTAATACTTTTTCCATATTAAAATGACTCCCTGTTGCAAACTACAGGGTTTTTTAAGGTTGATCATGTGCTCAGGTAATTACTTCATTTGGAGCCCCATTATAACTTGATTTGGCTTTTAGTTTCTTTTCACTTTCAAAATGTATATGAGTAATGAAAGAACATTAGTAGAAAGTGCAACATAATGAAAACCAAGTGTTTGTTAAGCAGAGGAAGTCCCTTAACAATGGAGATTAAGTTTAAATTTCATCTTGCTAAATTTACAAAGGGTAAAGTTACAAAAGTTTGTTTATAACATTCTTGTACAGATGGGACAGGTTATGTAGAAGATGGAAGGGAGATCTTTGATGAAGATTTAAACGATGATGTCCTTGGTTCCAGCAAGAAAGGTAAATGAATTGAACTCCTTCGAAAGTTTCTCTGACAGCTTTTTTTAACATTGATTATGCCAGCTGACTCGTTGCATTGAAAATGGGTCAGTAAGCCCAAATATTAGCACAGTGAGTGTATCTTCCTGGGAGAGACAACTGACAGAGTTATCACTGTTACTTGAAGTGACTGTGGTTGCACAAGTCTGGAACCAGGGTTTGGCCTGCACAGCCTTTGTTAATTCTGGATGATGATGTCTGAGATGAAGCTGATAGAAGTTGTTTATCAGAGCTTTAGGTTGAGATAGAACTAGGGAAATCACCCTTGCATAATTGTATGCTCCCTCCCCAGGACACCAGGGTTCTTTTCACCCTTCCTTCTTAAAGGCTGCAGGCTCCTGTTTGCTTTTCTCAACCTGCATCTGGGAAAACATTGTTCCCCTTCAAATATCTTTGCCTTCCAGGATAACTCGGGATTATTTTGTGGCCACTGTTTACGCTAAATGTTTGCATCCAGGGCAGCGTAAATTTTATGTGCACCACGGCATCTGCACGTGTACCCGCAGTAGAAACATATGCTGCTATAGGAAGCTGTGAGCGCTCTGCTAGTTAGCTTGGCAGCATCTGAATCTCTCCTGGGTGGCTGCCCAAGTGCTCAGCTTAGAGGGGACACTTTTTGTAGCCACAGCCTGTGTATCAAGCACTGTCACCTCAGGGCAGGCATTACATCCACTGTTTGGTTTAGAGTATGAAATTACACCACAGTATTTGAACAAGTGAGATGATTATAGAATCAGGGATAGAAGGGACTGTGAGAGGTCCTCTAGTCTTGCTCCCTGTACTCAGGAGGGTCCAAGTATGCCTAGACCAGGGGTCTGCAAGCAAAATAGCAAGAAGTGCCATTTTTTTTTAATTCAGTTACAAGAGCCGCAATACATGTGAATACGAAACATCAAAACCTTACTTTTTGTAATCCCTATTTTAAGAACAGCACACACACAATGATCTGTATGAGTTAGAAAGTTTGTTACTTTCACCCCTGGATTGGAGAGCAAATGAGGACAAGGAAAACGCTGTGCCTGCGGATAAGCTCTTAAGCAGGAAGGAGCAATGTTTGCATCAACCCTCCACTCCCGTGCCCCTTTCCTAGGCTGTATCCCCTTTGGCTCACAAACCAGTCACCCATCTCCAGTCTTTGCATGTCTTAGCCACCAAATCAGCCCCCCCCATCCCCAGTTTTTTCTCCCTGTCTCGCAAATTCATCCCCGCAGCCTCATCCCCACTCTTCTCAGCCCCAAACCTGCCCCCAAATCCCCAGGCTTAACCTGCCTCAGCTGACAAATAAGTCTGTAACATTTTTGTCAAGAATGCGTTTGTTTTTGGCTTTGAAGAAAGCAGCTACCTTGGGAGGTTATGCAGGTGTTTATAACCTGCATGTAACTTGACCAAATGCTATGACTTAGGTCAGGGGTCGGCAGCCTGCCGCTCCAGAGCCACATGCGGCTCTTTGAGGGACCACTTTGTGGCTCCAAGAGCCGCAGCTGCTCATTCCAAGTGCCGTTCTGAAGGGTGCCGCCACCACCACTTAAACAAAAAGCTAAACTCAGTTGTGCATCGTTGAATGAACTGGATTTAGTTTGTTGTTTAAGCAGTGGCAGCCAGAGCTGCTCAGCCTTCAGCCACGGCAGGGCAGGGAATCTGGAAGGGAAAGCCGGCTGGGCAGGTAGCCACCCCATGTGGGCAGAAGTCTAAACCAGTGTGAAAGCTGCCAGGAGAGGCGGCGGAGCCTGCCCCTGCCAGAGCTGCACAACCGTGCTGAGGAGGAGGAGGAGAAGACAGTGGGGAGCAGTGGGGGCGGGGCGGGGCGGGGGCAGCGGCTGCGGCAGAACTGTGCGCTGAGGTGAGTTAAGCCCAGGGGATGGAGGGTTCAGAGGGGTTAAGCCTGGGGCTGGTGTGAGAAGTTGGGGCTCGGGGGTTAAGCCTGGGGTCAGGAGAGTAGGTTGCGGCTCAGAGGGGCTAAGCCTGGGGGCAGGGGGGGTGGGTTTGCAGCATGGAGGTGAAGCCTGTGAATAGGGGGAGGATTTGGGGCCTGAGGCGGGTACAACCTGGAGATGGGGGTAACAGCTTTCTAACGGCACAAATCATTGTGTTTGCACTGTTCTTAAAATAGGGGTGATAAAAAGCATGGTTTGACGTTATTTATTAAGGACTGTCTCATATTGACATGCATTGCGGCCTTGAAGTATTGATTTTTGTAGCTGAATTTGAAAACATGGCTCTTCTTGCGATTTTGGTTGCAGACGCCTGACTTAGGTGGTTTGCGTAAGTATGGGCCCAGGATTTCACTGACATTTAACTGCATGTGATGACGTAAGTTTTACAGTCTTGCTCTTTTAGCTAGAACATCATGAAAAAGCCTCACTTGAGTAAATACAGTAAACCTCTGAGATATGCCAATTCACCTTGCACATTTCTCATTTTAACTCGAGTTTGGGGGGACCCCAGTGGCAGCTCCAGCCACAGGGAGCTGCTGGGTCTGGGGGTGGAAGCTGGTAGAGTGCAGTGGGATGCCAGCTCCAGCCCCAGGGAGCCACTGCCCTGGCTGGGGAATTGCGAGGTTATGGGGGAAGGGAGCTGGCCTGGTGCAGCGCTCTGCAGCTCCAGCCGCTGGCTGCAAAGGGGCTGTGCTGAGCTGCTGATTCCTTCAGCCCTGGCAGTTCCCTGTGACTGGAGCTGGTGGAGCTCTGTTCTCTGCCAGTTCCTGTCCCCCTTAACCAAAAGATTCCTTGGCCCTGGCAACTCCCTGGGGGCAGAGCTGGCAGACCTACCTCCACCACAATTTTTGCACGAAATTCAAATTACACCTGATTCTCCAAGGAAGTGATTTGCTGTGCAAGTCAGGGGTCTACTGTATTAAATTTTACCTTTAAATCACTTAAACGTTTTTCAGCATATATGGAAAACAAACACATCTTTTTTCTTACAAAAATAATTTATTTCCCTTATCAAACCTTATGCACAATCTTTTCTGTCGAGGTTATTGGAGCAATACCCAGAACAAACTTGTATTGTCTTAGTAACAGAGAGCAGTAAAGTAGCACTTTACAGACTAACAAAATAATTCATTAGGTGAGCTTTTGTGGGACAGACTCAGTCTTGTTACTCCACAAACAATCTGCAGGTTGAACAGAAGATTTGAAGAAAGTTGGCTCCCTTTCCGACCAAATCAGTGTGGCTGCTAAAGTTTTAGTGAGGCAAAAACAATGCTTATGATAGAGCTCTGTAAATTTCTTGTCGCCATTTTGATAGTTGCCATCTTTTAGTACTGTTTATAATGTCCTAACGTTTTTAATACACATTCAGTGCTCTTTGAATGAAGCTGCATCAATGGGGTGTGTGTGTATGTGTGTGAGAGAGAGAGAGAGAGAGAGCTTTTAATAAATGGTTATCTAACGTAAGTGCAGGGCAGCTGACAAACTGTCCAGCCCCTGATGGTGGGAAGTGGATCTGTGCTTCTGCATAGGGCTGCGCCTGGGGCAGGTGGCATGGGGTGGGGGCAGCCAGCCCTTAGCACTACCCAGAGTGTGCTGAGACCTTCTGACTTGCAGCCTCGGAGTTGCCTGAGGCACACTGCTTGGTGCTTCAGCAGTGGTTAGAAGGACCTGGGGCTCTGCTGCTGCTGTTCCTATAGTAGTGGCAGCTGATAGTTGTGGGACCTTTTGAATTGTCGGGCCCCATGGGCAACTATCCTATTTTCCTCCTCATCTCCCTTCCCCCCATCAGCAGGTCTGGTTAAATTATACAAGTGTTCAAAAAAAAAAAAAAAAATAATAAAAATAAAAATAATAAAAAAAGAAGTGAGCCTTTTTGTCTTCAAACAAGTATAATTTATTTCTTAAGTGTGGAAGTGTCTCCCCCCCCCTCACACCCACCCGTATTGGTCTACTTGAAGGAGATTGGGACTGCACACATTTGTCTGTAACTAAATTACCTGAACCAGTGATGATGTGTTCAGGTCAGGAACGTACTGTAAATCTAATTTATACTGCTAGTTCCAACCTTGGACAACCTAAAGAGATTTACAAATGATGTACAGGGATCACTTCCTCCACAAGAGAGATGAAATGTTGCATTTGTGTAATGTTGTTTTGCAGCTCTGGCATCTGCAGATGGAATGCGCAGGATGTAATTACACAAGCTGGATTTTGACTGAGACAGCAGTTTAGTAGCTACAATTTTGTCAAAAGTGCCATAGGATCTCCACTGGCAAATTGTCAGACTGTCTTACAGCTCTTGGAGTATGGCATTTGCAGTAGCACAGTGCCCCAACGTTATATTAGGCTCAGTACTGACTCCCAGGAAAGAGTGCCTCTTACTGAAGTGTAACACAGTTTCTCACTACAGCTGCGTTTCCCATAGATGGAGCCCTGTGCGGATACAAAAAGGTGTATTCCCATCCATCAGGCTCAACTCATTGGATCTGCGATCCCGATTGTACTTGCATCCTACTTGCATCTGGTGGGGAGGTGGATGGAGCACAAATGAGTGGACGGGGGTAGGGTAGTGCAGGCAGGAGGAAGGCAGTGTGATAGCAGGGACTGACGGTAAGGGCAGCAGGGATCCAGGGTTGGGGTTCACCGACCAGCCCCTCCTGCAGAGAGATTTAGGATGGAGTTTCTTGTGTCCTTTCCCTGCTCTGGCATGCCCCCCTTCCCTGTCCCTTCCACCTGTTGGCTAGGTGGAAGAGGGGAAGAGCCTTGCGTGGGTATCCGTGGATATGAAGTGGATGTCTGTGGATACGCAGGCTCTAACCATAGAGGCTTTCTGTCCTAGGACTGGGCTGTTCTTGACAAGTCTGTGAGATCAGACAGGGTTGCAACACAAGATGTGGCTAGTGATTTTTCGTTTGTGTTTAAAAGCTGGACTGAACCTCTTTGGTTCTCAGGAAAGCTACCAGTTAATAGGCTTGAGGGTGGAAATCACTGTTTTATCTGCAGGATATGAAGAGTGGCAAGGAAAGCTTCCCCATGTCTCCCTGAGGGCAGGTCTGCACAAACATGTAGTATGACTCCACCTGACACTAGCTGTGTGCATGGACCTGGAGGGAGCGCACTAAGGAAGGAGACCTGCTAGGTAACTGGACTTAGGTCACTTGGGAAGTCATTTGCAAAGCAAAGAATTACTCCATGTCTCCATAGTCCCCAGGTTCACACAGTAACTACTGGACTATCTTCTGTGCCCACACACTAGTATGAAAAGCGCCTCTGCTGCACCATACGCTGGAGCAGTGGTTCTCAACCTGTTTACCACAATAGGCTGTGAATGCAGTTCACCATGAGTGGGCAACATCTTGTACTATTCATTTGGCCCTGAGGATGTAACGTGAGCTCCAACTCTGTGCTGATTGGGCCACAGGTTGGAAACCACTGCTCTGGAGTGACCATGTTTTAGTATGAGAGAGGTGGTTCAGGCATTGGTCTCTGTGCTATTGCCAAGAATGCTATGAACTCTGGTGATATTTTTCTGTTACGTAATTGGGAACAGCTATGACAGTGATTCTCAACCTTTTTTATAAAGTACCCTTTCAAAACAAGTAAGTACCCCCAGACTTCTCTCACGTAACCCTCAGGGTGCATGTAGCACTGGTTAAGAAACATGGTCCTAAGGTAATCTGAGGTCTTGAAACAAGTGCCATTCAACCTTTCCAGATTGCTGTACGCTTTGCAGGAGTCAATTTGTTTTGCATACCACCAAGTTACACCTCACTTAAAAACTACGTACTTTAAAAATGTGCAAAAATATCACCCCAGACTACTACTGAAACCTTGCTGACTTTCTGCCATCTTATTATCAAATAATGAATAGGAGTAGAAATACTATATTTACATTTCAGCGTAAGGCATACATGTAAAGCAGTAGAAACAAGTCACTGTCTGAATGAACTTTTAGATTGTACTGCCTTTACTAATGTTTTTATGTAGCCTGTTGTAAAACTAGACAACTATCTAGATAAGTTGATGTACCCTGGAAGACCTCTGTGTATGTCCAAGGGTACATATACCGCTGGTTGAGAAACACTGAGCTATGAGATTGTAACCCCAAACCTTGCATGTACTGCTAATAGCAGCTGGCTTTCAGCAAGTAGCCTAAAGATAGTCTCTTTACCACTTCCATCAGCTTTCCAGCAGTCACTGATAACTGGACTATATTGCTCAAACACAAATAATTAATCTCTCTCTTGCTCCATTAGGAAAGGGCGAGAGAACATCTACAAATGACAAAAAGAATGTGAAGAAGTCTGTGGTGTCGAAGCCAAACACTATTAAGTCTATGTTTATGGCTCGTGCTGGAAAGAAAAGCACAGATGTAAGTTGTTTTTGTATTTCAATTTAAATGTCCTACATTCAGTTAAGCTTGTAACTTTATTTTATTTACTCAAAGTGACAAATGTTTTGGTCAGTGCAATTTTACTTTTCTCAATCAATTGGCACACAAGCCAGAATTAGAAAAGCTCCCATTGGGAGTTTATGGGTGCTTGTCCCTCTTGGAAATCTGACCCATGGCCAGTTTGGAATTAGGAGATTCCACGTATCGAGTCATTGGGTTCAGTTAAGTGCCTGTGATTAAGTCTATATAGTTAACACAGATGTCTAATATTTTACAGAAAACTGTAGACTTGTCCAAGGATGACTTATTAGGGGATATTTTACAAGATCTGAACGCTGAGGTAAGTGGTTGACTTTTGCAACCTGTGATGTACTGAATACTCTTAAACAGTAATGCAATTAATCCACTTTTCCGAAGCTCTTAATAAGAGGTTTTAAAGAAACTGGGCCACTCAAGATTTTTATTATTTTAGTGAAGTCATTCCTAACTCTAGGTTGTGACAGTCTTTGTCCCATGAGTTCTCTTTAGGTGCACAAAAAGACAGGTCAGCCAGTGACTTCAAGTAATCAACATGACAGTAGTCTTTACTGTATAAGCAGAGTTTGTTTAAATTATGACAATTGATGTTGTGGACAGCTTGTATCATCATGTCCTTTGAGATTACCGAATATGACAAGCCATTAATATAAATTTAAAATTACAGTTAAAAAAAATTAGAAAATTACCACGTCCCCTGTCCTTAACTTTGCTTGAATATAAATATTGTATTTGATACTCATCCGCATGTTATTGGATAGCTAACTTATGGTCTATGTCATCTTATTAATGGTTACCAACATCACAGACATCTTAAATAGCTCAGGAAATTGTTCCATGGTCTCATGATATGGTCTGCTGTTGCAAGGTATGTGTGAAATACCAGACTTTGTGCAAGGTGAGTGAGAAACACTTAAGCACATTCACTCTCTTGGCAGTCACTTGATAATGAGTAGAACGTCTTCATGTCACCCTTCTGTTTGTGATTCCATTGATGGCTAATCAGCCTGATTCTGGAGCCGCAGGTCTTACCACCAAAGGGGCAGGTGGTGTTAGCTGTTGAAGGAGCGTGGCGCAGTTTTTGACTCTTCTTCTTCTCCGCCTCTGCTCATCTTCATTGTGATAGGACCTCTCAAATTGCACCACCACCTCATGGATTACCATTTTCCACTGGAGGTGGTCTTGGGCAAGGTTCTCCCAAGTGTCGGTACCAATGCTGCACTTTTTCATGTGTGCCTTCAGCATATCCTTATATTGCTTCCACTGGCTCCCAAAACTTCTCTCTCCTTCCTCCAACTCAGAAAACAGAATCTGTTCTGGGAGGTGCTGATCAGACATTCGAATCGTGTGACCAGTCTGGTGACGTTGTTAACGAATGGTAATGGCTTCAATGTTGGTCGTGTTCGACTCTTCCAGGATTCTAGTGTTCATGTGCCTGTCCTCCCAAGAGATATTTAGGATTCTCCTGAGGCAGTGTTGATATTGTTCAAGTGTCTTCAAAGACACTTGTATGTTGTCCAGATTTCACAGGTGTACAGTAGCATTGGAACAACCACTGTATGGTGTACAAGGAGCTTTGTCTTGGGACAAATGTCCCAGTTCTCAAAGACCTTTTGTCTCAGGCAGGTGACAGCAGAGCTTGCATGGCTGAGAAGATGCTGGATTTCTGCATCAGTCGACTCCACGTTTTCCAGCAGGTCTACATTGACTTCAGTAGAAGGTACATGAGATTGTCCTGTTGGCAAGGGTTAGTGGAGCACCTTGGTCGTTTTGATGTTCAGTGTGAGGCCAAGATTTCTGTATGCTTCAGTGAAGGCACTTAAGATGGTCTGAAGGGCTGCAGGGGAAAAAGCAGCAACCACGTTGTCATCCATGAAGTGGAGGTCCATGATTGAGGTTGTGGAAGTCTTGCCTTTAGCCTTCAGTCTCCTGAGATTGAAAAGCTTTCCCCTTCATCCTATAGACAGTCTTCATGCCATCTGGAAACTTGCAGAACTGTGATGGGCCAATGATGCCACCTTGTTTGACTCCCATTTTGACCTTTGGGATCTGTTGTTGCTCAATACTGTGGCAGTCAAGTTGTTGTGAAGCAGCATCAACATGCTAATTAATTTTTTGCGGCAGCTGATCTTTGAGATTATGGTCCAAAGGGCGCCATGATTGACTAAGTCGAGTGCTTTGGTCAGGTCAATGAAACTCATGGATAAGGCTTAGTTTTTTTCATGACATTTTTCTTGCAGTTATCAGCTGGTGAAGATCATGTCTGGTCTGCTGTTCCTCAGAATGGTCAGAAGCCACACTGGGATTCTGGGATAATTTCTTTTGAGACTGGCAGAAGTGGGTTTGCAAAGATTCAAGCTAAGATTTTCCCTGCCGTTGCCAGAGGGATTCTAGGACCACGGTGGAGGGGCACTTACAAGGGCTTGTTATAGTGCTCCTTCCAGTGAGATGCAACAGCTTCATCGTCTTTCTAGTGTTGGGTACCATCCTTTGATCTCAGGGGATTGAGTCCATGGTTTCTCAGTCCATAAAAAGCTTTGGTAGCAATGAAGAAACATCTTCCATCATTGATGCCTGCGAGATGCTGGAGTTCTCGCAGCTTCTCAGTCCCCGACTCTGGTTTTTCAGAGTTCTAGTTTTACGTTGGACTTCTGCTTTGGCATGCACTTCTCCCTTCATTATGCTGTTGATGTTGTTTTTGCCTCAATCAGGCATTCAATTTCCACGTTGTTCTCATCAAACCAGTCCTGATGCTTCTTTGTCTGGTAGCCAAAGGCTTCCCTGCAAGCTCCAGTGATGGCATTTTTCAGTTGACACCAGTGTTATTCCACATCTTCAGGGTGTACTGTTGGCAGCTTCCTTTGGAGCTCTATGTGGAAGTCACTTCTTCATCTGATAGGGTCCTTCAAGCCTTGTACGTTGATCTTTCATAGAATCCGTTTCCTCTGACTTCTCCATTTGATCACAGTCCGACTTGCCATTATGGATCGAATAAGGTGGAGATCGGTCCAGCAGTCATTGGCGCTAGTTGTTGCATGTGTGAGAAGGACATCACACCGATCCTGAGCCTGTATGATGACATAATCTGTGAGGTGCCAGTGCCTCGATGGAAGATACTGCCCTGAG
This sequence comes from Carettochelys insculpta, assembly GCF_033958435.1. Classification (NCBI taxonomy): domain Eukaryota; kingdom Metazoa; phylum Chordata; order Testudines; family Carettochelyidae; genus Carettochelys; species Carettochelys insculpta. The sequence goes on from NC_134137.1 coordinate 156,932,525, forward strand.
GTCTTATATTTTGTTTTTCTGGTGGAACAAGATGTTTGTAAAGATGCACTTGTGTTCTGCACATTTCTTAAGGAGGAGCACTCCACTGCAGTTGCTGTTGCCAACTCCTTTCTCAGTCGTGGCCTGCCAGAGGTCTTGTTTCTTCTGACTCTGGCATTGAAACTCTCCAAGAGAATAATCTTGTCTGTTTTGTATATGTCTTTCAGGACTACATTTGGTTGGGTGTAGAACTTCTCTTTCACATCATCTTTGGCGTCTAGAGTTGGTTCACAAGTACTGATGACATTTGCCTGTTGGTATTCGTGTCATCAAGATTCTTTCTTCTATTTAAATGCCAATTGTATGCTTGATGCTCTGTAATATATAAGGAGAACTGATCCCTGTCCTGTGGTTTATGATCGAATATTAATTTTGACTTTCTCTGTTTACCAGGATTTTGTATAATGTATTTAATTGGCATAATACTCCGACAGTTGCCTTTGCTCTTCTGGACCCTCTTGGTCATTGTTTTGCATTCTCTGTTAGTTTAGAATCAAGCTGTGTAGCTGCTTTTAATGTTTTCTTTTAAAGTTACTTTTTTCACAGTGTTGAACAATCAAAGCCAAAACATTTTATTGGTGTTGTTTTGGCCTTGTCACTTTCAGTAAATTGAAAAACAAAAGGTGGTTGATGTGGGAGGGTTTCTCACTTGCTTTTGGAGGGTTTCCCCAAATTCACTAAGTGAAGACGCTTTGCAGTGTCATTTTTTGTTGGTACTCTCATACTTTCTCAGGCTGATGCAGGTAGGGTTAGAAGAAGAGAAAAATTGGGTGGCTTTTTCTTTCTCTGACATATTCTAATAATGCAGGGCCATTCTCATGTTCTCTCCCCTCCTTAGACTGTTCAGATAACTCCACCTCCAGTTGTAAGGCTAAAAAAGAAGAAACCTGTTGGAGCTTCACTGAATCCTTTCTCAATACCATCACAGCCTCCAGTGGTAACGTTGCAGATCCAAATTGATTTTTTTATGTATATAAAAAAATGTTTTTTGTTTTTTTTTTGCTCATGATAGCTTATGTTTTGAATAAGTAAGCACTTATTACTGACTTCCCCATTGAATAGAGTAGGTCTTTAATTTCCTTTTTGATACTCTAATACAGAGCTGAAAATACAGTTTTGCCTCTGAATATCTTTGTAGTTGGGTAAATACATAGGGTTGCTTTATTTATCACTAAAGCCATTTATACAGTGCTGGAATTTTGAATTAGGTGTGCCGGTGGTCTAATGGGCCTAAACTGGGGTGTCCAACATACTAGCCATTAGCTACATGAGGCTGTTTGACTGGTTGAGTGTGTTGAGTGTGACTAGTTGGCTTAAAGAATGAATATATATTCAGAATAATGTGGGTAGTTCACTATAGCAGTATCCACTATAATGGCTACTGCTTCAGAACTGGTTGGACACAATGGTCCTAAGAGAGCAGCTGGAGGTCTTAATTGCTGTTCAGAAAGCAGAATGAGAAACAGGAAGACTGTCTTGGAAAGTAGGTGGAGGTGAGCAGGTGGTGACTAACATTTTCTATATCAGTAGGCTAATCTGGAAGCATAAGTATAGAGAAGTGTATATTTGGTTGAAATAAGAGTTAGTAGAAACCTTTAGGGACGGTTGTCTCAGGAGAGTGCTGAGGGCAGAAGCTGAGAAAGAAAGGATGAGATTGGAGAAGGTAACATTGTAGCAGGGGAATATATTACATGTCTTACCAGTGGTTCTGACAACTGTGTGGTAGACAGTAGAAGAATTTTGGGAACTGCACGTTCCCTGCATTGTTTCAAGGAACAAGCTGGTGGGAGTGAGGATTTTAACTTCCTGTATGTGTTGTCAAAGCAGGCTGCCTGGGGAGGGGGAAAGAAGTTGTAAGGAGTTGCTTGTCAGACACAAATGGGGAGAAGGGGTTCTGAGGTCAGCTTCTTCACTCCAGAATCAAGGCCTGGGTAGACTAGCAAAAATGCTTGGCCAAATAAGAAAATCAACAAACACTGTCCATTGACAACTATGCCCCCTCCCCCCCCCCGCGAACTGTTTGTTGTTGTTAATGTTTGAGTGTGGGAGTTGGGAATAGGACTCATGGTAGACTAAACATTGCTATGGAATTGCGGCGTTGTTGCTGAGGAATTGAGTGTCATGTTGAAGAGTTCACAAAGCTCAGACTATAGACCTTGTTGCCAGCTTCATGCATAACTAAACACTGCAGTTCCTCTTCAATAGTTGTCTTAAGGACAATTAGAGTTTAATAATAATTTTTCAGGTAAAAACTCCTGTTGTAAGAAAAGCTCCCACTACTGTCAGAAAAGAAGTTCCTTCTCCAACTACTTGTGATCCAAAGAGTACCAGTTATGCAGCAATACCGGTTCCTGTCCATAAAGAGAATGGTAGTGCTGAGTATACGATAAAAGCTGTGGAAAATGAAGAACTGGTGAAGGCAAAACCAGAGAAAGCTATGGAAGGTATGTTAAAAATTCTGGTGAAGAATATAGCAAATGTAGCACATTTTAAAATATTTTGGTTAACATTGGGTTTGAATGTGAAAAAGAGCTTAAAAATCTTATGTTTGATTTGTATGAATTCTGTATACAGTTTGTAGTGGCTAGAAGCTGTAGTATATTGTATTAATGTTTCAACTTCTTTACTTCTTTTTACATTGTTTACAGAAGATGATCAGGCCATGGTGGATTTTGAGGATGGGGATTTTGATGAACCTATGGAAGCGGGTATGCCAGAGACTGCTGGGCCCCTGAAGAAAGAACAGAAGCTAGAAAAGAAAGAGACAAAGCAAGTGGATTCTGTGAAGGATGCATCCTTTTTGTAAGGATCTGTGGTTGCAAAAGACCTTTTTTTCTGAAATAATGTTTGACTTCATTTATATTTGGACTTGATATGTACATTTTTAAGAGTCTGAGGAAAGCTGTAACAAATTTCTCAAGGCATTTTTATGTGATTGCACTGTGTAGATGTTAGAAATGTGCAGTTTGAGGGGAGCAAACTGGTTGACTGCTATATAAGAAATGGGTTACTTAATGTTTCTGGGGATAGAAAATTCCCGTCTGGGTAGCATTTATGTTAACTGCTTGATGTATATGGAAAGAGCTGGTGATGTAATGTGGAAATTTTAAACTGGCCATCTCAGTGCTGTTGAGCAGAAATTGGGAACCACTAAAGATATAAATTACTGATTATAATTCCCCAAGACATTAATGATAGTTAAAGCCAGTTTCCCATTGGCAAATAGTCACATCATTCAAGTGAAAAATGCAAAAGTAATGATTTTAAGATCCTTTTCTTATAGGAGAGTGTCAAAGCACATTTTCAATATTGTTTCATGAAGGAGAATAACGTGAAGTCAAACTATGATTTGACACATACATGGTGCTTCACAGATACAAGTAATGAATCTGTTCTGTACCAAATAGCCTATAGTCAAAGATACTCTTACAGTATGGGATGCTGTAAAACATGACCAGGTGTCTAACTGTCTAAAGCACCTTTTAGTGCCCGTCACCTGGATTTATGGAGAGCTGTGTTTAAGTTAGCTGCTTGGTGTGACAGATCTTAAGTCCATGTCTTCTCAACAATTATGGTTGTAGTAAACACGCAACCTTACTCGTATGTTTCTCAATACTTGCAGAAGTTCTTCTATACCAGAAATGTCCTGTTGGAACGGAATGGATGAGGACGAATTTGATTTAATTACCTCAGAAGTTCAAGTGGACCCCAGTTGCCTACCACTAGTGACTGGGGAAGGTGGTGATCAAGTCTTTAGGTTTTATTGGCTGGATGCATATGAAGACCAATATAGTCAACCAGGTATCTACACTTTTAAAGAAAGAAGGTAGTTCATTCCCGTCAAGTTGTTCTCGCATTGAAGGGTGGGATTTTCAAAGAAGCCCAAGCGCTGCCTAGACGTCTGTGCCTGCTGAAATTCTCCCCCGGAAGCTGCTGTGTAACTTTTGGGGAGTTTGTTTCTCCCTCTGTACAACATAACCAATTGACAAAATAAGTCTTGCTTATTATGTGTGGTCTGATTATAGTCTTGGGGGAAGGAAAAGGATTTTAGTGCTTCTTAAATCTAGGAAATATGCTGACATTGTTTACCTCAATGTGCTAGGGATGAGTTGATGTGTCTGACTTCTTGGCTAGATTGTATGGTAGTTAAATGCGCTGGGCTTTTGCTTTTGAAAGTCTAACCTGAAATCCTGATTAGACCATTAGTTTGCTTTACCTGATGATAAACTTGTCTCTGCACAGCAAGTAACATGAATTGGAGGAGGGGAGGCAGACTCTTTGTGGAATGGATGTTATTGCATAAACATCTTCATAACGCCAAAACACCTGAGTCCTATTGCGTTTATTTCAAAGCTCTAGTGCTTGTGGTTTCTGTCTTCTGCATGTAACAAACTCATTTATGCTTGTTGTTAGTAAAGGAAAAATATCAATTTTGGAGGCTTTGAACTAGTGCTCCAAGTGCTAAGTTGAATGAGTTTTACAGTTACAGCTTTCTTAACTTGGTGGGCTAGAGGGGTTAAATATGAGTTGGTTTCTTTGTATGCTGAGCACATTGAAAAGTTTCCTGAGGAGAGCAGCTAGTGATCACAGAAACCTTGGCGAAATCAATGCTTTCTAATATAAAATAGTTACTCCTAAAGACCTTGTTATTGTTTTTCACTTCTGTCTTGGCTTGTAAATCACTGGTTGCTAAATGGAACATAATTATGAAATAATTTTATTTTTCTTGCATATGAGAAGAGATACCCCATCCTAGTGACATGTCAGGGTTGAATAATCACCTGCACCTGGCATCAGTTAGTATTGCGGTGGGTGGGTGTAGAAGTAAATTTAGGCATTAGTTTTTAACAGGGTGATCTTTATGGCAAATGGGGCATAAACAATGTCAAATACATTGCTTGAAATGTAATTACTTTAACTTGACTGCAAGGTAAATTGGCCTCTAAAATCATTTGTGATTATAAAATAAACGGAACTAAGACCACCACATCCAGTGTACAGCTTCCTTGAATTATAACTTAAAGCAATGTAAGGGTTTTGTTGTGCCAGGAAAATGGGATGTGCCTGGAATGGGATTGCTCTCATAAAACCATATGGAAAAGAGGCAGAACCACCAAATCAAGTACAGTGCTCAAAACTGACATAACTGAGCAAATGTTGGAAGAGACTGAACCAAGATGAACCGGAAAAATAGATGGACCTGGAATAGGATTGCTTCTCAATAGATCTTACAGAAAAGAGATGATAAAGAGAAATTCGGAGTAGTGTTCTGTTTTGCCACGGCTAAGTCAGTGCTTAAGGTGTGCAAACTAGAAGAAAATGTTATTGGAAAGCACACTGACTTTTTTTTTTTTTTAAAACATAGTGAATGATGAGAGTTTTTTATAGGGATGAAGGAAAAAGGTACACTTGATGGAATTCCCATGTAAAAACTAATAAAAAAATTAAATGGACAAATTTTAAGATCCCTTTTATTAAGAAATCCAAAATAAATATTAACTTAAGAAAAACACTATTTTTGAAAAATACAGTCATGTGAAATAAAGCATGTACATTTTCATTTTATTTTCCAAAGTAAGTCCCTTAATTGACTTGAATTTGATTGAGGAGTTTATTGAAAGCTAGTGCAATTTACAGCAGTAGTTTAATGTGCTCCCATCTTACAAGTCCACTTAGGTGGACTGCAGCATTCTGTCCTAAATTCAGCTTCAAATGTTTTGAAGGTCTAATTCCACATAGGCTGCATTGTAGTTTGTTCATTACACCTTCATCTTATGGTGACGCAAATGTGGGTAACTGTGGCCTGTAGTAGTAATAGTAAGCCACTTCCATTCCTGCATCTTGGAGCAGCAAAGAGAAGACTGACATAAAAGCTGTCTTGGCTATACCTGTTACCTTGGCATCCAGGAAAATCCAGAATTTAACATCATCTCTAAGTTGTCCACCTGTACTGCTGCACTCCCTCTCTGAGCAGTGCTGATGTGAGTTTCACCACTGCCAGTTGCTTCTGTTTCCCACACCATTCTCTCTTTATTACATTGCCACTTTGGATCCCAACCCACAGTTTGAGAACCACTGTTGTTAACCACTGACCATAGCAGATGGAGCTGTCGGGCAATACAAGTTGAAAATTACTTTGGTCCTGTGTGTAAGTTAATCTTCATTATTAATCTACTTCAAGTTGCATTTTTTCTGCAGGCAGTTTTTTCTGAGAAATTTTAGTTCTCTAACATCTAGACTTTTCTTTTTATCTCTTTTCTTAGGTGTAGTATTTCTGTTTGGTAAGGTCTGGATTGAATCAGCAGAGACCTATGTTAGCTGTTGTGTGACAGTGAAAAATATTGAGAGAACTATCTATCTACTTCCACGTGAGATGGTAGGTCTGAATTCCAGTTAGCTTCTGATGGGAAGCTATTGAAGTAAAATGCTTTCTGACTTGTTTAAATGCAAAAAATAAGTTAAGCTGATCATTGCTCATTTGATATGCATCTCAAATGCAGTGTCTTTTTGGCTGATCTTCTGCTTAGATGATAGATTAGTAGTCTTTGGTAAGTTTGGCTGTGTGAACTCCTTTATTTTGGTGCCATAGTATTCCCTAAATACAAGCTTTGAGTGCATTTCAGTTTATGCATAAAAACTGAATGTTGTTGACTTGTTAGTTTGATGCTTTTTGTCATAATCTACAAATGAAGTAATTTGAGATGACTCTTTTTAAAGCAAATGGACCTAACTTCTGGTAAAAAGACTGAGAATCCGGTGACTATGATGAATATCTACCAAGAATTTAATGACCAGATTGCTGTAAAATACAAGATAATGAAGTTCAGATCCAAGGTTTGTGTGTCATTTACATACACATCACATTCCAATCCCTTCCTTTTTTGTTGTTGTGTTGTTGTTGTTTTAGTAGGCTAGGAGAAAACTTTCAGTGGACAGCCATGATGGTTGATGTGTGGAGTGGAAAAGACAGAGAGATAATTTAGGTGTATGTTCTCTTGTAACAGCCAGGCACTGACTGTCTTGACTCTTTCTGAACTCAAGAATAACTGAGACAGGCTCTGGAGATGAGTCTAGTATAGAACAAATTTTTCAAAATTTTAATTCCAAAAGAAATGTCATCAGTGGCATGATATTGGTAAAATGTCAGCAGCGTGGGATCTCTGCATCAGAAGGCAGCTTTCTTTGTGATCTAAGGCTGTGCCCTGATTTTTCTCTTGCAACATTCAAAACAGGTTTTAAATATGCTTGTGGCCAAATAGTTTATAGATGTGCCCTCCTAATTATAAACGTGACGACCTGCCAAAATCCTGCTAATGAGTTAATAAGTTTTAGCCAGTACAGCTTTGTGAATCAGTGTTGTTTCTCTATGGTGGACTCAAACCACTGGTGAAACTGTTTCAGGGTCTTCCTTTCCTCCACCCCCACCCCCCCATCTCTATGCCATATTTAATAGAGTTCAGTGTACTACATTATGCAGCACTGCCTGTTTAACTATAACACACTTGTTGCCCAGAGGTAGCGAAGGGATACACGCAGGGCTTCACTTACAAGCACAGAGAAGGTATATATGATCAGGTGAGCTAGCATCTCGTAGCATCCCTTCTGTGATGTTGGCAGTTCTGATTCCTGGGCTGCTTGTATTCATTTCTCGTAAATATCCTAGTTATTGTAATGAATATGAACACAAGTGGGAAAAACCATCTGTGGCCACCTTGGTGGGACACTGGAACTTGCACTTGAAATTTAGTAATGTGATTTGCATGCCTGACCTGCTGTGACACTGAGCGAATTTCTTCACTCAGTCTCTTTCCCCCCGCCCCCCAGTTCCCTCCCTTTTATCTGTGTGGGTTTTCCACCCCCCCCTTTAGACTGTTAGCTCTCCGGGCAGGAACTGTTTTTTATGTGACTATACAATGCCTAGAGCCTTAGAAATTACAGCCAAGATGAGTATGCCCTAAAGGTTACTGTACTGCAAATCATTAATGAGGTAGATAACATTTCCTTTTTGTGGAGATTAGGGGACCGTCTTGAGAGGTAAACTATTCATTGAATCCTTTGCTGTGCTTGACACTTTTAATGGCACTATATATCTGGGCCACTTCACAAGCAGTTAAGAGAATGGTGAAGTGGAAGAAGTTGCTCTGCTAGAAAATAGAGGCAGACATGTTTGGTGATAGAATAGAGGTGTCAGAGGAATCTGTTCATGAAGGCCAGTTTTTTGCAAAGCAAAATAGGCAGAAATTGTGCTAGCAAGGGTTTCACAAATCTGGATTGAAGTGCATTGCTTACAGCTGTGTGAGGAAGCTGATTCAGTCACTTCACAAGCATTCATTAACTTCTCTCCCTTTTTCCTCTTTCATATGTGTGGATAAATGCAAGCATTTCTTTACAGTCCAGACTTGGATGAAGATGAATACAATGCTGGCATCACGTTTCTTCAGTTAAGCACTCAGATGGTCTTCCTGTTTTCTTGAAGTGTCTTGGAGTGTCAGGTTGAGCGTTTACAAAGAATTGCAATCTAACTTTGGGATTAGTTTTGATTTTTCTTGGACTAGTGATCAGTACTGTCATTAAGTCCTTGTGTAACATGCTTGACAAGCAGTTTGGAAGGCAGAGGACAGTACAGGAATAAAAACAAGAGGGGTGTAAAAATAAGGGGGAAATCACAATATTGATGGACAGCTTAAGTGTTCTGAAGCATTATTGAAATGCAAGTGCTTCCAAAATGCTTCCTGAACAGCAAGTTCACTCAGGAAATATCGTACACATCCATGCAACAAAATGTAACCCAATGAAATATTTTCAAGCCTTCAGTAGACAAGATTGTATGCCGCTTTGCCATATTCTATCAATGCATTTTGTCTGTTTCAGCTGTTCTTATGATCAAAGTAATTCTGATCAGTTTACCTTTGAATTTTTTTCACTATTTCTACTTGTATGTTCTCAATATATTGCACTTGTAAGTGGGAGATGGAGATGGGTAGTTTGGGTGTAATGCAAGTATATACTAGCTCACTGATCAGGAAGAGAAAGCTGAAGAACCTTGAAATTGGGAAAAATGACAAGTTGAATGAAGCAGGTTTCAATAATAGGGAGGTCTTGAAAGCACATATTTTGGATTGTTCTTTGAACAGGTGCTGAAGGATTAGGAGACCTCTTTTTTAAAAAAAATCTTCTACGTGTGCAGAGTGGCAGTTAAAAAGATGATAAAGGAAGTGGTAACAAAGATAAAGATACCTGCATTTCTGTCTGCCTGCACATAGAGATTATAGATGTTCAGCCTCATTATGTCCACACTGGTGTATTGCAATTAATTCAGTAGAAGGCTCATCAGTATAGACAGGTCCATCTTTTAACAATGATGATAACTTTATTCATTGCATACCAAGATACCAAACAAACTTCTGTGCGAAGATGAAATCTGATTTGAGAGTGAGGACAAACAAATGCTGTATCTTACTGTTCTGTTGGGAATTTGCCACGAAGTCTGAACTGACTTTTCTCTGTTAAGATTTGGACTGTAATGATCTTCTATTAAGTTGTGAATGTTACAGAAGCATTTTTACTGTACTTTACACTTCGCTATAGTTATGATGAGAAGCTCATCGATTGAGAAGAACGTTATACAAAAATGAGATGGACTGCGGCAGCATGCTCTTTTTTACTCCGTAGTCTATTTAAATTTGCAAGAGGTGGTTTTGAAGCCTGTGTGTTTAAAAAAAAAAAAAAAAAAAGACTATACTGTAGGAGATCTTGATATATGACTAGAACCAGTAGGAACTACAAAAATACAAATAACACATGCCGCAAGTGACTCCTCGCTATCCATGTTGCATAATGGCTGCAATGTGCTGTTCTTCAGCTGGTGCAACAGTGTAGTATCCACACACATCTCCTGGAATTCTTAGTCTTCAGGAAATTTTAACATAGTTTTGAACAGCAATTGTGATTGGTTCCAACTTTTGCATTGCTAGTGAACATGGTATTACTGTTGCAGACCTATTTGTTCAATAGCAAAGTGCTGAAGTGGTTTGTGATAGCAGGCTATTTGTGTGGAGCCAATTTCACCATTTTAGGGGGTCTTTCATGAGGTTTCTGGAGAAGACACTTTCCTTGGAAATAAAGGAAATGCAGTGACAGACATACAAGCTCCCAGTGGGACTTTGAGACAAAGGATGTAACAAATAATTTTCATAAGTCCAAAAAATTGATTAGGTTATAGCTGCTGTGAAAGGAATAATATAAGATCACATGAATGAACCATTGCATCTAGTATTTGGGTGGTTTTTATTCCTTTGTTTCTCCTGTTGGGAAGAATTTAATGTTCAATATACTGATTTTTTTTTTAAAAAGAAACTTAACGCCTAATACATTACATTTAAAATCTATTTATTTTGCATAGAAAGTTGAAAAGAATTATGCTTTTGAGATCCCGGATGTTCCAGCAAAGTGTGACTACCTCGAAGTTCGGTACTTGGTGAGTATAGCTAACTTGATTAGAGTTCACATCACTGGAATTGTTCTTCTGAGCTTCATCTTATTTACAAAAGTACATATATTAACAGACTTTTTTTCCCCTTAAAATCTTATGACTGTAGTCACTTTCCAACATTTAAACTAGCTGTTTTTTATTTCTATGTTTGTCTTTTGGAGTCTATGTAACTCAATGTTTTTGTGTTTTTTCTTCTATCATTGATGTGCGGCCAGCCCCCACTCTACTGGTTCTTTACAATGAGACTGAATAACAGATTAATTTTCAATCAGTTTATCATAGGTCTCCTATAGGTTTCTATGCATCTATTTTATCTGCACTACCCCCCAAAAATCCCATTAAGAAATTAAAACAAAAGTATCATTCTTCAGTGTTAATGGCTTATTAATTATGGAGCTATTTATTCCTGGCTAGTCAGGCTGAATTTTTCTTTTTTGTTTACTTCTGTATCTTTAGCCTCAGTTAAATGATGCATTTAAATGTGTGTATCTTTAAACACTGACATGGGATTGTTCTCAGGCCTATGCTGAAGTCCCTTGTGATAGCTAATTTCACTATTTATATGACTCCTTCATGAGGCTACTGGGCAAGAGAAACTATTTTAGAAATGAGGGAAATGCAGTAGCAGACACACAAGTTCCTAGATGGACTCTGAGATGGGGGAATAACAACTGATTTGAATCATTTAAAAAATTGACTGTTTCAAACTGACAGTACTCCTTTCTAAATGTCTTTAGTTAAGGGGATAATAAAGGCACCATCTTAATGTGTTCAGCCACTTTGTAGGTATTAAGGTCATAGCTGAAGGCTGAAGTAAATGGATGTTAGCTGCCCAAAATGCTGCTTTACCATTTCAGGAGCATTCTAATCTTTTTGGTTTGTGTACAGCGAACGTAGCTGGAAAGCTGTCAGATGCATAAAACTATATAATTAACTTGCAGTATTTATTTAAGCAGTTCCTATAGTCATGGCTCATGCCAACAGACTTGTTTGCTGTACAGAATTTAGTGTGCACATTTTTTGGATCAGTTTCCTGTTTTATGTGTTGGCTTACAGATTTCTGGTTGTATATTTTTTTTTTTTTAATAATTTCTGCAGATAGAAAAAAAAGGCTTAAAAATAAGCCCACATGTTTAAATTTTCACGATTATAGAAAATTGAGGAGGCCAGACAATGGCATAATTACAATAGAATTGAATTAATAAATTTTAAATTTTGAACCTATTAAAATGCAACCTTTCCACATGTTAAAATATGCAGAGTAAATACCTGTAAATTAATGATGGTTTTCACTTTTCCTTGGCTAGTCTGTAACAAGCCTGATTCAAAACTCAGTGGGTTTTGACTCTAAAGTTCCCAAGCAGCATTTTTCTTTCTTTGCAGATCTGTAAATTTCAGTTCCTTTTTCATTGGTGAAACTGATGTGTGTATGTGTAGACAGATATTTACTGGTAAATGCTGAACCCTTCAAAACATATTTACGTAGAGTTTTGTTAAAACAGTAGTCTGGTACTTCTTGAGTTGCTATAATATTCAGATGTGATGGAATTTCACTTGTGAAACTGGCACATTTCAATTATGGTGTCATTTGTTTATCTTGCTGTTTGATCATAATGTGTTGACGGGCCTTTTAAAAAATCCAATGACTTATCCCTTTCTTTTAATTGTCAGGCTGAATACCCCCGGCTTCCTCAAGATCTCAGTGGGGAGACGTTTTCTCATGTGTTTGGAACTAACACTTCTAGTCTAGAACTGCTTTTGATGAGCAGGAAAATCAAAGGACCAAGCTGGCTGGAAATAAAAAATCCACGTAAGGGGAATTGCATGTCAGATACTTTGTTGCTAAAAAGTGTGGAAAATATGCGTATATTTTTTTTTTCGGGGGAGTGGTAGATGAATTGACCAATACAGTTCTAGGTTGTGAACTCTCTTTTAGGGAATGACTGTATACTTATGGGAAGATATATGCTCCAGAGGTTGATCTTCCAGGGTTTGATTTAGCACATGTAGTAGGGGCACTCTAAATTGAACGTTTAGGATGTCCCTGTTGACTGCCTTGTAGTTTCTCCCATTCACCTCCCACTTAGAGGAAAGCCCTTTTTAGTCCTTGTTTCCTTTACATATATTCTTTGTTTAAAAAAAAATACTTGAAGTGGTAGCTTCAAACCTTACACATCCTGTGACTGAGCTATTCCCCTTCCAGATAGTTGTAACAGTGTGTTTTGTCTTGGTGAGAGTCTCGTACCGAACTGATGCTCCATCTATCAGCTGTCCCTCTTCCAGGTCATCTAAGCTGCGTCTACACGTGCACGCTACTTCGAAGTAGCGGCACCAACTTCGAAATAGCGCCCATCGCGTCTACACGCGTCGGGCGCTATTTCGAAGTTAACTTTGACATTAGGCGGCGAGACGTCGAAGTCGCTAACCTCATGAGGAGATAGGAATAGCGCCCTACTTCGACGTTCAACGTCGAAGTAGGGACCGTGTAGACGATCCGCGTCCCGCAACGTCGAAATTGCTGGGTCCTCCATGGCGGCCATCAGCTGGGGGGTTGAGAGATGCTCTCTCTCCAGCCCCTGCGGGGCTCTATGGTCACCGTGGGCAGCAGCCCTTAGCCCAGGGCTTCTGGCTGCTTCTGCGGCAGCTGGGGATCTATGCTGCAGGCACAGGGTCTGCAACCAGTTGTCAGCTCTGTGGATCTTGTGGTGTTTAGTGCAACTGTGTCTGGGAGGGGCCCTTTAAGGGAGCGGCTGGCTGTTGAGTCCGCCCTGTGACCCTGTCTGCAGCTGTGCCTGGCATCCCTATTTCGATGTGTGCTACTTTGACGTGTAGACGTTCCCTTGCTGCGCCTATTTCGATGTTGGGCTGAGCAATGTCGAAGTTGAACATTGACGTTGTCGGCCCTGGAGGACGTGTAGACGTTATTCATCGAAATAGACTATTTCGATGTCGCAACATCGAAATAAGCTATTTCGATGTTGGCTGCACGTGTAGACGTAGCCCTAGAGAGGTTAAAACCACATGCTTACCCAGAAGAGAAGAAACAACGTATTTTAGATGTACTGAGGGCCTTGCTGTTAGCTGATTAGGACAAAGCCCTTGATTAAACAATGCCTCTACCCTTCTTGTTGTTATACGTAGTGGTTCTAAAGGACATGTCATTTTTTTCCCCCAGAGAATGATTAAATGGGTCATCTGTTATATGGCTGATATTCCTTTTCCTCTAAATATCACAAGTCATTTAACCAGTGCACAGGTTTCTGTTTCATGCAGACAAGAAAGTGTCACCATAATTACAGAACTGCCAGGCAGCCTTTTGAAGTAGTTCCCTCACTTTTATTAAACTTTCATGTCTTTGATCTGGGTGCCTGTTCAGATGCCAAATTTGAGGGGCCAGTGTTAAAATAGCTGATTGGTTAGTGGCCATGAGGACTCCTCATTTCCACCTTCCAGATTGTCGAGCAGCACACTGTCCCCTCATGGTGATATCCACATGGGCAAATGTTCAGAGAAATCAATCATAAATGTTGAAAACAAATCAAACTTTATAGTAACTGTGTTTTTTCAGGATGTTTTGTCTGTGAGGATCCTACAGCCTGCTTGCCTTCCCTCGTTTCTCAGAATCTCTCTTAAATGGAGATTCTGAATTAGTGAGAGAACGGGTAGATCGTTATGGCTTTTGTGCCCTTGGTTGAGGGACATGAGGACATGCATGTTACAGTTGCAGCCCAATAGATGCTTCTGTTGGATGATTTCCATCTCACATGCACTTTGGTAAAGTGTCTCATTTGTTTTGTTAGAGCTCTTGACTCAGTCAGTCAGTTGGTGTAAGATGGAGGCAGCGGCACTGAAACCTGACTTTGTGAATGTAGTTAAAGATCCTCCACCGCCACCTCCACTTGTGATCATGTCTTTCAGCATGAGGACAGTTCAGAATGTGAAGACTCACCAGCATGAGGTAAATAGTCAGCTTTGGTGATGAGTTTGGTTTTTCCTATGGAATATGCTGAACAAACATTAGTAATTGGAAGAACTTAACCAACCAAAAAGTCTGTGACGTCTGATTCTGTAATGAGATCTGTGCGGGTGGACTTCTCTGTGGGCTGATGTGTCGATCCACTCAAGCTTATTACAAGATTAGCTTCTTGATTTTTATTTATTTGTGCTGTGGCAGAAACTATTCCAGAATGCAATCTTTGGATATAATAGTCTAAATAAGGCTATTTCCACAACAGATTGTATCTATCTAATAATGTGGCTTTTATGTATTACATATTTTGGTTAAAATAACGGATTTCCTCTGATAAACAAAATTTTAAAGCAGAATGGGAAGCCAGTTTAAACTCTCATACTAGCTATTGTTCTGCTGCCACTTTATTCATCAAGATAGAAAGCCACAGCAGTAGACTTTAGACTACCCACTGTAATTAAACACTTTGTGTTTATATGTACAAATTTTATAGTTTAAATGTGCTAATTTTAAACCATGTTAACTTTCCAAAGCCTGCACTAACCTGAATAAAGTTACAAAAAAGCTAAAGCTAATAATGACCTAGTTGTCTGCACTACAAAGTACTAATATGGATTATATGCAGCATTGCAGACTATTATACGTAGACAGTTGTTTCCAACAAATGCTTTCATTAAAGCTGATCAGAAGTATTCCAGTGTGATTTTTTTTTTTTTTTTTTGGCCAGAGTTTGGTCAGTTCATCAAAATTGAAACATTTTGTGGAGAGTAACTTCCAGTGGTATCTGTTAGCATGCCTGGCTTGCGTCCTCAGCGGCAGATCTAGTGGTTAGCTGAAGTGCCTGCTCCTCTCAGGCTTTTTCCTCAGTAGCTGAGAGCCTGTGGCTCTTCGGCACCCAGGCTTCCAACTGAGGCTGTACTCCTAGTAGTGTGTTGTTGGGGACCACAGGCCCTGTCCTTCATTCCTTCTTTGCAGAAAATATAGGTGTTTTGTTCTAAACAATATCAAAATCCTTTGTGAAGTGGGGTTGCCTCTCAGTACCTGGTTCTATATTTGATATCAAAATCACGTAGAAGTATTGCTCGAATGGTGGCTTGTGCTACTTCAGATCCATAAATAGTGCTAAAAACTTCAACAATTTGCGACTGAAAATCTTTTGAAATTCCCCTTTTTGAAAAAAGAGAAGCAATTGGTTGAGGCTGTTCAAAAGAAAGTGGAAGAATAAAAGGAAAGGGGCTATTTGAAACTATTAACCTCACGTAAATATGCAGGTGCACATCAATGCATTTGTTGTTGTCAGAGTATTTTTTTTCTTTGGGGTAGGTCATGGCTATTGCAGCTCTGATCCATCAAAGATTTTGTTTGGATAAAGCGCCTCCTCAGCCACCTTTTCAGACACACTTCTGTGGTACGTATTTCGACCTGGTTATGTGTAGAGCAATTTCAACATTTGCTTTAGTAGCTTCACTTTACTCTCGTCACTGTCTATTTTTAAAATGGCTACTTGAAGGAAGTGCAAGCAAGAATTTGCATGTGAACAGTTCTTTTCCAATGCCTCTGTCAGCAGTAATGATAGAATGGCTGAGCTGTAGTGGAGAGAGAGGTGATGTGAGCAGATTTTTGCCCCCACGCTGCATGGTTTGGGCCATATTTTTAAACCAAGTTGATATAGCATTTACTTGGAAGCATTCCTAGCATTTGGCAATGAAGGCAAAGTAACACTCTTCCGAACATCCTCTGCTTCTTTTTTTGTTTTCTGTGCTCACACTTGTTGCTTTAAAAAATTGGTATTGTTTAATTTAAAAACTGAATTTAGACTATTAAGTTAGTTTCCCATTCAGTTAGAAGTAGGACAGCAATAGATTCTGTTGAATTCCTTTTTATAACGGCTGATCTGAGATCTTAATGCAGCAATATGAAAGTAAGAAATATAACAGCTTAAATGATGCTCTGCTGAGCATGGGGATGCGTCTGAGTGGATTATCAACCAAGAATGTCGTTATGTAGTCCCAGGTCCCAACTGATGGTCATTTAGAGTTTTAGATGCTTAGAGAGGCAGCTGTTGAGGAGCAAGCATATAAACTGCAAGTCCATGGCAAGGTCTGAGAACTGCTAGTAATATGTATAATTAGGGTTTAGTCTTGAAAGAATTTAATTATAATTGGTACACGTTGATAAATGATTATTTCACCACACACACACACACAAATGACAAAGAAATTTTCCTTTGATGATGATTAAAATTTACCAATAGCAAAGAAAGAAAAATACTTCTTGCAAATTTACTAGAGTATGGCTTAAGGATATTAATTGCTGCATTTTCATTTGGGGATGTTGATAGTTTTATTAGGTACAATGCTTTAACTTCTTGATTTTTCAGCATCTACTGTCATTAAATCATTATCATCTCATCTCCCCCCTTTAGCTTGATTTTTTTTTTCTGTCACTTGTCCTAATTTCCTGTCACTGTGACTATTTAATTTAATGTAGAAAAAATACGTAAATATAGACTGTTAACAGTCAATTATTTAAAAAATATTTCTGTCAACCTTATAGCTAATAACTTGGTTTATTGGATTTATTTATTGCTAATTTCTTTAAAGAACCTAAAAAATGTGATTTTTAACTCAGTCTGCAGTACACTCTAAGTTTAGTTTAAACATAGCTGAGCCTTTTTTTATAGAGGTCTCTGCCAAAAGTAAGGTGCTACATTAGATTGTCTTCTGCCTTTCCATTCTGGTTTAATGACCCAGTCCAGAAAATGGTCTTTGTAATCAAGATTAAACTCTTGAATTTAGTATTGAAGTAGATGAGGAGTCTTGGCATGGACTTACTTTCATTTTTGTATCTTATAGGCTGTGTCTACACTAGCTCCCTACTTCGAAGGGAGGATGGTAAGTAGGGTGTTGGGGGTTTATTAATGAAGTGCTGCGGTGCATATGCTGCACTTCATTAAGCAAATTCCCCTCCACGGCAACTTCCAAGTGTTAAACTTAGACGTGCCGGCTCATGTCTAGCTGTGGCTCACCCGCTGGTACTTCGAAGTGCCCAGGCACTACTTCAAAGTACCGGCGGGTTAGCTGTTGCTAGATACGAGTCAACACTTCAAAGTTTAACGCTCTGAAGTTGCCGGGGTGGGGTGGGGTGGAATTTGCTTAATGAAGTGCTGCATGTGCACCATAGCACTTCATTAATAAACCCCCAACACCCTACTTACCATCCTCCCTTCAACGTAGGGAGCTAGTGTAGACAAAACCATACAGTGCCAAACACAATGTTCACACGTAGTAGGGTAAGATGGCATTTCTTCCAGCCCCATTAATCTGAGGAATCTAAAAGTAAAAAGTTGTTCTTAAAAGTAATTTTATAACAAATGACATTTTTGTTTTTCATGCTATATGCTCAAATGAGACCAAGCCATTTATTATTTATTTTACAGTTATTGCCAAACCAAATGATTGTATTTTCCCTTATGACTTTAAAGAAATCATTAAATGCAAGGTAACTTTATTTTCTTACTCTTCTGGATAGAGTGCTTTCTGAAGTATGGCCTTTGTATTGTTTTCTTGGTGGAGCAGTGGCTTAGTGTGGTAACATTCATTTCTGAAAATGTACAAACAAATCTTTAATTTACATCATCTTCAAAAACATACCTGCTTATATGTCATTATTACTTAAATTACAAACACTGTTATTTAATTTGGCACAATTGAGAGTTCAAGATGTTCAGGGGTGTGTGTTACAAAGAAGATTGAGTGATACTGGCTGGCAGAACTTTGTTGTACGTTTATACTTATTTCAAGTTGGTTGTATTAGTCTTGTGTTTTCATGTGTAATAAAGTCGGTCAAAATTTCTTTTAGAAGTGCACCTTTTATTTGTAAAGACGCATCACAGCTTTGGCAGAAGAATAACGCACCCTATTCTTTTTGTGTGCATAATATTAAACGTGTGGGTGAATGTTACATGTATGCCTATGTAGCACTTGTTTGCTGTTCCTGGTTCCTAGTAAGGTTCTTGAAACACTTGCACACAAAAGCAAAATAGAAAAGGGCATGTGAGAAACGTTTAGTATAACCATGTGCATGAGAACAAGAAGCTTTCTATTATGGAGGAAGAATATCCTCTCCAGTAGTTTATCATTGTAGTCTTGTAATTTGTGAGTGAGGGAGAGGTGTTTTCATTTAAAACTTTTTGTAATGTATTTACTGGGTCGTGGAAACAGCGTTTCCTCTCTCTCCCTTCTCTTAGAACGCTAATGTAGAGATAGCTGCAACTGAGAGAACGTTGCTGGGTTTTTTCCTTGCAAAGATTCACAAAATTGACCCCGATATTATTGTGGTAAGTAGCTATTAACTTGACTTTAATGTGTTTTCTGGGAAGAAATTAAATTAATTCTTAGGCTTTTTTTTGGGGGGCGGGGAGGATGGGGGGTGTCAAAGCTTTTGTATTTGTTTCAGTCTGTATTGTGATTTTTTTTTTTTTTTAACATCCTTTAGTGGTTTACTTAGACTTCACACTTCATTGCTCCTCGGAAGTCTGTTGTAGCACGTATCACTTCAAATATTACTGAAAACCTGACCCTCCTTAATTGAGGAAAAATAAAAGCTTGTGGATTTATCAGAGAAGGTGGAATATTGATACTTAAGGGTTTGTTCATCCTTTGTTCAAGTACCCATGGAATTTCTGTTAATGACATTTGGGTAGTTTGATAACAAAATCAAGATAAAAATATATTTTACAAAACCTTTGGATCAGTTTAGTTTGTGTCAAAATAAGCTTTTCTTTGGTCTTGATAAATGCTTGCTTTGCAAAGTGTGATATTTATTTTTTTTTACTTTAATAATTCATGTCCTTTAAAATAGAGTATTTTAAATTCTGATCAGTGAGTGATATTTGATCGATTTTGAAACTTTTTTTGGAGTGACATAGAGCTGACTTTCTTAAAAAAAATAACAAAAATAACAATGAAGAAAGAGGATGGAAGTATAATCAAATTACTGAAGTGAGCAGTTCTGGCAAAATTAATGAAGGCTAGTAACAAATATTCGTATTCTTACTAGTAGTTTATATTATTGTGGAAAGAATCTGTCATAGCAAATGCTGAGATCAACCGTTGAAAATTTTGGATGTCTCAAGCTTGGTAACTGCGTGATGTAATTACTTTCAGAGCTAAGCACCTATAATTGTTATTGGCTTCATCCTGGTACACAGTGGCCTCTTTTTCAGGGGAGCATGAAGGTGCTTTTAAAATACTCCTGGACTCCTATTTCCTGAATTTTATGCTCTGTGCTTTCTGGTTTCAGAGGAGGTTTGGGACTAGGTACCTTCAGGAAATGAACAGGTTTTTCTTAATCTCTGAGCTTTTCAGCTAGTGCTAAATTAAAAGGCATTATTTGGCATTATTTGATTTTAATTATGTACAAAGTCTGCATCTATGTACTATGATGATTTCATCTGGTATTACTAGGGTTCCACAAATATATATCTAACATTGAAGTTTGGAGGTTTATGAGGAAAACATAAGAATGGCCTTACCGGGTCTGATGAGAGGTCCATCTAGCCCAGCGTCCTGTCTTCAGACAGTGGTCAATGCCAGGTGCCCCAGAGGGAGTGAATAGAACAGGCCATCAGTTTCTAGCCTCTGCAAACAGAGGCTGAGGACACTATTCCTACTCATCCTGGCTAATAGCCATTGATGGACGAACTTTCCTGAATTTACCTAGTTCTTTTTTGAACCCTGTTAAAGTTCTGTTCTTCACAACGTCCTCCAGCAAGGAGTTCCGCAGGCCTACCGTGTGCTTCTTTTGAAGAAAAAGTTCCCTTTGTTAGTTTTACACCTGTGAGCCATTAATTTCACTTGGTGACCCCTAGTTCTTATGTTATGGGAACAAGTAAATAACTTTCCTTTATTCATATTTTCCACACCAGTCGTGATTTTTGTAGACCTCTATCATATCCCACTTTAGCCTCTTCTTTTCTAAGATGAAAAATCCCAGTCTTCTTAATTTTTCTTCGTATGGCACCGATTCCAAACCCCTAATCGTTTTTGTTGCCCTTCTCTAAACCTATTCCAAGGCCAGTATATCATTTTTTGAGCTGTGATGACCACATCAGTGTGCATTTTTCAGAAGGAAGGAGGAATTATTTAAATGCAGCAGGAATTATTTAAACATGTCTTCACTAGGGATGTTAATGGTTAACAGGTAATCCTCATCCTAAATGGATGAGGTGAACAGGTTCTGGTTAACTGGCAGGGTCTGGAGCATCCCCCTCCTGCCCAGCGTGGGCAAGGGGTTGCCCCAGCTCCCTGGAGCTGCTGCAGGTGAGGGGTGCTCTGCTGTAGCCAGAGCGGCCACTGTCTACGGCAGTCTGGGAGAGCGGATGAGGGTGCTGGGGAGGCCGGGCTGCTCTGGCCAGGCCTGAGTGCCTCCCACCCACAGCAGTGCCTCCCCAACTGCTTTCCCTGCTTTAATTGGTTAACAGAGATTTTACATGTCTCATCTTCACATGTGGTTCAGATAATGAATTTAAATTGAGTTCTGTCAATATCTGTGAGGCATGAGAATGAGATTGAAAGAACCTAACCCCCCTTCCTACCAGCAATTGAAGCCAACTATCTGAACTGTGAGCCAGTTCTGAGGAAACAAAGTTTATTTCCGTGTTCTGATGGGCAATGCTGTTAATGTCAGGACTAATGAGTACTGGTGATGAATAAATTCCCTGAGAGGAAAGGGATTCCAATAGGAGGCATGTTGATGCTTCCATCAGTTAGATTAGAAAATATACAAAGGGCAAAGGAATTCTAAATACATGGGAGTAAGTTCTTTAATTTACATTTGTTATAACCTTTTTCTGTTGCTTTCTTTTTGTGGCCAGGGTCATAATATTTATGGCTTTGATCTGGAAGTGCTGCTGCAGAGAATTAATTTCTGCAAAGTCCCTCACTGGTCCAAGATAGGTCGACTGAGGAGGTCCATCATGCCAAAGCTTGGGGTAAAAGATTGCTGAAGTCTCTCTGAAGTTCTTTTACCTTGCACGTGATTAAAATGAATTAATTTAGCTAATGTATTTTGAATGCCTCTCTGATGTATTTTGACTGTTGGTCATGTTGGATTTCTTGTATCCCATTTCAGACATAATGAATGTTTGTATGACTGTTTTATTACAGTAATAAGCTAAACTAATTTTCAAGTTAGGCAAATTTAGTTTACATTTCTCAACTAGATGATGGTAATGACAGATTAATAACTGTAATAGAGAAAAGATGTCTTTGTCTTTTTGTCTAGTGCAACTGTATAATGAGGGGAAATGTGGCTTGGATTGACTGGTGAATCATCCCATAGAGAGTAGTTAAATTATATTTCACTAGTTTTATTACGTTCGTGTTCTAAGAACATGACATTCTGAATACTTAACTACAGCACCTCCTTCTTACATAGGTTTTTTTTTATTAATAGTCTTATGCTTATTTTCTATTTTCATCACAACCACAAAACACTTCACTGCTCTAATTTTTCCTCTTTATAAAGAATTTCATCCTTGTACATCGACGTTCTTTTTGAAATTGGACAACGTAGTGGGGGGGACGTAAATATGAACAAATTTTAAGGGGGAGGAGTTTTTTTTGTTAAAATATTTAATTACATTCATAGCAGAAATGTCACTCTAAGTTAAACATTGATTTTTGTTACTTCTGTCTGTTCTTCGCTTCACCACAGCACTATTTTTTGTCTACACGTCAATCTCTGTGTTCCCCACTGACAATTTTTTTTGTTCTCCTCCCCTGTTGTTTTTATGACTTTCTTTTTTCTGCTGTCATACTAAGCTGATTGTTAGCATGCAAAAAAGATGGTACAGACTGAACCTCTCTTGTCCAGCACCTTCAGGACCTGACCAGTGCCGAATGAAAGAATTTGCTGGACTGCAGGAGAGCAATATTGTCTAGCACGTTATCAATATTTCCACTACTTACTGGGCTCCTAGAAGACATTTAGGGGTAAAATACTAGCTAAATAACAGCATGGAACACTGAAAGCCAGGACTGGTGGCTACACACAAACTTAATGGAACCTTGACCACATCTGTGATAAGTGACCATCTGGCTAACTAAAATCAAGTCAGATCACAGATGCTGCCGGACTAGAGAGGTTCAGTCTGTAGTACAATTAAGCACATGTGTGAGGGATGGCAGGATTGGGCCTTAGCTATTATAGGGAGTCAGGTGCCCAGTCCTTCATATCCACAGACTTTGCTAAAATTCTTATAGGGCTTGATCTAAGTTCATTGACTTAAATGGAAGATTTCAGCTGCTTTGAGTGGGCTTTGGATCAGGCCCCGTACCTGCAAATTGGAGTGTGTGATGTGTTAATTATTTTTGTTCCCTTTTAAGGGTCGAGGTGGCTTTGCTGAAAGGAATGCAGCCTGTGGCCGGATGATCTGTGATGTGGAAATTTCAGCAAAGGAATTGATTCGTTGCAAGAGCTACCACTTATCTGAATTGGTGCATCAGATTCTGAAAACAGAGAGGGAAACAATTCCACCAGAAGAGATAAGAAATATGTACAGGTATATTGCTCAGTTTTGTGCACAGTTCTGTGTTGGAGAATGGAACAATATTTAGTTTCATTTAGCTAGTCTGTACGTATAATTTTATACTTGGTTTATCAGGAAGATGTGGCGTTGAATAGTAACATATTTAATATTTTCCATGATCTTCATTTAAAAACATTTTTAGAAATACTGTTCCTCAGAATTATGGTTTTAGTCATGGCTTAGATCAGGGGTCAGCAATCGCTGGCATGCGTGTGAAGACTGGAACATGAGCTGATTTTCATCGGCACGTGAGGCAGGAGATCAGCCCCACCCCCTCTACCCCCACCCCCTCATGCAGCAGGGGCACAGAGATCTGCAGGCACCACTCTGTTACTGTAGGTGCACACCATGGCAAGCAGAGCTGCTGTGGAAGGTGGGGATGTGCAAGACCCCTCCCCCGCCCCCGGCAAGCCGTCTGGTGGAGGGGTGGGGACGGTGGGCCAGGCTGCAGGTGGGGGGTGGCATGGAGCTGCTGGAAGCACAGGGCTGGGCCCATAGGGCCAAAGGTGGAGCAGGGGCACAGCTGCTCCCTCTGCTACATGTGCCCGCACTTGTCCTTGCCATCTGCCCTCCCCTCCTCTGGGGAAGGGGACTGATCCCCTCCTGCCCTCCCATCTCTGCCAGGGACAGGGATTGAGCCCCTCTGCCCCCATCTTGCCCTCTTCCCTGGGAGTTATTTAGTCTATCTGCCTGTGCCTCTGCCCACTGTCTTGGATGGGGGCTGAGGTTCTTGCTTTCCATTTCTGCCCTGTCTTGCTAGCTCACCGATCACTGTCACCGTCCTTCAGGCAGGCAGTTATTTTTGGCAAGGTGTTTGGAGGTCTTGCTTCCTCAAGGCTGGCCAGTTCGTCCCCGTCAGCTTACTTGCTCCCAGCACTTGCAAGCCCCACTTCTGCATGCCAGGTCTCTCCCTCCTTCCACCAGCCATAGCTTAAATAGTAAAGCTCTGCATCTTTACTTATTTATTAATGAAGCTGTATTAAGTACAACCAGCACTCCGACTATGCACAGAAGTTAAAAAGTCAGATTTCTGCACTCTGCATGGGAAAGGTTGCTGACCCCTCGCTTGGGTCATGCAAATAGAGACGTGTTATGAAAAATGTTACTTTAGCTACATTGTTCTGTTAATCTTGAATTACCGTGTTCAACTAAATGAATTTGCATCTTAATTTGGCATGGGTACACTGCAGAAATCAGAGACCCTTGGAACAAAATTTGGGTCTGCTCTTTGGCAAACTTTATATTGACCTGTTTTATGTTGTAACTTGCCTTCTTCCCTCTCTTCTCAGTGATTCTTCTCACTTACTGTACATGCTGGAGAACACCTGGACAGATGCCAAGTTCATTCTACAAATCATGTGTGAGCTGAATGTTCTCCCACTAGCCCTGCAGATCACAAACATCTCTGGGAATGTTATGGTATTTTTTTTTCTTCTTCCCTTCTGAAAAGCAGCTACTGGTTTGTGCCTTCTGTGGTTGGATATAGTCAATGCTTAGTCTGAATCAGTGCTTGTACCTGTGCGCTGTGAAGAGTGTGCATCCTTTGTTTTTCAAAGAGGTGAAAATCTGAATGACCTCCAAGGGATTCTTTCCTCTGATATTAAAGAGAGTATATACTACAAAAGTATTTTAGGTAGAAATGGACAGATAGCTGAATCATTTGGTGAACTTGTTTACGTATGATGCAAAATCCTCACAAACAGTGATATACATCTTCATTCATTTTTGTGTATCAGTATTTTGTTTTGAATTCTTATTTTTTCCCCCTCTCATAGTCAAGGACATTGATGGGTGGGCGATCGGAGCGTAATGAGTTCCTGCTGCTTCATGCTTTTTATGAGAGAGACTATATTGTGCCTGACAAGCAAGTTTTTAAAAAGCCTCAGCAGAAGCTGGTGGGTCCCAATTAATATTCTTGTTTTGACTTTCTTCCATGTTTCTTTAGATTCATTCTTATAAAAGTATTAATATATTTTCCTTTGAACATTATTTTCTTCATGAAAACATGAAAATAAGTGAATACTATCATAGGAGTAGTTTTTGGTCAGATAAACAAGAACTTTTTTCAAGATTTATTACATAAGTTGATGTAAGGCCTGAAGTGGAAAGCCTGCGATTTAATGGGGATGCTTTCAACTTGAAAAAAACATATGGCTGTCTGAAATTTTTAACCTACTATCATTATAGGAGCATTTATTTTCTTTCATGCTCAGTGATCTTCATTAAATATTTTTCAGGGTTTTTTGTTGTTTTTTATTGGTGTATTTAATGATATTTGGTATATAGTGATTTTGTGAACCGGTCAGTTTCTCCCTTACTGAAAAGACCCTTCTAGATACCAAAAAAAAACTTTTTAGGAAAAACCACCTTAATTTCTTCTTTCCGTATTGTGTCATTGTGGAGCCATTTGTTGATGCATATGCAGCTTGAATGCAAGACTGGATTTTTCTTGACTAGTAGTGTATGGGGGCAGGCATGTTGGACCCTGTGCTGCTTGTTCTTGGAAGGTTTGGAATTTAGCTTGAGCGAAGTCTAGCAGGTTGGACATCAGTTAGGTCCCTTTTTAGTATCTGTAGGAATGAGGGCTAATCCCCTGAAAGACTTGCATAGTAGGTGCTTATTCTGCCTGGGAGAATTCCATATCCATAGCAGGTGCTTCACCTGCCTGTCTTTTACTACAAGACTTCAAATCATAAGATAAGAGGCTGAAACTCTGAATTCTGGAATGATCTGGAAATACTGAGTTTCAAGACCTGTCTGGTCAAGCCTGCGCTGTCTGGTTGTCCTTTGGGCAGATAGGCACCTTCAAAGATATTTGGAGGAAAATAACACTGCCACCAATTCTGATGTCAAAGTCACTACTTTAGACATCAAAGTGGTGAATCACAAATGGCTTCTTTGAGCAGTGGGGTAGGAGCTCAGTGTCCTCACACAAACAAATGTACACGAAATAGTTCTTGTGTTTATAAGCCCACCATGTCTCATGTGATGCCAAAGATGCAAAGAAAGGAGCAACCCACTCTGTGTGTACTGGGCCTGGTGCTTGATGCACCCTTTTTTAACTCCAGCACCAGGAGAATAGATTCAGACCGAGGATATTGTTGGTGCTAAGATGCCCAACAGCAACAGTCACTTTCATGTTTTGCTTATAATCAGTTTCACTTTCTCCTGTACTTCTGGTGCCCCACTGAGACAATGTTCAATTCATAAGAAACCCCTTCCTGTTAGAATGAAAGAGCAAATATGGCTATTGATCTGAAGTGTATTAGCTTTTTTTAAAGAAAATGCTATTTTCATAAAACAGACTTTGGGGCTTAAATTGATTTACTAATATTCTTTTTAAATGATCTCTTGATTTCTCTCCTTCCTTGAGTTTGAGACTGTGCCACATGCCGTAGATGCCCCGTTCTCTGGTGGTGATTCCTAAAAGACTGCGTAATCTTTTGTGATTGGTCTGTTCCCAGAGCAGTGAATCATTGTGCAACTTTGTGATGCAAAGAGCCTCAATCAGGATATTAATAAAAATATTCATGTAATAGATCCCTGTTAGAAAAAACCCTGCTCCTGTCTTATTCTGTATTTCTGTCTTTCTTTCTTTTTGCCCCCTAAATTAAGACTTATAAATTAGAAACTTGATATTTGGTTCAAGGGAAGCTAGATGTTGGATTTTTTTGTTTTAATGCGAAATGCAGGTGGATGAAGATGACGACTGTGAAGAGCAGAATAAATCAAAGATAGGGAGAAAGAAGGCCGCATATGCTGGGGGTTTAGTGTTGGATCCAAAAGTGGGTAAGGTTTGGCAGTTTTACTGCTTGTAACAGTATATCAGGTCATACATGTGAAGGGTCGTTCCAAATAAATGTTGTAACATTATTTGTTTAAAAAAAAATTTTTCAAAGCAAAATGCAGAAAAAAAATCTACAGCCCCCTTTTTGTGATCATTATTAGCACGACCAGAATCTTGAGAAGATAGTTAAGGGGCAATTCAGCAAAACTTTCTTGTAAGGCTGTAGACACAGGAGTAACTTTGTGTCTAATTTCTTGGTGTCTTGCTTTTAAGAAACAAACAGGAAAAATGGGTAACTTGGTTTGTCAATAGAGTAGTTTATCTTTCATGCAATGTCAGGGAGGATTTAGGGATTTTTTTTGTCTTTTTTGTATTTAGATTGTGTATAGGATACGTATATTTTACTAGTGGATGTTTAAGGTTTTCCATGGTTTCTCCTGTATGTGGTGGAAACTGTACAAATGCATCCTACAGTAATACAGAAGCTATCTGTTTAACCCTGGCAAGTTAAAAGGGTTAGATCGTTCCACTTCTGACAGGCATTAATCACAGGCTAATAGTGTATCTTAATCTTTGTTTAATATGTTGCTTAGACACATCCCGTAGCGCACTGGTCTGTGGACTCTGAATCCGTGCTACTGCTGAACCTTATACAGAGCACAGTATGAACTGGCAACACTCCACCTCGTCTGGGGTCAGCCGTGTAATACGGCAGTGGCATGTCGCTTTTGACACTCTCATCCTTCCCCAGATCTTGTCTTCGGTGTATGATATCTTCTCCTCCCCCACCACAGATTCAGCCTGTTCGATAAATTTCTTATTCATCGTTATTGAATTACACCCTGAAAGTCAATGGAAATCTCTCATTTGGCAATAATGAGAGTTGGATTTGCTCCCTAGTGGTGGATAAATAATTATATGGATCCTCATACTGTGTTGTGTTCTTATCAGTGTACTACCTTCTACTCTGTATTCTATTTTAGGTTTTTATGACACATTCATTTTGCTTCTGGACTTCAATAGCTTGTACCCTTCAATTATCCAGGAGTTCAACATATGTTTTACTACGGTGCAGAGAGTATCATCAGATGCACAGAAAAGGGCAGAGGTTTGTGTGTGTTTTATTAATAATATGATTTGAGGTTCAAATCTTCAGTGTGTTTCATGTGAATTAAAATTGAACACTGTTGTGTCAGAAAAATGATCCTACATGCTTATCTCCATATACTCACATTGTTATTTCTACTTCTGGGAGCACCTGATATGTGCTAGGTGATTTCCAAATTCGCAAGGAGGACAATCCTTGCTGCAAGAAAAAGGCAACCTAGGACGTCATCTTTTTGCTTCCTATCTCCCAGAATGTGTTATCTATAAGTATCTCATCTGTTTCCTTTCAATAGTACAATAATACTCCTCATGCTTGCACTCCTGGCAGGATACTCCATTCCTTACCCTCGGCCTTACAAGAGGATTTAGTGGGGGGCTCAGATAATCCTGTCTTTTGTTCCTGTAAAACTTCTATATAATCCACCTTTTTTGTGGCTAAATCCCTTGTCTGTGTGTTGTCATTTCCCACCCCGGCCTCCAGACATGACATCTTGCACAATACAAAGGCACTACGGAAATAAACTTGCTATTCTAACCTTTTTTCTGTGGGATTCTTTTTGTCCTCTATTTCTATTTCACACTTCTCATCCTCCTCCCCTTTTTGGTCACTCCTCTCCTTTGGACCACTCCATTTCTATCTATTCCTCTGTTTTTAATTTCTTCCTACAATTCGTTGCATGCTGATTTTCTGAACTTGCCTTTTGTGTTCTTTTTCTGTGCACACCTTTGCATGTTTCCACGTAGTCCTTTTTATGCTCAGCACTCTCTCCTTCTGTTCTGCTGAACAGACGTTCTCTCTTTATTCATGTCTTTCACCAGATGAGGTTGGGGGATGGATGGATGGATGTGTATGCTGTGTGACTGGATCATCACGTGGTCTCTGAAGTGTATTGGCTATCTGAGGCAAAGTGTAATCTCTGTATGCATGCTTTGTTTTACATTCGTAAACCCCAAAAATATTTAATTGGAGGATATGAATTAACTAGGGCCACTATGAGTGTTGACTGTCTCCTGTGTTACCAGGTACTTGAGCTCCAGATAAGCTATATGCCCCTGCGTTTCCACTCGATGGAATAAATCGTGTGTCAATTCAGAAAGACTGTTCTGTGCCCGCTGTATTTTAGGGTGCAGACAGAGAGGGTTGATTTCAAATCAAAGATATTTAAATGACACATTTTTACTAGTGATTCTAAATCATCAATTTTAATCATGTTTCACATTTGTACTTTTTAGTTTTCTTTCTTAAAAAAAAAAAAAGGTTGATTCTCATTGGTTGGTAACTATTAAAACATGGTGATTTGCAACTAAATGTATCCTTCATATTTCATTTGGTCCTTCTTGCAATCAAGAGGATATCTATACACAGTTATTTAAGTACTTATGTAGCTAAACTGGCATTTATTCAGATGCTTAATTTTTATATTTATATTTTGTTAGGAAATGGTGAATCATCCATTCCTATTTACTAGGTGATTAACTTTTGTGATCTGGGTGAAACGCTGTTGAGGTGGAAATTCAAATTCAGTTAAAAATGCATGATATCAGTACATTAGTTTTTCTTTCTTTAAAAATAAATAAAATTACCTTAAGTGTGCTGGATACATTAGAAAAAAGCTGATTTAAAACAGTTTTGTAGCTAAAACAGAAATGAGTCAGTTCAATCCACTAAGTATGGACAAATATCTCTTTTGTTGTATTAATCTGGTCACCTTGTCCTTCAAGATTTGTCTGCGCAGCATTGATGAAATATATCTGAGGGAGTGTGGTTTGCAAAGTTCTTAACGTGTTGTGGTGTAACAAACCCATGTAGACGCTGGTGTTGTGTTTTTTTAAGAGGTGCCTGATGGGCTGTGTTTAACATGAACTTGGCATCTTTAGGAGTACAACAGCAGAGTCTACACAGGTCACATTGGAGTTCTTTACGAATCACAGCCTCTGGTGCACACTGCCTCACATATGTTTTGTATAAACAAAGCCATTGTCTTTCCTTTCTTCAGGTAGAATTGGCATTTGAAGGTTTTGTGTCCCTAGAGCTCTGAAACAATTCACTGTAGCCTGTGTTCCTGCAGTGGTGCTCAGATAATCCCAAAACACTTTGGTTTTTGTTCCTACTGTGACATCTGAGCAAAGTATTTTGGGGTGCATTAGAAGAGTTGCTAGTGTACTGGTAGTGAATAGACAATACTGGACTCAGGAATTTTGGGGGTACCAGTGGTTCTGCAGCAAAAAATTGGTAGAACTAAAAAGTATGAAAAACACCTTCACTTCTGGTATCTTAAACTGTGTCCAGTGAGCACAGGTCCCTTTTTACTCTGCAAAAATTTCAAAAAAGCCAACAACTTTTTCAGTCTGTCATCCTTAATAATAGAGTAAAATCGACGTTTTAAGCAAATACTTAATAAACTAAATGATCATTTGACAGGATGAAGTGCAAGAAGAAATTCCAGAACTACCAGATCCATCTTTAGAAATGGGAATTTTGCCTCGAGAGATTAGGAAGTTGGTGGAGAGAAGGCGGCAAGTCAAGCAATTGATGAAACAGCCAGACTTAAATCCTGACCTCTGTTTACAGGTTTGTCTCATAGAAGAGCTTGTCTGCCTGTGCCGTATCTTCTTCAAGTCCATCGACCAAACTACAGAATAGGAGTGGTTACTTTATTTCCAATTTCCATTAACTATTGTATTGTAAGATGCTTATTTGTGGTATAGAGATGTGGTGGGTGCCATAAATAGCTGTGAGTACTTGATAATGTTATCTTCAGCTTTTTGTCAGGTTATGGTGATTAATGTCTTGCTTATGTTCCTTTTCAGTATGATATCAGACAGAAAGCTTTGAAGCTTACAGCTAACAGCATGTATGGCTGTCTGGGGTTTTCTCACAGTAGATTCTATGCCAAGCCTTTGGCTGCTTTGGTGACACACAAAGGAAGGGAGGTGAGTCATTAAATAGCTTTTTGAAAAGGTTAAAGCATCCCAGGTTTCACTGAGTAGTAGAATGGGCTTTACTCTCTTATAAATCTCTTGTCTTCAGGTATGCAACTTTATTTTAGCCTCTTTTATTTCAAGAAGACAGATTACAGGAATAGTGGTAAAGCTGAGATTTAAATAAATGTTGATCTGATAAATATGAGAATTAGAATAATTAAACTTTTTGTAATTTTGATGTTTGTCATGATAAACGGGTCTGTTGTAATCAGATCAATATTTACTCACAAATTTACCATAATAGGAAACAGTAGTATAGGGTCCTGTTCCGCAGTGTACTGAGCTGCCTGCTTGAGTTCAGTGGGACTGCTGCAATGTGTAAGTTTATGCATACGTTTAAGAACTTTGCTGAATTGATGCCTTGTCTCTCAGGCTATGTCTGCACGATCACTTATATTAGTCTGACCCAGTGGGCAATACGTGGCCCACAGGGTCTCTACCTGTAGCCTTCAGACCACCTGGCTGTGCCTCTCCCCCATGCATCTGTCACCCACAGAGCCACCAGAGCACCACACTTTTGGAGGAGTCTGCTCCTTCCCCTCCCTCCCAGAGCTGGAACACAACACAATTGAGTCGCGGCATCCCAGCTCTGGAAGGGAGCGCGAGGAGTTGGGGATGGGAGTGCAAATCAGGTGATTGACGCACTCCAAAGTACTGGGAGGGAACGGGGAGGTGTAAGAAGTGCAGGTCTCTGATGCCCCAGGGTGTGAGGGGTGCAATGGGGGGGAGCAGATAAGGGGGCCACAAATGGAACACCAGTGCATTGTAGGCTGCTGCAGCCCACTGAGGTGAAGGTGGGGGGCCAATCATGCAGCCCACTTACTATTTAGGGTTGCCTGTCCCTGGTCTAAGTTACATCGCTCAGGAGTGTGAATAAGCAGCCCCTTTCCTGCCCCCTGCTGAATGACACAAGTTACATCAACCTGAGCACTGGCGTGGACACTGCTATGGTGGTGGGAGAGCTACTGACACTCATTAGGGTGAATTAATTAACTTGACAAGGAAGTTCTCTCCTGTTGGCTTAAGAGGCCATCACAGTTGCATCGGTACAGCAATACCACTGTAAGCACTTGAGTGTATCCGTAGCCTTAGATTCTCCTAGTGTGTATAGTTACAATTCATGTCATGGCCTCTGGAGGGTCAAAAACTTTGTAAGGTACACTGACAAGTTTGATGAGTAAAAACCTTGATTTCATTCTTCTTTCTTTATGAAGTCTATATTATTCTGCCTGTTGTCCCATCAGAACAAATATTCCTTTATTGTTTTTTTTAAAATTGAGCAGCCTATCCACAACATTTAACCTTATTTAAAAAAAAAAAAGAATGAAAATTTATGGTTAAGAAATAACAATTTCAAGCTTCCAGTGGATTATTTTGAATGGTTGATGTTAGACTAAAGATTTTAGTATCCTTGGGAAATACGCTGTATTTAAGATTCAGACATATAATGTGGCCAACTTCTTAAGTGAACTAAGACAAATATAGTTTTGAACAAATTCATGCCCAAATTATTTTATAGTTCGGGAACTCCATGTGATTTTTCTTATTTATTTATTTATTTTTTGGAAAAGGGATTGTGATGGGGTGGACTAAGCCCTGGTGTCCCTACAGGAGGCCAGAGTCCTTGCCACACCCCATCCCAGCTAGTAAAGCAGAAAAGAGGTCCTCCAGGCAGGATAGAATGGCTGTCTCTGCAGCAGCCAGTCAGGACCCAGCAGACTGGTAGAAAAGAAGCAGCTCCTCACAGGATCTTGATGCAGGCAGGTCTGTCTGACTGGGAGGCCAGCAGCGCAATGGACAGCTCTGCGTGCAAGCTAAACTTAAACCTGGACGAGGCCCAGGTCCTGTGACCAAAGACTGGGCGCAAGCCTAGTACAAGAACCAATAACACCATAGACAGGGCTAGTCAGTTCCTAGCCTCAGAATCTTGAGGATGACCAGACAAGGCAGCATCCAGGGGAAGTGTCTGGCCCTACTTGGCCAGGGTCAACTAGGCAGAGACCTTACACAGCACCCCTTTGCCGTAGAGGGGCGCTCACAAGTGGGTGGACCCTGTTACAGTGATTAAATCATATTTCTTATGATTATGCACCTGATAATACATATAACTTGAATAGCTGTAGGTAAGATTTTGCAGTGCTGCATTTTTACAGTGTTGGTTGAGGGTTGTACAGTAATGTTTGCAAAAGGATTAAGTGTGAAAACCAGAAGTAAGACTAAATTTATATCATGTAAAGTGCTGGCAAGTTGTCTGTATTGTTAACTTTTTATTAATAGTATTTTGGGGAGATTGGGTTTGGCTGTGATGACATTAGAAGTGGGTTGGACCGTGCAAGTTTGTTGTACTGATTAAAAATTCTAGGAATTACACATTATTCTTTTAAAAAATGGTTTGAAATCATGTTGATGGGGCAGAAATGACCTTGTATGTACACTTGGATTTAGTGGCGGAAGAATTTCATGTCAGACAGAAGAAATTCCTTCTATGAACGGCACCACAGCTGTTCCAGCGCATCACATACAACCTCAACATCACCTATATACTCCTCTGAGTCTCCCATTCAGACCCCCGCTCACCCAGCTGTGCTTAGTTGGTGACATGTTGGAAACTCAGTGCAGATAGGTGCAACTGCAGGCATGTATATGTGAGCTTTAAGCAGGGGAATTTGGTCAGCATGAATTTTGTGTGCATGTGTGACAGGAGCAGGGTGAGAGTGGGGGTCAAGATTCCAACAAATGTTAAGTTGTAAAGTAACTAGTGTAGTAATTGTAGCAGTCATTCACTAGATGGCGATAGATACCTTGAGATCATTAAACAATTAAGACTTTCAATTTTGTCATTGAATGATTGTGACCATTGTTGAGTACACATCCTTTTAAATTGATCTTCCATGATTCTTAATTTAATTTTTATGATACAGCTCATCTGGGAGGGTGGGTTCATATTAATCTGAAATATTCCATAGTATCAAAAATCTTATATTTATGATCAAAACAAAAAAGCAGTCCTGTAGCACTTCAAAGACTAACAAAATAATTTATTAGGTGATGAGCTTTCTTGGGACAGACCCACTTTTTCAGGTGATCACCTAATAAATTATTTTGTTAGACTTTAAAGTGCAACTGGACTGCTTTCTTGTTTTGATAGTATATAGCCTAGCATGGCTTTCTCTCTGTTACTTATATCTGAGTTTTGTATATTCTAGGAGAAAAAAATGTTGTTTCAAAAAAGGGGGAAAAAACCAAAACACATGCACTCTGCAAAGTCAAATTTGGCCTTAAATGTTTATAAGCAGAAGTATTTGCTAAAACTGAAGACCAGTAGATATATTTTTATGAATTGCTTTTATAATCCTGTGGGATTAAAAAAAAATCAAAGACTTCTCTGCAGTATTTGCCATCCAGATGGGGAACTGTTGGGTTGAATTATAGTTCACTGGTTCTCAAACTTTTTCGTAGTGTGACTCGAAGCTGAATGAGTTTCAGGGGCTATTTCAGTCGAGGTTACTGCAGCAGTTGTCTGCCTTGAAAAGTAGGAAGAGTTTTTAATGTAATTTAGCAACTGGAAACAAGGAGTAGGAAGTACCACATGGTCAGCCAGCTCTCTCTAGGCTACCAGTGACCAGCAGTACAAGGTCACTCTTTTCCAGCCTTTTTGACATAGACCCTTCCAGCAACAGGTCAGATGTGTTTGTCTTGTGTATGCAAGACGCCTGGAGAAAAAGGCTTATGTTGTCCCTATTGATTGTGGCTCTAGAACAGTGGTTTTTCTACTTAGTGGCACCTCTTTCAGGACTTTAGTTCTGTACTGTTCTGGTCAGTGATCCACCCTATTGTCCAGAATATTGGACCACAGAGGGGCAAAATGACTTCTTCCCCCCCG
Source organism: Carettochelys insculpta (assembly GCF_033958435.1). Taxonomy (NCBI): domain Eukaryota; kingdom Metazoa; phylum Chordata; order Testudines; family Carettochelyidae; genus Carettochelys; species Carettochelys insculpta. The sequence goes on from NC_134137.1 coordinate 156,967,381, forward strand.
CCCCCCCACAGGTACTTGTAGGCAAGTTACAGAATTTCCTGTTGCAGTATATTAGCTGAAAGAATGAAGTTTGCTTGTCAGGTTTATTTCAGGTGTCCTAATTGGATATTAACATTAATTCATTAGTTATAATTTGCTCGATTGTTAAGGCCCTGGTAGCCAAAGGGTGAAAGGAAAAGGAGGTGGAGAGAAGGCAGGAGAAAGAAGAGAAAGAGAGAGAGAAAAATCCCAAATAAGTTAATGGAAAAATAAAATAAAAAGAAGCAGCCATAGTACCTTATCCAATCTCTTACTTTCCGATACCTTTCCTCTGAGCTGTGACTGTAGGGAAATACAGGCTTTATTCTGTTTTCTCTTGAGCCTTGTTCATCTAGGAAAGGTGATAAACATCTGTTGTTGCTTTATGGGCTGCTGGTGCAGCTACATGTTTGCTTGAGCTGTTCTGCTATGAATGGGGCAAGTTGTCAGGCCTCCATCCTCAGAGAGAGAGAGAGAGAGAGCGCCTTCCTAAATAGGCCGTCCTAAAAATCTCTTTAGTACCTGCTTTTGTGGATGCTGTCACGCATCCACTAGAGCTGTGACATCAACATGTTTTTTTGAAGGCATGTGACTTTTACACTTGAAGGCCCATACTTCTCAGCTGCCTCTACATAATCAGGTGGTAGACAAAAGTGGTGCTTTAGAATTCAGAGAAATTGAAAAAGTCCTTGCCATCCTTCAGGCATTGTAGAAGGGCCTATGGATCTTCATTCTAAAGACAACAGTCCTTCTGCGGTGCTTTTCTCCTTGAGATGCTTCATGAGAGGAAGATGTAACAGGCCTCATATTTTAAAAAAAAAAAAATCTTAAGGATGTTCAAGACATATAACTTTTTAAATTGTCTGGTGTCTCAGGTTTTTTTTTCTTTTGAGAGAGGCTATCTCTATACTTGCATACATTCTTGGCACAGAATATTTTTGGCAATTTACATATAGTCATGACAATTTCCAAAACAAAGCCCTGTCCTTCAGAGGCTCCTTTAGAGATTGAGCATTCTGTTGGACACGTTGGAGTCAGTTCTCCTTCAAGTTAATGTCCTTATGTGTCATTCACATATGCATATGGATGTGCTAGAGTCCAGGTATTTTAAACAAGTAGTATCTGTTCACAGGCACATGCACCATAAATCTCCACATGCTCCAAAATAGAGGGATAAGAAGCTGTGCAGGTTAACACCCTCTCAGTTCCTTCTTACCTCTTCAGTGTCTCAGTCAGGATCCACTCTTCTCTCTGTCTTTACCATTTCAGAAAACCTGCAAGTATCATTGTAAACAGTTATTCTGTAGCTTAATTCAGTCAGTCATTGTGTAGTTTTTTCCTGGATTGGAAACCCCATCCCTGTGGCTGGGGACTATTTCAGACTCCTAGGCTTCATAAATTGCACCCTTTACAGTCAGTGACAGACTCTAATGCTTCCACTACCATCTGAGTGAAACATGCATTTTGGCACTGTGCAGCATTTGTTGCTCATTTTCACCAATGAGCTTTTCCTTAGAAACACTTAATGGAGAAGGCAATGAAGCCCCTCTCTGATCTTGGCCAGGAAGACTCTAGTGTACCTAGCTTCTGCTGAGTTTGTGCTTAGGAGCAGAGTCCTCAGTATCTAAGCCCAAAGAGCTTCTCATGAGTGTAAGGGAACCTCATGAATGTGAGGGCAGATTCCTGTCCTAGGACTGTTCGTAAAAGGTGCAGTACCTCCCAAGCCCAGGGTGGAGGTTGAGCCCTTACGGAGCCTTCTGAGCAATTGGCTCTGTTTAAAAAAACCCAAACCCCACTGAGGGTGAGGGTAAAGTGTGTAGGAGGAAGAATCATCTGGTTCCATGGGGGCCCTGGTACTGAAGTGCAACAACCATGTCCCACAGGCGCTAGAACAGTTTCTGGGAGTAGGACAGTATCCCCCTGCCTTGAAACGGTTTGTATCATATAAATGATTTTATGCTTCGGTTCAGTGGCTCTCAGCACCCCCACTATATGTAGTGTTCGAGCACCCCTGCACCTGCTAGTCCCACAAGTGCAGCTCCAGATTTGGTGGGTCTGATGCATTTGCCCAAAACACATTCAAGAACCAGGGATGCACTGGAACCAATGTGCTGATCATTGGAATTCCCTGAACACAAGGATGCACCGAGATCTATATCTTCCTCTCTTCCTGCGGTCTTCTCTTGCACAGCTCTCCTGTGGGAAGTTACTATATCAGAAGAGTCAACTGTTTTGGTTTCTCAGGAACCTTTCTACATACAGCCATTGGGCAGGGTTGCCTGGTACCAATGGTTCTGCCATTACACAGGACTGATTTTTGGATTCAGATGGCCCTGGTGAGCTGGCCCCTCCTTCATCTTCACCAACCGAACCGAGCCTGGACAGGTGATGCAGTACATGTGGTTGCTACCCTGATGAACATGATCTCCCTAGGCAACCAGTGATTCCCTGGGCCAGGAGGTCCTCTGAAGCAGTTAGCTTCTCTTTCTGGCCCTGTTGGGGACCCATGAACATCGGGGATACACTTAGAAGCCTTTGAGCTTCTCCTTCTGCCAACAGGTGGTTCTGTCAGTGTAAGATCAGGAGGAGAATGTTCAACTAGAACCACAGGTACAAACATTCCAGTGGAAATTTCCTTTTCCCTGGATGAGGCAGTCTCTATTTCTTCCTTGTCTCACCAGGGCTATGTCTACACTAGCCCCAAACTTCGAAATGGCCATGAAATACATATTCAGCGCCTCATTAGCATGCGGGCGGCCGCAGCACTTCAAAATTGACGCGGCTCGTCCCGATGGGGCTTCTTTTCGAAAGGACCCCACCTACTTCGAAGTCCCCTTATTCCTATGAGTGGATGGGAATAAGGGGACTTCGAAGAAGGCAGGGTCCTTTCGAAAAGGAGCCCTGTCGGGACGAGCCGCGTCAATTTCGAAGTGCCACAGCCGCCTGCGTGCTAATGAGGTGCTGTATTTTAGCGCTTCATTAGTAAACTTCGAAATGGCCATTTGCATGGCCATTTCAAAGTTTGGGGCTAGTGTAGACACGGCCCAGAAGAACATAGATAATATCAGGACTTACTACCAAAAGTGGGTAGTATCTCCAAATATCTCTGAGGGAAGCCCAAAACCCACACTACAGACTTATGAACATTCTGCCACCTCAAGGCCCAAGAAAGATGGATTTCACAGTTAACGAGGTCATATTGGAACCAGTGAGATTGGTCTGGCATACGCCAGCATCCTGTTGCCCCACACCTAAGCAGTCTGAGAAATGCTCTTTTGTTCTGACAAAGGCAGCTGAATTCCTCTTCTCCCATCTTGTTCCCAAATCCATGGTTGTTCATGTCACTATGGAACATAATAGGTCTTAATACCTCAGGGAGCCCCCATTCGACAAGGGCTTCAAGAAATTGGACCTCCTGAGGAGAAAGATCTTCTCCTCTGTGTGTATACAATTACTTGTTGTCAGTTACCAAGCTCTGCTAGTCAAGTATGACTTTAACTACTTCAGGCTGGGGGATTTTCAGAACAAACTTTTCCTTGTGGACAGTGCGAAGTTAGAGTAATCTGGTAGCAAAAGTGGCTCTTCAATATACAATTGATGTGGCAGATGCAGCATCCAGAAGCTTGGCTACTGGTATTGTTGTGAGAGAGATTTGTATTTGCTATCCTTGGGGTTTTCCAGCCAAGTGTGCAATTCTAAGACCTTCCCTTTGAGTTCAGCTTCATTAATGAGAAGACTTACTCTTCCTTTCTTAAAGCACTCGGGGTATACCACCAGCTCCGTGTGGATCCGCACATTGCCCCCCACTAGAAAGCCCCACAGGCAGACCTATAAATCAACACCACTTCCTTCTCTTCACTTATTCTACTACCAGCATCCTTTGTGGCTTTACTTACACATGCACTGGTGCTGAAAGTTTTGCCTTTTGGAATATCCATAGGGGAAGGAATCTCATGGCATAGTCTAAGGGCAACTGTCTGCTCCCCTCACCCTTAATTCCTTCTTGCTGCCAGTGATGTTGCTGGAACGTTCTGCTACCTTGTTCTAGCTTTTTGTGTTCAGTTTAACTATAATGAAAAGTAAAAATTGTCAAGTGCATTAGTATTAGTTACTTGGTTTTGGATGGTCCTCTGCCTACTCTGAGGTAGAAGCCCCCGAGGAAGCCATCCCTTAAGGATACCAGGGAACCACCTGTTGGACTGGCAGAGATGTGGCAGGGGTAGGGGAAGACCTAAAGTACCAGCTTTGCTGTTGTCAGAGGAGGCTATCTTGGCTAACCCTCACCTAGTTCCGCAAGATGATGCCAACGCACACCAGGAACTGCTGAAGAGGGCTGTGTCCAACTGGCATTTCAGGTGGGGGAACTAGAAAAGCCTCAGACTCACTTTTTGTCCTTTGTTCCATGATGGCCACTTTGGTGGCATTGCCCCGATATGAAGGCATGTCAAAGATCTTAACTGCCCTGTGGCTCACCCCTCCTCATTGCCCCCCATTTCTAAAAGAGCCAACTGAAAATACTTTGTATCTGCTGGAGGCCACAAGTACCTCTGTACCCACCTCCCATCAAACTCCCTAATTTTTGAAATAGTCAACTCGAGGGACAGGCAGGGGCCACCTAGAACTGCCCCTAAAAATAGAGACTCCAAAAAAGACTCCGTTTATTTGTGAAAAACCTCATTCATCTTCTATCTTACAAATTAGACTAGCTAATCAGCAAGTGCTCCATGGCTACTAGACAGCAATATGTGGAAGGCCATTGTTTAAATTCAATCCTGAGAAATGCAGGAAAGAAGTCTAGGTGATTCTTGAGGAGAGCACAGCAGTGGTGAGAGCTGTCATCCTGGCACCTTTGTATGCTGCTGACTCCGCATTGGCATCATGCTTCTCCTTTTCGGCCTGTCAGCTGAGGCTCAGCAGTTGATGCAGGACCTCTCATTCAGTGGACAGGCACTGGTTGCAGAGCAAATAGACGGTAAGTTGCATGGGCCAAAAGACTCCACATGATCCTGAAGACCATTGGGTTGCACGTCCCTGCCTCAATGTGTAAGCAGTTTTAAACACTGCAGTCTCACAGCCAGGGAACCAGTCCTGTCAGGAGCCAACCCTCAAGACGAGCAAGGCTTGCAAACATAGCCTGAGCAGTGCACCATTCTCTGCCCAGTCGAGCTTAGCCCACACGAAGTAGGGGACTAAATGATCATTTTGAGAGTACTCCCAAAGATGGCCTATCAGATTATTCTCTGGATGTATCTTCCCTGGGGGTTTTTTTTTGGTTGTTTGTTTTTTCATCCACCTTTCCAGTTTCTTCCCTGCATGGACCTGCATAACTTTGGACCACTGTGTCCTCAATATGATGGCATATGGGGAAAACCTTCTGATTTATTTCTGTTCCTCTCCTTCATCCCCCTTCCCCATCACTCCTCAGGGGCTCCCTCATGAGAGCCTCCTGTTGCAGGAAATAGGAGGATTGCTGTACGTAGGGGCAGTGTAAGAGATTCCTCATGAGTACCAGAACAAGGGGTTCTACTTTTAAATCCCAAAAGACAATGGTGGGATGCTGCCCATTCTGGATCTGCTAGGCCTCAACAAATACCTATAGATGTTGAAGTTCCACCTGGTCTCCCTGGCCTCCATCATTCCCACTGGATCCGGGACACTGGTATACTACCTTGTCTTAAGGGACGTATTTTTCACATAACGATCTTTCCAGGCTACAGATGTTTCTTATGATTCACAATAGGCCTCAGCCACTACCAATTAGCAGTCCTCTTGTTTGGCCTTGCAACAATATTGAGGCTGTTCACCTAGTTCATGTTGGTGGTAGCTGCTAACCTGAGACATGAAGGTGTCAAAATATACCTGTACCTTGATGACTGGCTTATCAAAGGCTGCCTCAGGTCCCACCTTTGGCAGGATGTTTCAGTGCTGCAGGCCATGTACAGCTCCTTCAGCCTGCTCATGAACAACAAAATGCTCAGATGAGTTCCTGTACAGAGGATAGAGTTTATTGGACAGGTTTCAGGCCATGATGGACCCGATTGCGGAAGTATCCATGTTTTCCCAACAACAGCCAGGGTGTAGCTGTGCCTGCTGGACCAAATGGCAACATGTGCGTATGTAGTCTGACATGCCAGGCTCCGTATGAGGCCCTTGCAGCAGGGGTTGGTGTTGACCTATTCCCATTTCAGGAAACACCTGGGTTGTCACCATTCTTGCAGTGGAACTGTCCTCTCTATGAAGTGGGCACAGAGCGAGAACATCCCAGAAGGTGTTCTTTTTGACAGCCCCGCTCTCTTAGTTGAACATCTTGGACCTCAGCTGGGGTGTGTACCTCAGATGTCTCCTAACTCCAGGATGTGATCCCTGGAAGAGACGACATTGCACATAAACGTCAAAGAACTCAGAGTCGTCTGGCTATCCTGCAGAGTCTTCCTACCTCAGCCGACAGGCATGGTAGTCAGAGTCCTGATGGACAACACAACGTTGATGTTGTATATCAACAGGTACAGGAGAGTACACTTACTGACTCTCTGCCAAGAGGCCCTCTGACTCTGGGTCTTCTGCATCAGCCATGATATCCACCTAGAAGCCTGCTCTGGAAGATGATGGCAACAGGGACTTCTCTCACCCTGAGAGGACATTCCACCCAGAGACGTCTTGTCTGATCTTCCAGAGATGGAGAACTCCCTACGTAGATCTGTTTGCCACCAGGCAAAGCAAGGCCTGGACTCCCTTTCCGATGTCTTCCTGTCATGGTAAGAGGACCTGAAGAACGTGCTCCCTCTGATCCCTCTTATTAGCTGGGACCTAGTAAATATCAAGAGGGATAAAGTGCAGATTATCATGATTACCCAAGGATGGCGTCAACAGCACTAGTTAGTCACACTCATGAACGTGATGGTAGCTCCTCCATGGCCCCTTCCCAGCTGTCTGGACTTGCAGTCTCAGGATCTTAATTGGCTCCTACACCCCAACCTCAAGCGTCTCAGCCTCTCAGCATGGATACACTGTGGGCATGGATGTGCCTGAGAAGTAGGAATCCATCCATGAGGTTTATTTATCTAAGTAGAGGTGTTGGAGTGCAGCATTGCTCCCTTGTTGTCTTCAGTGCAGTCCATTTTTGGACTGTTTCCTGCAGCTCAGGAACCAGAGTGTAGCATGGCGCTGAGCAAAGTGCAGGACGGGCCCCCTTGGGAGGGGGGATGAAATTTCGTAAGGAGGTGCAACACGATTGACAGCTGGCCCTCAGGCTCATGCATCTCATTAAAAAGGTTGAAATATGTTACTGTTTTTATGTCTGTACATTTACATTTATATACCGATCAATACAGTTGTTACATTCTACAGACTTATTTTCTTACATTTGCAGAAAGGATTTTTTTATATGAACATAACCAAAATTTCCATTGGTGTGGATGACATTAGATGGGTTGGGATGGGGAGTTCTGCTAATTGCAGGGTAAAAAGTGGGGCCTGCTGTAAAAGGTTTGCTCATCCCTGGTCTAGCACGTTCTTCCGTCAGGGCACTCTTTTCAGGTATCTTGGTGTTCCAGTGGCCATTCAATGGCCAGATGGTCTTTTCTCATGCCATGACAGTCAGATTCCTGAGAGGTCTAGAACAACATTGATGGAATATTTCAGTTGGCATCTTTGGTGTTAGGGAAAGCAAAAAATGTCAAGTGTTTTAGAAACATTTTTATATGGAAGTTTCAAAAATCAAAGTAAAATGCCCATTTGTGTGCGTGAGTAACTTTTATGGATTCATGCTTTTCTAAGATTGGCTCCAGTGCAAATGTTCTTCTTTAACATTCTTTTTTTACAATCTGAAATGGTTTAGTAATGGGTTTGCAGTAGTTTGAGGCAAAATCTGACATTTCACTTAATGATATGGCTGAAATTCAAGAATTCATTTTAGCATAGTCTAACATCTGTCTTATGGATGATATGTTATTGCTGATCTAGATAACTCTTGTTGAAGTAAATAGCATAACTCCCGCTGACGTTCATGACTGTGACCCTGATGTCTGGAACTGCCCCAGTAAATTCCATAAGCCATGGCTCAATGACAGCTGATAGTTTGGTTTGCATGTCTGGCTTTCTTTAACTCACTCCCTTTCCAGGTGTGCCCCCAGTTTAGTCTGAACATTGTTATCCTGTTCTAAGCAAGTATCTTCTGGAAAATCTACAAGAAAAGACATTTATTGATCAGTTTCTTTAAATGTTGATACCTTAGCAAATTTAGTATTTTATATAAACTTTAAGCAAAAAAAGCACATTTTTTTCTAATTGCATATTTTAAACTTCCTGTTCAAAGGTAGTCAAACATGAGATAAAACAAAAGTTGATAGACAATTGTATCAGTGTTGATACATGTTATCCTGCATCATAGATCTCAGTGATCTTACGCATTACAAGGACAATTTCCCCACCTTTTGATATTTGCAGGGATGACAGACATCCCACTTTATTTAATAGACACTTTGCAGATTCCCCGCCCCCCACACCCCCGTTTCCTTCTCCCTTATTTAGCTGATTCCTTGGGGTTTTTTTCTGTTTTCTTTTTTTTTTTTTTTTTCTTTCAGTGATTCACCAGATCTGAACAAGGGGTTTTTCCCATGAAAGCCCATCACCTAGTAAATAATTTTTTTAGTTTTTTAGGTGCTACAAGGACTGCTTTCTTTGTTTTGTGTCATAGACACCAGAGATGGAAAAAAGACCTATAATGTTATCCTGTCCGTCTCCAAACATATGACACAAATGTTATAAAATATATGAATTTTGTGCTAGAAGATTCTTTCTGCCTTTAAGAAAATGCATTTTTAAAAACAAGAGTACTTTTCTTCCCCCAGTGTCACTGAAGTAAATTTTTATAAAAATTTGTTTTTATTCTGAAAGATTTAAAAACCAAAAATATCCCTCTCCCCACACACTTTGCATTAGCAACATATTATTTGACAGGTGTTCTGAAGCTCCACACTTTGGCAATGATCCAGGGTGACAGAGCAGTAATGACATAGAAACTGCCATTCCCTCCTTGTTAAGGGGTTGGAAGAAGACTGTGAAGTTATTAACTACTACTCACCTCTAGGCAGATTGCAAGAAAACCAGTATGGGGTCTAATTGGCTGAGATTACCTGCTTTATATAGTGGGGTTTTTTTTTTTGTTTTGTTTTTTTTAAATTCCCTTAAATTATCTTTATGGCTCCCACAGTTTTCTTCTTTCCTTATTTTTCCCTACTGTACTCAGTGGTTACTTGGGAGCTTGAAGTGAGAGATCATGTTCCTGCCCCTGTGTGGCATGATTAGGTGTTATTTTAATCTTATCTGGATCCTATTTGCTGTGTCTGTCACTTTTGTTGTTAAGTTCTGTGGAAGTGGTTTTATGTAAATCATGGAATACTGACTTGTGGTTTGTTATAAGATGCATTTGAATTTAGGGAATTGACACCCTTTGTCATAGAATAAAAATGCCTTTGTGAATGAAGAGCTGAGAAGTAAAAAAGCTGTCACTTAAAACTGTGTTAGATTAGTATTTGTGTATACACAGAAATGTCATTAGCCATGATATTTCACTTATAGGAAACTTCTTCCCACCATCTTCTCCAACAGTTCAGTGGAAAGCTGATGCATGTGATAGTCTTTTTTCCTTCTTCCAAGCTGTTTGGTAAATTGAGCTAATATGGTTTTATATTTTTTTATTTTGACAGTAGGCAGTACTTTCCAACAATTTACCCGAATATACAGCTGTCTTCTAAGGTTTGAGGTGGGCCATCTTGTCATTATAGTTCATCAGTTTTCTCTCTCTAAATTTCTACACTCCCTTCCATCTCATTCTATCATGTATGTGACATGCTCCTGTTACGTTTAGGAAGTACTCATAGGTTATCTTGATTTATGTGCTTGAAGAAATGATTGATTGCTCCTATGCTCCATCCTCACCAGCCCAGGGAAGTGGAAATTCTTTGGACTTTGCATTCTTATGAGAGATCCATTTTGAAAATTTTGTTTATTGTATGGCCACATGGAAAATTGAATTTCTATATTTGCCTATAATGGAAAAACATATGGAAAAACCCTGCTGATGGTAGCTTTTGCTGTCTGATACTGTGGGGTTTAAATAATTTCAAGATTTGTCTGCTGTTGTATTTATAAGCAAGTCATTCAGATTTGTTTTCTGGTAAATAGGACGATACACCCATGAGAAACTTATCAAGGGAAGATTAATAAATTATGGCTTCTATTTGTGTGTCTCAGTTTTCAACATGGAATGTGATCCTGTGTCACTTTGCACTGTTGTTTTTAAATTACAACAATCTGCTGGGGTTTTGTTTTTTGTTTTGTTTTTTAAGGAAGCTGTTTGATTTGTTGCCAGAGATTCCTGAGCCCACTACTAATAGTTTAGGGATCCTATTCCTTCTCTGAAAATTAGTGCCAATTTTGGACTGTGCAGCTGTCCAAGTTTTCTTTTCATTGATTTTTCACAGTTGGGATAGTGGTTTTTTTTTTTTTTTTTTAGTTTAAGTTTTATTGTGTTAATTTATCGCAAGCATAGTGGTTTCATTTTCTCATTGCCTCTATCTTTATTTCAAAAAAAAAAAGAGGGGAGTGATGTTTCCACATTCTCTGATACTTAGAATATACCTTGATATAGGAAGGCATAATGAAGATGGCATTTATATGATTATTCCAGAACTGTGCAAAAGATCAGACGAATCAATACCAAGTACTTTTTTTGGCTCATCTGGCCTGCACAGTAAGGGAGAGCCTCTTCGCTAAGCCAGGGAATTTCTTTTTTTGCTGTGAGGAGCATTTTAGGCATTCATGAGAGTAGATTATCACAATTATCAAGTATCGGCACTGATTAGGTATTTGTCCCTGGCCTTTCCTCTGTTAACTTAAGGGAACTTGTTTTGTATCCATCTGTCTGTTCCTGTCTCTGAGTAGAGCTGGAGTTAATAGCGTATTAATAGTGTACATTGTTCTTAGACGTCACATAATGTTTCTTTTGTACTGAGTGTGTAAGCTTTATTTAATTTGTTCTGTATGACGTGATACTTTGACAGTTTGTGTCCAAAGGCATACGGTTTTGACAGCTTTTGTCTGTAGTGGTGCCTGGAGTTTGCTTGATGTTAAGCAGAAAAATAATTTTGTTCTGAGAAGGTTGGATTTAAATGTGTGAATAGTTTCTTTAATTTTCAGTTTCTGCATCCCAGCCAACAGTTGCTTTAGAACTGTGCTGTTTGTAGCTTGCAGACAAAAAAGATCAGTGGCAATACTTGTGATATTCAGGAAGAAGAGTTTGCCCTGTATAACAACTGAAACAAACCATTAAGAAATGGGGGGAAAACAAGCTGAATAAATCGGCATACTCATTAGATAAAAAACAAGAAATATTCTATTACATCGTATTTTCTAATTGCTTTGAGCAGCTGATGGGTACATCTTTTAAGATTTTTTCTATGTAAGCTTATGACTAATAAGAGAACATAAACATTAAGCAACAAATATATTTTCTAGCTAACAATTTATAGACTAGACATTTTTCTAACTTCAATCTCCTGGCTCTTCTCTCCCATCTTCCCTCCTCAAAATGCATTTGTCTGAGAAATTTTTGTGATTTTTATGACTGTTGCAGATTTAATAAAATTGATCCTGGCATAGTAAATACTGTAGGCAGCATATTTTTATTGCTTAAAAAAGTTGTAATAGTAAGAATGTTTTCTCTGAATTTTCAAGAGGAGAAATGTGACTGGTACAGATGGGGAACTTATGTTCACTTGAATATCGTAATACACTATTAAGGAATCATTCAGAGACCATTGAAATCTGGCAAAATCAAAACTTGGAACAGGAAATGCTTTTTACACTTAATTTACAAAATAGTATTGTTGCCAGGATTTTACCTGGATTCAAAAAAATTTCGGCCTTTGCATATTTAACTGTAATAGCAAACATTAAAAAACACAAGACATTTTGCAGTTATGTCATATTTTTATAGTTCAGGCTTTAAATCAATCTTTGATTATTGGGGTTAGGAGGATACTTTCCAGTGGGGCAGACTGTTCCTTAGCTGAGGATCTCAGGGTCCCATGCAGCTCATACTGAGCATTGGCAGTGAAGGAATATTGGCTAAGGTAGCCTGCTGTGATCTAGCATAGCAGTTGCTGTGTTCCTGAAATATAGCTTTTTCCCCACCCTAATGATCAGCAGTACTAATATTTCCAAAGTCTATCTGCAGTCCCATGGTTTGTGATATGTGCTGCTAATATGCATATTAAAGCAAAATGCTTGTTTGTTTTTTGTGTTTAGCTTTCTGATGTTAATGTCTGTTGTGTAGCTTATTTAGCAAAATGTCCCCCCAAAATGGGTAACCACAGACAATAGAAGTAGGGGTAGTGTTTTGTGACCTCACATGTTGCATCTTGAAGAGAAAGACCTGTTTAAGCATACATACCTCGTATGTTTGTGTCCACTATTGGCTGGCCCACAATATCCCATTTAGCGACAGAAAACTAATAAAACTGCATGTCTGCTGCATATCAAACTTGAAGTATCTTTACTACTTGAAGCTGGCATATCACAATTTATTTGGGTCATTGCAGCTAATGATCTTTTGTTAATTGGCATTGAAGAGGTTTGAAGTTTGTGCAGTCATTACAGTTGTATGTTCATTGCCAGATAACTGGGCAATTAGGAGATTTTATTCTGGATTCTTGGTGCAAATCAATGTGGTCATAGTTTTTTATCTTCTCATTCATCTGTCTTGCTTGATGTTAGAATCTTATTGGTGGAATTTGAGTGCCTCTTTTAGTTATAGGTAGTGAGCATGTCTCATCCACTTAGCTGTTCCACACAAGAGCAGGTGGAGGAAATTTTTCGGGAGGGGGATGGCAAAAATTGAAATCCTGTATTATGCTAATGTATTCTTTGTTCTAGAATAATAGCAATGCCAATAGCTACAATTTAACAATGACATCAGCCTCTGACATTTGCAATGGATCAAAGCAAACATGGAATGCCTTTGTATACATAGCTGGACAGTATATTCCAGCTGTCTGAAGATTGAAGGTCACGTCTGATTTTCCTGGAATAGAATAAATATCTGGCTTCTGCATACAGAAAACTTTCAAAATCAGAAAGGATCATTTGGTTTGAAAATTATCCAGTTTCTATTCATAAATCTTAATGTGAAAAATAAACATCTTTTAAAACTCTAATTCCCAAGCAGGAAGGTGGGTAAAGGGTTTGAAGCATAATTTAAAAGTGTCTTATGGCATTTTGAGAGTCTGTGTGTGTGTGTGTGTGTGTGTGTGTGTATATATATATATTTGTGTTTAACTGATTTTTCAGATCAAACTAAGAAAGTTTGCAGGCTTTTTTCCATCTGCCAGTTCCATAAAAGCTCAACCCAGGCTTCTAGTTACCTCATGACTTCTACATTTTGTGTAATGCCACCATCACACAACTGATAGAAGCATAGAGGTGGCATTAAGGCCTTAGTGACATCTCTGCAAAAATGTTTTTCCCCTCAGTAGGTTTGCATAGGTGTCACTGATTAAATATAGTATATAAGTGTGTGAGCTTATAGAGCCCAGTTCAGCTTCATGGTGTGTACAACCCAACTTAGTTTCTGTTGTCAGGAGTGGAAAATATACGACGTAAGCCATCTAAGCAGCAACCGGTGCTTGGTGGAACACTATTGGGAGAACTGTTTACAACACCGGGATGAGTCCTTGTAGTGAGGTGCAGCGGCCTTCCCCTGACTCTGAAGCAAAGGAGGCCTCTCACAGACCTTGGTGGGTGAACCCAGAGCACCTGTGACTTGCCCTGCAGTGAGTGGCACCTGGGACAGCAAGTGCCAGAGGTGGGATCCAGGGCTCATTAAAAGGCTGGCCTCCAAGCCGAGCAGAGCCCTCTGGCTGGGCGCCGAGCAGGAGCCAAAGGACCTGCACCAGACTGCCAGACTGGCTAGCCAGCCATGTGGACCAATGCCCAGAGCCACTGTTGGACCTGCTGCTGGCCCACTATCTGGAGTTCCTGGATCTACCTGAGCCCTCAGGCCTCTGGGGATATGGGCCAGCCCGAGCCTGTGAGCCTACCCACAGCCAGCTATCCCGAGGACCAGGGCTGGCCCAAATCCGTGAGCGTACCCACTGCCAGCTATCTCAAGGATTCGGACTGGCCCAGGTCTGTGAAGCTACCTGTTGCCAGCTACCCAGAGACCTTGGACCTGCCTGCACCTCTGGTCCTGACTCCGGTCTGCTAGCCCGATGACAAGGAAATGCCTGACTGGCTGGACCTGCCCACAGCTATGTACGCAGAGGACATCTGCCTACCTGATCTCCAGGAGGACACCAAGTGGGAACCTGCACCAGTGGAGGCAGAGGTAGGAAGCAGCCCAGGGAACACTCCGCCAGAACCCATCTTAGTGTGGTGCAGTGTGGATCGCCACTGACCAGTTTCTGGTGGAGCTGTTAGGGCCCTGGGCACAGTGGAGTTGTTGGGCCTGTGCCCCCCTACCCTAGCCCCGAGGGGTAGTCCCTTGCCTCTCCCAATCCACACTGCCTTGGTGGGGTGCTTGACGCTCTACCCTCTTTCAGGGGAAACACTGATATACTGTTGGGACTGCTCAGCCCTGCTAAAAGGGAGCTGGGCCTCGCTGAGTATTGCCCCCACCTGCCCCAGGGCCAGAGCTTATACACTGTTTGTACTGGCTCAGCTCTGCCAAAGAGAACTGAGCCTAATTCACTGCTGCCCTGCCGTGCCCCAGGGCCAGGGCTCCTGTACTGCAGCAGGGGCTGAGCCAGACTAATTGATTGCAGCAGCACTCTGACCGAGGGCCAGGCTCATCCACTGACTGCTTGTTTGGGCTGTGGCCTGTCCCCAACCATGCTGCTTGCCTGCAGCCCTTTTAAAGAGGACTGGGCTCGGTGGAGCCTGCTGCCCATTCAAAACCTGGACCTGGGGGAGGTGTTGTGACCCACTCAGCCCCAAAGGGGGTGCAGTCCCCTGGCAAACATCTTCACAGTCCTTATGTCAGCAGCCTCATCCACGCAGGTGCTGCATTGTCAGGGTAGAATACCAAATGATAGGTGATCTTGCTTGTAACAAGGCCTATCCAGATAGTGTTTGTGTGATGTCTCTATGCTGTTAGGAGTAGTTTTATGTTTAGATACAAGATATTCTAGCGTAGCTAGTGTGAGTGTGCAACCTCTGGCATCTACTTCATTGCCGAAGTGTAAGAATTCTGGTTACTCTTGTCCTTGACAGTCTTTCTCTGAACATGGTTGTATCTGATAGCAGCTTCTTGGTGAAGGCAAGAGAAAATATATATTCTTTAATTGAGGACGTAAAAATCAACTTAGATGGCTTGTCACCCTTGGCATCTCTTTTATTTCCCCACTCTTGATGAAGTCCTGTTGAGTAGCATAATGGAATACAGTGATGGATTTTAAAGCACGAGGCTCTGACTGTGGCTTTTAATGGTGCCCTTTCCTTTCCTCCAAATACCGTGTATATATCTGGATCTAGTGTTAAGTGGTATCTTGCCAAATAACTATTCAGTGTTGGCCTCCTTCAACATAACCTCTAAGACAGTGGTGTCCAATAGTAATTCAAGGATCACCACACTTGTGGCTGTGGTCCTTCCACATTTGCCACAGCCTGCCCCCCACTCTAACTTAATGTTCTGCCTCAGAGACAGGCACCCCCAACCTCCCCGCTCTTACTGAATATACTGGTGACTTGCCAAGGCTGCTAGCGCTGTAGGAGCAGCACAGCGCTGGGCTGGGCTGCGGCCGCCGTGGGGCAGCAGGAGCCACTCTGGGCAGCTGGGGCCACGATAGACTGTGGCTTACAGGGGTGCAGGAGCTGCACCGGGTCAAGAGCTGCAGGAGGAGCTGCCGCTGCTACCACATGCTTGTCCCACCAAGTGGTGCTGTGTGTGCGCGGAGAGGATGGAGGGCACTCCAAATGTGCATCTCTGAGGAGCCACATTTCCCCACATCCTGCTGTCCTGGCCACTACGTGTAGCGAGTGGCCAATGTATGGGACACCATGGCTCTGAGATTCAGCCCACCTCTGAATACTCTCATCTTCCTGGGAAGGGATTGAGGGTACATGGGTCTGCAAACACTTCCCCTCTTTTTCTTACAGGTATTCATACAGGTCAAATAACTGGTCAGATCTGCTGCCTAGTTATTTTAATTGTCAAGTTCTTCTTTATGTATTAATATACCATATGAACTTTATTTGATTATACTGTGTAAAATACAATGGTGTGAAATGAGGGTGTGAAAATACAGTGTTATTCTGTCTTCTTTACAGTATGTGATCCTTCTGCTTCTAGACATGTTCTCTCTGCCAGGACTTCTAAGGGGATCTTTGGATAATCTAATCTATCACTCTGCTCATGGGGTGGGAGAATTCTCACTACGCTGGATATGGGCTTTTAGGATCTCTTGAAGGTTAGAGCAGCATGAGCCCAGCATAAAGGAGCAGAGAGGATAAGGAGCTCACTTCCAGTTTTGTTATATTAAAAGTGTTTTTTGAACTCTCTTTCTCCAGGACAGGAAAATGGTTGTGCTTATGGGGGTCACTTGGTGACTATTTGAAATATATTTCTACAAAACACTTAAAATGTTGCCTATAGGAGGTCATTAGCTAGACTGAAACAGTGGATCGAGAGTATGTTTGTGATAGTATTCTTTGCAAAATAATCAACAGATATCTGTAGAATCCAGATAGTTTTGTCCATTGTTGTTATGGAAGTGCCCTTGTTTGTTAGCATTCTGTATTTTGTTTTAATGTGGTCATTCTTCCATTGAGTGAAATGGCGCTCAGCTCTCCTGTTACAGTCCCTGTGTAAACAGTTGGTCCAGTTAAGAGGGTGCGACAGAATCTGGGGATCCATGCAAGGGCTGGTGAGAGCGAGTGAGAGAACAGAGTCTGTTGAGAGTCAGGAGGAGGTTGGGTATGCCAAGAAGCAGCTCTCCACACAGTGGCTCCTCCTGCTGAATGTGAGGTCTGATGTAGAAAGGAAGTGGACGGGGTATGTGTGCAGAGTATCCTGCCGTCAGGGGAGTGCCTGGAGGAGGGTCTGGTCTAGACCTGGCCGGTCCTTGTAGGGGAAGTCTCATCCTGGCCAGCCCAGCTGAGACTTGCATTTTAGCCCAGTGCAGGTTAGGAGTTGCCAGCTAGGGAATACCCCGTGCCTGCCCCTCCGACCTTTGCACTTTGTCCCTGCACAGTAATTTCTCTCTGTGCTGGCTGCTTTGTGAACCTGAAACAACATGCTTGTGCTGCTGGGAAGTGGCGTATGACTGCTTTCAATCCTTCCCTGACAGAAAGTTTTGTCTATGGGGAAGCAAAGAAATTTGTATGGGACATGAATTCTGTGTGTGTGCAGTGGCACCAAATTCCCTTGGGAAAGTAATGTAGCAGTATGAAAACGTAAGGAGTGCATGTAGGAAAAACCGTCCAAGGGATAAATATAATCTCTTCAAACACAATGTCTTACAAAGTATATATAAAGTGAAGCAGTGTGCTTTTATTCTTGCTCAAATGTCTATTTAACAGGATAACCAGATTTTGTGTGAGTTTTATAATGGTATATGGTTTATTACAGATTATCACTGGAGTGGAAAAAAGGGAAATTTGCTAATGAAAAAATTGTTAAATGATAATAGTGGGACCAGAAAGACAATGCAATATATTCTGTGTTCAAGTTAATGACTTACTGGCACAAAATGAGAAACTTTTTTTCATAACGAGTTGAGTTGTTGATGCAGGTGCGTGTTTTAAGTATGTATATGTTTTGCTTGAAGCTTAGTGATGTCACTTTTTTCAGTGATTGGGTTGAAGAATAGTGGCTTTACATGGAAGGCTAGTTAATATGTTCTGCAAAAAGCATCTGTGGAATTTTGCAGTGGGTATCTTTGTAGCCATATTATTTCTGCCCTTTTTGAATAGTATCAGTTTACAGGTTAGAATCTGGAGCACGCAGTTGCATTATAAAAACTGCTTTAAACACTGACGCACAAGCACCAAGTGTACTTTATGGGAATGGTTCTGATGTTTTGAAGGCAGGATTTCATTTCATGTATTTTGAGCTGGGATGTTAAGCCTACTTCTTTGGCTTTTCCTTTTTAATCTTTTGAATTTACAATGCTAACAGCTTGCTACCTTTTGTAAGGGACCATAGTTGCCCAGGGTTAAGAATGAACTAAATGAGTTGTCATAACTGTTCATTCTTGTATGTGCTGCTATTAATTTAAAAACTGAGTTAATTCAAGTGTCACTTGCAGGCACAGCGGAAACTTTATATAAACTTTTATGTATTTTTTAGGATTCTTCCCTTGTGTACATGTTCATGAGGGAGAAGAAAAGAGAACTGAATTCCTGGGTTGATACGTTATTGTATTGAGACTGTATTGCATAGAATGCCCTAGCTTCGAAGTAGTTGTGTTGGTCACTTTGAGGATTTTTCTGTATTATTCAGCCTCTAACGTAAGTGTATATCTTTGAGGCTACAAAAATTGATTTGCAGCATGCATTTTGTAGCCCCATTTGTTCGACTGATAATGAATTATCTAATTCTACTTTGTCTACCTTCAGCAAGTAATCTTGGTACCATAAAGACTACACCTCTGTGTCACTGCTGTTGTGAACCAACAATCATTTTTCTGAAAACCAGGGATTGTTTTTGAAACATAGTTCCCTTTTAGGGCCCTGGACATGGATGTCTTGAAGGCCAGTTAGAGGCATATATCTAGAATGTCTGACCATTCATAATTTATGGACTCCACGGTTCAGCTAACACAAAGATGAGTAGGAACTCAGAGCTCCAGAAGGCTAGCTGCCGAAGTCTTTCTTCTACATATAATGGAAAGTAACAAACCCCATTGCAGTCTGTTTGTATAGGTCTACAACAAAGAGCTCACTCCAGCTTCCTTTACTAAGAAGCAGTAGTCCTGGACTAACAATGCCTTTTTTTTTAATGCCTTACACCTGTTGCATTCCATCTTCCATTAAGGAAAATGCCTTACTGGAACTAAGAAAAATGCCTTGCAACTAAGCGGGAACGGTAGCACTTAAATTAAATGGATGCTGTAAAAAATATAGTGGTTGAAACCATTCTTTTGCAGGTGGAGAATAACACACATCAATCCTTTTGGCACACAAGAAAATTCTAGGTGGCTACAGTTGTGTTCCAGAGGAAGCCACATTCCCTGGAGGATACCTTCTTAATGTACTTGTGTAATCATTAGGTATACAGATTTTTCCCAGTACCAATTTCTTACCTCCACCGAGTGATAACGAACATCAAACAAGAAAAGGCCTAAATTCTGATGACTGTTCTCAAACTGCAGTGGACATGCCTTTTTTCTCCTCTGACTCTTCTGGATTCTCTGTCTCATCACCAGTGTCAGATGCTTGCTCAGGTCTGAAGTCTCTCATATTAGCTGCTTGGATCAGTTGTTTTTACTGTGAAGTAACTAACCAATGGAACAGATTTCCTAGATATGTAGGGGACTGTCTATCATTTGTCTTGAGCTGATGGACTCAAAGCAGGAATCCCTTTGGAAAATTCTTTGGTCTGCGTAACGCAGGAGATGAGCTGATCTGTGGTACTCAACCCATGGCAAGTGTGCTGCTTGTGGCTCAGTCAGCACACAGCTGCTGTCCATGTGACACCCTCAGGGTGGTACAGGTTGTGCATATGTATTGTGTGGAGGTGGCCCCCATAGCAACAAAGAGCTGCGTAAATGGCACACAATGGTTAATGGACTAAGAGCCACCGGTCATGATGTTCAGAGCAGTCTCTTCTGGTCCAAAATAATTAATTATTACTGTATATCCTCAGAATTACAAGCATCTTGGGAGTGGAGGTCGTGCGTGCTGCTGAACATGGTTGTTCATTGTTCAGATGGAAGCTTTGGATTGACTTAATACAGCTCTGAAACTATGCAGAATTAAAATGCTATCTTTCACCATCTTAATTTAAACGAAACAAACACTTGTCAGTTATTTCCCTGGTTTTTTTTTTTAGTAGTTTAACACAGCGTTGGCTTGTAGTTGCTTTTTTGTTTGTCTTTTAACAGTAGCTCTGTATTGCCGTCCACAGGCAGAATTCCTTTGCTTTTATACGTATAACAATAAAAAGTTTCTTAGAGATTAATGTGTCTTCCAGCTTTTTCAGGAGTTGAGACCTTCAACTCGTAGTAACCAAACTGCTGGCTTCCTGGTTACATCAAACAGGGGAGTCTGCAAGATGCATGTTTTACTGACCATTCTTTTCATAGCCTCTTAAATATACACTGATACACTGTCATCCCAAATTCAAATTCATCCCTACAATGGCTGCTGATTGTGTTTTCATCTGCATGTGAGAAATATTTTACCGATCTTCTTCCTTAGGCAATATGCACTGTCAGGGGAGTTCAGATCACATACACTGAGCCTCTAGCTCTTACCTTTAATAAAGCAAAAAATATTCAAAAAGCTTCTAGATTTGTGTTTTATAGTAGTTGGGCTAGAAGACAGGCTGTTAGCCTGACACAATTTTCAAAGTGGATTTAATCCTTCTGTTTGAAGTAGGTAATCAAGAGGATGTGACAGTCTCTGGAAAATAAAATACTAAAGCACTTTTGACGGTTTGCTAAGTGAACTCTAAGGTACGCCTTCAGCGTCTCCAAAGCATAGAGATCAGTGAAGCTGCTACTTACAATTCAATCAGCACCTTAACATGACATTATTCTCTTGCCCTGACCTTAATCAAATACAGGTTGAACCTCTGCAATCTAGAACTCTCTCATCTGGAAAACTCCGTAATCCGTCATGATTTTAGTTAGCCAGATGACTGCTTACCCAATGGCAACCTTGGGACTTGACTGGTGCCAGACAAGGGAATTTGCCGGAACATGGGAGGTCAATATTTTCTAGCACATTACCAACTCTCTTTCACTGTTTGCTGGGCTCTTACAAGACATTTAGGGGGTAAATGACAGCTAAATAACAGTACAAAACACTGAAAGCCAGAACTAGAGGCTGTAAACAAACTTTATGGGACCACAGGAAACTTGGCCACACCCAACTTGGCCAAGTTTCCTGTGGTCCCATAAAGTTTGTTTACAGCCTCTAGTTCTGGCTTTCAGTGTTTTGTACTGTTATTTAGCTGTCATTTACCCCCTAAATGTCTTGTAAGAGCCCAGCAAACAGTGGAAGAGTTGGTAATGTGCTAGAAAATATTGACCTCCCATGTTCCGGCAAATTCCCTTGTCTGGCACCAGACAGGTCCCAAGGTTGCCGGATGAGAGAGGTTCAACCTGTACCATGTTTTGGGAGACTGGCTCAGTTCTATAACTGCTGTTCAATTAAATATCCTTATTTTAACATCCTTAGGAGTTTGTCATTGTGTGTTAATCTTCCAGTAGTGGTGTATTTGTACTGAGAAGATTTTCAATGAGAAGGTAGAACTTTACTCATCTCTGGCTAAGCATTCTTTAAACAGAACATCCATCAGCACAGAGCAATGCTTTCCCCACTGTCAGAGTCTGTATTGGATTCTGAGGGAGTGGGATGAACGAAGGAGATTGTTCTGTCATGGCTCCTCTCTTGTAACTGTGGCTTGAGTCATTCTGTAGCTCCAGAAGAGAGAGACATCTCTTTGAATGTTCAGAGCTTCCTTGAGAGTGGACTGTTCAGGTGCATCATAAGTGCATGGAGCTATACTATCTTTTGTATGTAATAAGAGTTCAAATAACTTTATTGTAAAGTGACTATTAGGCCAATCAGTTTTGTGTCGTGTTAGGTTAAGGACATGTCCCTTTTCTTTTTTGCGGCGGGGGGGAGGGTCAAAACTTTATTATAGCTATTGAAATACTGTGATGTGCTTAATTCACAGAGGTGTTTTGGAGTAACAAACTATAATTTGATCTTGGAGGGCCCTCCCCCTTTTTTTTTCTGCTTACCATTTGTTTAAGTATTACGTTTGCATAGGAATTTGTGTTGCTTAGTAGCTAGTAGGAAATACCTCTTGAAAATGGCATGGTCTTGAAAATCTGAATTGAGGTGGTGATCTTAAGGGAGAACAGCTGGTGGTCTACTATTTGGTAATAGATGAAGCTTCAGGCTATAATGGCGAAATTGCACACTGACACTTTTGTTAAACATTTTAGTTAGATATGGAGATTTTCTGCAGAGAGAAACCTCAGGCTCCCAAGTAGTCTGATGACTACTTCAAAACTGATTTTCTTTTTTTTAACACATCCCTCTTTCCATCAGCATTGCATTAAAAACAGGATGGTGGCACTGCCTGTTGTTAGCGCCCTACCAAATACATGGCCAGTAAAAATGTGTCATGGTGTGTGAAATCTGGTCTCTCCCCCATGAAATCTGCTCTTTTGTGTGTTTTTCACAGAGGATCATTTGTCATATTGTTTGTCCTGACCCAAAAGGAAGTTGAAGGGGATGGGGATGGGGGTGGGGGGGTGTCACATGGTTATTTTGCATGGGGTGTGTGTAACAACATTGCCTCCAGAGAAAGCCAAGTTCCCTGGGAAGATGCCTTCTTAATTTCTGCTCTGACATCAGATCTGGGTGGCTGAGAGGGGCGACTGTTAGCCCAGCACCTAACTCTGGGGGCGGTGCACTGCCAGCCTCAATGCAGAAATAAGGGTAGCAACACCAAACCATGCCATTCTTCTGTGCTGCTGCTCTGCCTTCAGAACTGGGCTCTTGGCCACTAGCTGCTGCTCTCCAGGTGCCTAGCTCTGAGAAACCACCATGGCTGCCAGCAGCATAGCAGAAATAAGGGTAGCAATGCCAGAGCCCTCCCTACAATAACCTTGTTGGACCCCCCCACCCCACCTTCTTTATGGACCTATAATCGCAATACCATGAAAAATTCAAATTTATGTACCCATAATCATGACATTTTATTGTTTTTTTTAAAATCTTATGTCCAAGAAACTGACCTAAGTGGACTGTCAAAACAAAACAGCAGTCAACTAGCACTTTAAAGACTAACAAAATAATTTATTAGGTGATGAGCTTTCATGGGACAGACCCACTTCTTCAGATCATAGCCATATCAGAACAGACTCAATATATAAAGCATAGAGGTCCAAAAATTGTTATCAGGGTGGCAAATCAGAAAAGCAGAGGGGCAGCAGGAGGCCTCTGTGGGCTGGGGAAGTCAGAGGCCTTATAATAGGCCAGGTAATTCCTGGTTCAAACCACGTGTTGATGTGTTGAATTTGAATATATGTGAGAGTTCTGAGCACTCTCTCTGTAAACAATCATTAAAGTTCCTTTTCAGTAAAACACAGACTTTCAGGTTATTAACAGAATGGCCCACTCCATTAAAGTGCTGGCTGACAGGTTTGAGAGTTAGGAGTTTCTAGATGTCTGTTTTGTGTCCATTCATTCTTTGTCAAAGAGTGTTTGAAGTCTGTCCGATATACAAAGCATGTGGGCATTGTTGGCACATGATGGCATATATGATGTTAGTTGAGGAACAGGAGAATGTGCCCGTGATTGTGTGAATAACATGGTTGGGTCCAGTGATGGTATCTCCAGAATAGATGGGTGGACAAAGTTGGTAACAGGGCTTATTGCAAGGAAAAGTTCCAGGTTAGGTATTATTGTGGTACAGCCTATGGTTGCTGGTGAGAAGCCTTATAAGGTTGGGAGATTGCCTGTCTGTAGGAGATAACAGGCCTGTCACCTAAGGCCTTCTGGAGTCTGGCATCCTGATTTAGGATAGGTTGTATGTCTTTAATGGTGTGTTGCAGTGGCTTGAGTTGGGGGCTGTTGCTAATGACCAGTGGTGTTCTGTTGTTTGGTTTTTTTGGCCTTGTCTTGGAGTAGTTTGGTTTCTGGGTATTCGTCTGGCCCTGTTGATTTGTTTTTTTGTTTTTTTAACTTCTCATGGTGAGTAATTCGGGTTTATGAATGTTTGGTAGAGATCTTGTAGTTTTTGGTCCCTGTCAGTAGGATCAGAGCAGATGCAATTGTATCTAAGGGCTTGACTGTAAATGATGGATCTTGTTATGTGTGAAGGATGGAAGCTGGAAGCATGTAGGTAAATGTAGCGATCAGTGGGTTTCTGGTCGAGTGTGGTACTGATCAGGCCATCGTTGATTTGTACTGTAGTGTCCAGGAAATGTATCTCTCATGTGGAGTGGTCAAGGTATAAGTTGATGGTGGGGTGCAGATTGTTAAAGTCTCGGTGAAATTCTTCTAGAGTCTCTTTACCATGGGTCCAAAGATAAAGATAAGGAGGGGTGATAGGGGACAAGAGCTGAGGAATCGTTCCAAGTCAGCCATAAATATATTAGCATATTGTGGTGCCATGTGGGTGCCCATAGCAGTGTCACTAATCGTGAGGTATAAGTTGTCCGCAAATCAGAAATAATTGTGGGTGAGAACAAAGTAACAGAGGTCAGACGCCAGATTGGCTGTGGCGACGTCTGGGATGGTATTCCTGATTGCATGTAATCCATCTTCATGTGGAATATTAGTGTACAGAACCTCTACATCCATGGTGGCAAGGTTTTCTGATGTTTTGTAATTTTCCTCAGGAAGTCAGTGGTATCTCAGAGGTAGCTGGGAGTGTTGGTGGCATAGGGTTTGAGGAGGGAGTCTACATAACTGGACTGTCTGGTAGTAAGAGTGCCAATACCCAAAATGACAGGGCGTCCGGGATTTTCAGGTTTGTGGATTTTGGGAAGTAAATAGAATAATCCAGGTCAGGGCTCAGATGGTGTGTCTGAGTGTATAAGGTCCCCAGTAGCATCAGGGAGTTCCTTAAGTAGTTGTAATTTCTTTTGGAATTCCAAAGTGGGATCAGAAGAGAGAGGTCTGTAAAATGTGGTGTTAGAGAGTTGTCTGGAGTGGACTGTGAAAAGTGGACTGTGAATTTGAACCCTAACTGTTAAGGTTACCCAGTACTTCTGATGAATGAGACTCAGTTTTCAGTTGCTTATAACTTTGCTAAACTTGATCAGATTGGGCTGCAATGTACATGCTGGGTATCTATCTGTGTAACCTTAATTTGCCCACCTTGTGTGTATTACATGTACACATTACACAGATGCCCAAAGCATGTATTACATTAATCTTTAATTGCATGACTACGGACGAGATCATTTTTTCCATGAGACTTCTGCCCAACTCGAACATAAGAGGCATGTTCCCTAGCAATGGTTCAGGTTTGTGTGTTGCAATGATTCAGGTTTGTGTCTGTCAGATTTCTCTTATTTGTTTGATGATTTGGAAGGTGTGTAATGAATAAAGCAGAGATTGCTGCAAGAGAGGACGGACTCGTGTTTAACATGCTTACGTTATGTATCCTGGAGAACTAGATACTGTCCCAGCCTCTGCCAAAGCATTTCTTTGTGATGCTTATTAAGTCACTTAACCAGATTTTTCAGAGATTGCCACTAATTGTGTTTTCCTTGATTAGTAGGTGCTCTGTGTAATGCTCTAGATCTGATTTTCAATAATTTTGATTTCTCAAGATATAATTGAGGTCAGTGGGAGCGGTGATTTGAACATATGAAGTATGTAATGCAGAGTGCTGAATAATCCAATCTCTCTCTCAAATTTGGCACCCAATATTAGTGCATCCTTTGGACCTTAATGTCCTGTGCCTTAATTCTTTTTCTGTAGAATAGGAATAATTGAACCCTTCACCTCATAAAGGTCTTACGGAGATGAATTGTTTGGGAAGAGTCCAGAGATGAGCCCATGAGGAAATCAGTGATTTTTCTTTCAGACCAAGGTATCTTTCAGTGCTGTGTGCCAGGACCAGTGCTGTTCTACCAACTCATAAATCAAGTGGGGAAAAAGTGTAAATAGTGAAGTGGCAAAAATTGGGATCTCTCAAAACTGGATAACGGGTAACAAAATGGCAAGGGAAAATCAGTGCTGATAAATGCAAAGTAATAACATTGGCAAACATGATCATAACTGTATGTAGTATATAATAGAAAGCTCCTTTTTCATCTGGGGAAAATAAATAAGTGATGCTCCTCCTTTACTGTGGATAGTATCCTTCCTCCCCTGCAACAACAAAGGGAAAGTAGTATTATGCTTACTGTATGTATAAAATCTTCTGGGTAGGGGTAATCTTTTTATTGTATTTGTACTATACCAAGGACAATGCAGGCCTAGTACCTAGTGTAGGACTGGAGCCACATTATGAAGGAGGATATTAGTTCTCTTCCTATTTTGAAATTGTTTTATCTTAAGCAATCCAAGTCTGTACTTTCCACCCACTCCCAGATTTTTTCATCATTGCTACTGTGCTTTAATCCAGGGGGCTACTTTAAACTTGCCAAGTTAGTGTCTGTTGTGAGCTGAGAGTCGTAAAGCAGCTTCAGCTCTGCTCTCTAAAATGAGACTCTCTAGTTGCTACTGAAATTAATTTGGCACGTTGAAGGTAACTTGTATGAGAAGAGGAGAGGCTTCTGATGGAGTGGGAAAGATGTAGAGGAAACAATGGCATATTTACTATTTATCAGCTGCAAGACCTTGAGATCCCTCCCTATTATTCTTTTAACCACTTAAAACTGGCTTTTTAAAAACAGCTGGGGCTTGTCTACACTACCACCTTCCTTCGAAGGAAGGATGGTAATTAGGGTGTTAAGAGTTTAGTAATGAAGAGCTGTCGTGTATAGGCAGCAATTCCCCCCACCCCCCGCAGCAACTTCGAAGTTTTAAACTTCAAAGTACCGGCAAGCGTCTAGCTGTGGCTCACCTGCCGGTACAAAGTTTTGAGGAGTAAGGGCACTTGGAAGTTGCCCCGGCACTTCAAAGTACCAGTGGGTGCGCCATGGCTAGACACGTGCTGGTACTTGGAAGTTTAAAACTTTGAAGTTGCCGCAGGGGGCGAATTTGCTTAATGAAGTGCTGCCTATGCACGGCAGCACTTCATTAGTAAATTCCCAACACCTTAATTACCATCCTTCCTTCGAAGGAAGGTAGTAGTGTAGAGAAGCCCCTATTCTTCATCAGCAGCTTCTCAGTTCAATTTTTGAAGGAGATGCCCAAAGTTTAAAGTTGGTTTGTAGCCCACAAACTGCAGCTTGAAGGTTGTTTAGGCTCACTGGTGATATAGGCAGAGAATTAGCCAAATAGATCAGGAGAATCCCATATAATCCTTGTTATACTTTGTGTGAACTATTTCCCTTCCCACTTTCCCATTATAGTACTTGGATATTCAAGCTTTGGTTATTGCAAAGTCCTGTTTAACAGGAATGTATATGATTGCGCAGTTTGCCTGTGTCTAATTTGTGTGTGTTTAACAAATTTGACAGGCTGCTGTGTCCTTGAACCCTCCCTCCCATTTTTGAAGTAAAGTATGAGAAGCCTTTAAGCAGCTTAAGTGTCAGCCTTTTGCAGCTGACAGGAAACTGATCTGCTGCTTGGCTTCGCTCTGTGGCCAGTGGCATGTACCTCAGACCTGTGATGCCTTCTGCAGTGATACTCATGTAGATGGGATGATGATGGGTGGATGGTACTGACTGGAGGGAGGGCAGTGTCTTCTTTCAGGCTGCATCAAGCTGTGAAAACCCTCAAAGAATGGTTAACACAGTTCTTAGTGTGAAGCAGTGTGTAAGGTTTTTGACCTCATGGAATTTTTTGGACATGGTTAGAAAAGGTCGCAATCCCTTGCTACAGCTGTCTGTTTTGTCAAAACAGTGGCTTGTTCCAAGGTTAAAGGTTGATGAAAACTGTTACTAACTTGAGACGATTGATGTTAGAAAATCTAATTAGTCAGTAAGGGCAATTAATTTAATCACTTATGGCTTAGTTAGTTTTTTCTCTTCCAGGATACGAAGAATGTAATTTAGGAACACCTGTATATCAGTTTCTTTTTCTTTTTTTTCATTGAAAAAGGAGGAATGTGTTTTCATTGGATGGTTATCAAGGGTAAAAGCTGACATGGGTATTAATAAACAGGATCTAAATTAATGTAGAAAAATTCCCTTGCATTTTCCAAATAGCAGTAAATAGTTCGTGTTTGGAAGAGGAAAGTGTATGAGATAGACACTCTAAGAAGTTAAATTGCTTTGGATTAATGTGACTTTTTCTCTTAACTTGACTAGTGGTTCATTATATTTGCTATGTGAGGGAATATATCTTTATTTCGGGGAGAGGAACAGTGTTAAAGGGGGTTTCCTGATCATATTACTTTGTCCATTTCAGTTGAAAAGTCTATTTTCTACTTTGGTCCTCTCTAGTAAAGTGTAATGCAATTATTTGTATTATGCACCAGCCACCTGTTAATATCGGTCTTCTAAAGGTCATTGTGTGGTGCCTTGATGTCTGAATTTAACAGGACTATATCAGGTTTGTTGGACAGTGTTTTGTATGACACTGGACAAATGTTTGTGGGGAAAGAATGTGGATCTAATATCCAAAAGGAGCGGTGTGTATGTGTGTTTGAGGGGCGCCGGTAGGGGAATCCCTGACTGTGTTGTGAGGCAGTTGAGACCTGGAATGATAAATGAATGATTCTTCAGAGTGGCTTCTGCTTTCTGAGATTTTGCATGGTACATAAAGGTTCTTCATTTAAAAAAAAAAAAAAAAAACCCCACAAAAAACCCACAAAAGGACTGGTGTAAATAAGCACAAGATTTTCTTTCAGAGAGGATTACATGTTTACTACATGTCGGTAACCAGTTGAATAGAGACACCTCAGTCTTGTCCTGCACTGGAGTGTGGTGAGAAGAGGTTTGATGAGGGTGGATACTTGATGCGTTATTTTTAATTATTTTCTATTTGCAGTTTATTTTAAAATTCTAGTGTTACATTCATTTAATTGCATTCATATATTTCATGTTTTGTACCATGGTTTAAAAACCTAGTATATAAAGGAGAAATATTAATTAATTAATTTTTGCTTTTTTTTTTTTTTTTGCTGGTTTTGGTTATCTAGGGTCAGCATACATTTTTAGCATGAGCTTTCAGTCTCTCAACCTAAGTTAGACAGACTGTCTGCGGGAAGAATTTCTTTGGGTGATCTCCTCCACCCCAAACAACCCAGTTAATAGACTAGGTATTAGTGAACAATATTGCAAGGGCCCTTCTCAGTACATTCCCTGAAAATGAAAGCTTCAGCTGCCAAAGGCATGAAGTGGGAATATGAAGATCATTCACAAACACCTGGTCTATCAGATGGTATACACTGTAGTGCACTCCATTACTCACCCAGCCATAGGACTGGGTGTGAGTCACTGATTTTCCAGTAACTTCAGTGATTTTTATTAACTTTTACATTTAATCTGCTAGCCTCACAGAGAGTGAGCAAGCTTTAGAAAATTCTTTGAAATTGACAATGAAGTTATTCTAGGAACTGCAGGATTGCAAATTTTAGGAGTTATAAATGCCCCCTATCTCTAAGTATTCTATCAGTGGTGGGGTTTCAAAGAGTCTTAGATTTATTATGTATTTATGGGTAACCTAGTGTGTTAATATAAAACAGATAGGAGTTAAACATTTGGAGCACAAAATCCAGTTTTGCTGATTATTTCTACTATGAGCAAAAGGATGTGCAGATCACTTGTAAAATCAAGTCTTTTAAAGGGAAAGGGAGAGAGAGAAAGCTATCTGCTTCTTTTGCTCTAATACCCATAGTAAAAAGTGCCCAAATTTAGTTGTTTTGTTTTTTTTTTAAAGCAAGTATGTGGAGGGGAAGTTTAAAGCCATTAACCTAATGTGGTTGATCTATAAATCCTATTACTGTAAGCCCTTTTCATTTCCACTGAGGCCAAATGTGTGCTTGAGCTTGCTAATAGAAAATGCATTCTCAGTGATTGTGAAGTAAAACACTGAGTCAATTTGCATCACGTTGTGTAAAATCTGCTTGAACATTGATGTTAAATAAGAAATAGGCAGAGTTTGGCTACAACTTATTTAGCCTTATGCAGGGGTCTGCATCCTGTGGCTCCAGAGCCACATGCACCTCTTTATGGCTGACTTTGTGGCTCCTGCAATAATTGCAAACTTTAAAAAAAACCCAAAAACCTCCTTTTGATAAAAAGTGATTGTCTAAAAGCCCAACAATGAACACCTTGTGTCTAAATAGCAAGCAATATATGATCTTGTAACATTGGATGACTTCCCCTTTAATATGTGGAGTGAATTGTGGGATATGATACTTGTATCTGTGTTTTGATCGTGTTGCTTAAAAAGTCTTGATTTTGAAAAGGAAAAGGAAGCTTGTGGCATTCCTGCCATGAAGGGCAACACACATTTTAAGAAAGAAAACTGAAATTAAACATGAAGTAAAATTGGCATAATTAAAGTAGGTAGGAGTGAGTCAGGAAGACAATGGTACAAACACACACATAAAATATGAGGAAATAGAACATGTAAAAAGTTTGTGAAAGTCCTGCAGTAAACATGTATCTGATTACAAATTATTATGCATGTGCTGTTCTTAAAATAGGGGTTATAAAAATATGGTTTAGCATTATTTATTCATGACTGTCTCATTCACAGGTGTTGCAGATCTTGAATTATTCAGTTTTTTACCAAATTTGGGGGAAAAAAGTCTCTTCTTGCTATTTTGGTTGCCATCGCCTGTCCTAAGGGGGCTTGGCTGGACTTGATGACCTATCATGTCCTTCCAGTTCTAGTATTACTATTATTCTAGTCTGACTTGTGTATTGCTGGGAGGAGTTGGTGGTTATGGTACACATAGGTACCGATGGCAAAGGGAAGAGATGTGCGAGGTTCTGAAGAGCAAATTTTAAATTGCTAGTTAAGGGACTGCACTGCAGGATCCCATGGTAGCATTCTCTGAAATGCTTCCAGTTCCACTCACATGGACTGTTAGATAAACAGAAAGTCAGGGTCACAATACTTAAATGAGGCAATGGTGTAAAGAGGAGTGGGTTAGATTTATTCAGAGCTGGGATTTAGATTAAGAACTGGGGGAAAGCTGGGAAGTGTAATGGGATATTCAGACAGAGATTCCTTAATGGAGATTCTCTATGTCCTTGTAAGGAGGAGAGGGGAAATAATAAGATATTGGCAGGATCTGATGAGAACAATAAATAAATAAATAAATTCCATCATGTAGTGGCAGACAGTTAAAAAGTGACATATTTGTTTCTAGTCATATGTTAAAAGTCCAAATAATAAGATGGATGAAATAGAGCACCACAGAAAGTCACCGAGATCAAGAACTTGGCTGGATTCCAGCTGGGGACTGGACACTTATCTAGATAACAAGAATAGCCTCAACTGCTATAATCAGTGGAAGCAATTTCATATCCCTTCCCATAAAGCACCTTTCAGGTTCGACTAGTTTCTAACTCTCAGGACTGCAGGTACAGTCTCACACCTGCTACTGTGTGCTTTTCTACACCTTCTCTGGTCTGGCTGGTGTCGGCCACTGTTGGAGCGAGGATACGGAGCTAGTAGGGCCTCCTCAGCTCTGACTTCAGTTGTAGGGCCTCCTCAGCTCTGACTTCAGTTCCTGCTATTGCTGGCTGGTCTTCTGTGGCTGAATCAGATGTGTCACCAGGGAGACAAATAACCCATCAGCCTCGCTGTCAGTGGTACCCTGCCTCTTTGCCAAGAGCACAAGGCTGAGTGTGCAGTGGTAGCAGTGTACTGGGCCTCACCTTGGGTCACTTCCTGAGACTTTGGGTGAGTCAGTTTCCTGTCCATGTCTCAGGTCCCCACTTGTAAACTGGCCCTAACCCAGGGGTCAGCAACCCCTGGCATGGGTGCCAAGATCGGCACACGAGTCAATTTTCATCGGCCTGTGAGGCAAGAGCTCAGCCCCGCCCTTCCTTCCCTATGCAGCCAGAAGCTTCCTCAAAGCCGTGCAGCCTGTGGATTAACAAAGAAACAGCGAATGCTACCAAACAGCATGTAAATGGTGAAGCTGTGCATCTTAATTTATTAGTGAAGCTGTTGTAAGTAGGACTGTTAGTAACTTCAAAAAGTATCAGCGGCACTCGGCTAGGTTGATGACCCCTGGCCTTGTGCATCAGTTAGGTGAGGAGTCGATCACCGACCCAAGTCTCTGAACCTTTTAACGCTTAATACTTAACTGTAGAGGAAGGCCACACTGAGGGATGGAAATGCAGGATATGGAAGCGAGACCAAGATTGTAATTTGGTGTTCTTGTTTTATGGTGTGTTTTGGTAGTTTCTCACAGTTGGCATCTCTTTTCTGCTGCAGTCTTCTGAGGCATTTTAGAGTTAGGGCCAGTAGGGTTCCTTCTTCAGCCTTCCCTAAATTTGTGCCTCTGCGGTAAGATTAATAGAGTGGGCTATTTGTGCTCTGACTTCTGTTATTTTTTGGAGCCTAATCATGAACATTTCTATCTTTTTCCTTTAAATCCGCAAGAGAGAGGTGCTGGCTCAGTTTAGTGGGGTGGACCATCTTGCCTTTGCATGGGAAATTCTTCTGAGTTCCAGTGACCCCTGTGCTCCTCGCTACTTATATTGGATTTAGGAGTGACAGGTGCCTATGTGGAAGAGGAAGAAGTTTCTCCTCCCCCCGCCAAAGATCCTGTATGTTCATGGATTAAGACCAGAATGATCCATTGTAAAGGTTTAGTCTAATTGCCTTTGTGTCACATGTGATAGAACTTCACTTAGTTTTTCCTGCATCAAGCCCAATAACTTGTGATCTTCACAGTACTACAAAGAGAAACTGTACATCAGTTCTACCATCTCTGAACTGCAGCAAAAGCTCCAAAACCTTGAGAGAGAGAAACACTTTCAATGAACTGTGCAAAAAATGCACTTCCACACAACTGTTTCTGATGGGAGCTACAAAAGGCTCATGCTAATCTCAGAGAGGCATGAATTGACTGTCCCTGTTCCTATGTGCCTAGTGAACAGTTTTAGGAATAACATTTGGGTTCTTGATACCGTTCCAAACAGTGTTGGTCCCCAAACCTATCCTTTTCAAGAACCCTCCTCATGAGACTCTATTATGACAAGAAGTCCTCTTGCTTCTTGCTGTAGGGATGGTCAAGAAGGTCTTGCATCAATATCAAGAGAGAGGTTCCTATAACAGATACTTCCTAATCTCAGAGAGGAAGGATAGTTGGCAGCTTATTTTGGAACTCAGAAATCTCAATACCTTTTTTTATGCAAACTAAAGTTCATGATGATCACCGCAGTATGTCTGCCACTCTGGTTTGCATCTCTTGATTTATCAAATGTGTACTTCCAGATATATCAAATCCCATCACGCAAGAGGTAACTAAAATCTGTGGAGGGCCAAGAACACTACCAATATGAACTGTCACCCATCAGCCTTTTGTCAGCAGCAAGGATAGCCAGCAATGTACTAATTACAATATACTCAGATCCAGCAGCCCTGGGACTGTGAGGTTCAAATATTCTAGATAATAGAGCAGTATCTTCCACCCATGTCCCTGACATGATTGTGTGCCTACCTGTGGGTGCCTGACTCTTGGAGGTGAGCCTTGTCCCTTTCCTCCTTGTTCCTCCGTGGCCTAGGAAAGCATCCCTTCACCATCAGTTTTCCGGCTGCTCCAGCAGAGTAAGAATGGCTCAGGGCCTGTGATCTCTTCATCACCTGCAAGCAGCACAGCCCCCCAGAAGAAGATGCCTGCGGTGACGGGATAGCACGTGGTGGCTGTTATTGTAAATTCTGGTTAGTTGAGAATTCCAATGATAGAATACCAATTAAAACAGAGTTTATTATGTAGTAGTAGCACACCAAAGGAGGACGGTTTATCATGATGCCTGAATAGTTGGCTGTCTCATGGGAGGCTCCCTATTAAACCACCTCATGCCTGACCTGTTTCAAAATTTGGCCTTGAAAAAGAACATGGAAGAATCAAGCTTTAATCCTTATCTGGAGATCAAGTTTGAGTCAAGGATGATTCAGTGAAGTCTGTCCTACTTTCCTCAAGACAGATTTTTTTGAGAACTTCCAGCTGTCAGCTGGAGGTAAACCCAAACACCACTGTAAGACTATGCCTTCATGCACTAGAGCTCAGGGCCCTTTGCAAATCTTGACCCTACATGCCAGACTTCACAGTCAACACACAGCTGGATGGTCATCTACATGGATGACTGGGTGTGCCACTTTGCTTGCTGCTTTTGGTACTATCATTTCTGAAGTGGTGGAAGGAACAAGAAATGGCTTCAGAGTGGTTCCTTTCAAGCTTCACTACAGTCTGCTACAGCTTGCATTATGGTATGGAGAATTCGCATGCATGTCTTTCCGTCCATGTAGAGAAGGTCAGAAGGTCCAGATGACTGCTAGCATGATCTCTACTTTTCACACTGGCAAAGAAAGTGGTGCAAGATTCTCTGCACTATGTCCATTGTTCCAGCGCTTCTGCCTGGCTGCTACAGTGCCTGCTAGCCCAAGCTGACACCCGGGTCACATTGCTAGTTTTAGGATGCAAGCTCAAACAGAGCTGGCTTAGGGGCTGTCTAAAAGCACTTAGCCGTGGGTTCCCCCTGCAGTGTTTAAAGACTACATCTGTGGAACTGGTGTATCTCAAATTAAATCTTATTGTCAGCAATACACTTAGTGTGTCTGCAGAACATGTTTCTGCACAACCTGGGCAGATGCTTTTTCTATGACCATAAGTACAAAATCAGAGATTTCATTCTCCTCAACATCTTCCTGGAGCACGGTCAGCCTACTTTGGATCTATTTGTGATGCACTACAAAAGAAAGGGGTAGGTATTCTGTTCTAGAGAAGGACAAAATCCCACTTCCATAACTGATGCAATCTTGATCTCATGGTCTGAAACAGTTACATAAGCCTGCCCACTGCTTCTCGTGGTTGCAGGATGCTCTGCAAGATCAAACAAGACAGGCTCAATTGCATGCTTTTTAGTCTTATGCAAGTGTAGATGTAGCCCATCTCTTTCGAAAGAGGGAAACAAAATAGGAAGAAGGATTCTTTCAAAGATGGGGTTTGTTTTCAAATGAGCCCCATCTACACTGCTTTCTTTCTTTTGAAAGAATCTCTTCAGAAAAGAGGTTATGCAAATGAAGCACAGATATGTAAATCAGTGCATCATTTGCATTTTCAATTTCCTTCATTTGCATTCCTCTTTCAAAAGAGGAATGGAAGTGTAGACGTAACCTTAGTGTGACTTTGGAACTTGTAGTACCAGCTCAGATCATGGATACATCCAGTCTGTTATGAAGGCAAAATTCTTACTACCAATCATGTCACAGTTGTATTAATAGAAAAATCTTTCAAGTCCTGTTACTGCTGCTAATTGGAGCATTTAAAGTTGATATCATGTGTGTCAAGGAAACACTTTTGCCACTCTCCCCCACATTCTTCAGTCTGACACAGGTGATTTAGTGTCATTTTAAAATAACTAAAAAGCCTCTGTTTTCTTCTTTTTCTTTTTAATGAGTTTTTCCCCTTTTATTTGCTCAAGATTCATTCAGTTTCTGTAAAAGGAGGATGGACTGACCTTTAAGTTGAAGCAATGTCCAGGAATTCGAGAACTGTAAAGGCAACCATTTCCTAATGAGATCTTTTGTCTCTTCTTCAGTTCTTTACCTATCTTAATGTACATTTGTAGTCCCTAATATTTAAAACCTAGCAAACTCTGTAATTATGTCAGTGTGTGGATTCAAGCCCCTACCTGTCAAAGCTGATAGTTGGATCACTGTGTCGACTCTAAAACATCTTTCAAGGCCCCTCTGTCTCATTTCACATATAATTCTAATGAAGGTATTGAATGACTAGTGTGACAGTAATGTAAATTAGTATTGGTGCGTTCTATTTAAACTGAAAAGTGAAAGAGAGAGAGCTTTGAAAGAAGGAAGGTTTCCTTGGCATATGAGTGAAAGCTGAGGGGGCTTTTTATTAATGATTCAAACTTCTATAATGAGAAATAGGAAACCTTGTTAGCTGTGTTCTTAGATTAAACAAAACCTTATGGGTGTAATGTTCTTTTCTTCAAATGGATTTGTGAGATGAAGAATTTAAACAAAAATTTCCAGAGTCAAAGATTGATTGAGTTAAACTATGTAGATCAAACTCAGTCCTGTCAAATTGTGAGGAAATAAGTGAGAGATTAATAAACATTGTTAATGTTTCAGAAAGTGAGTTTTGTGCAAATGATTTCTTTGCAAATGAGATAACAGTAGGTCTAAATGACAAATTAAAGATTAAAAAAAAATCAGCATGTCTCTCCTTCAATAATGGATTTATGTGGGCAGTATGTTTTAGTTGTTTGTAATTAAGTTTTTTCCCATTATTGGAGTAAATGTATTCCTGTTGAGCAGTATCTTTTTGTTTGAATGATGTGAATTGAATGAACTGAAAAACTGAACTGCTTTAATCTTCTTTCTGTATTTTAATGCAGGTGTTCAGATTGGTTTCCTGTATGGTAAAGTTAAAAGATTAAATGCTCATTTTGCTAATCTTTATTCCTGGTTTGTTTGGGGTTTTTTTCCAATTAATAAAATCCACATTTCATGGTGTATTGTATAGAGAAACCAAGTGAGTTGGTTTCTTGAGTGATGCAGTCAAACTGGTGTAAGTTTGAAAACTATTAAGAATAAACACTGAAATGCATATGCTCTACGTGGAGTGCTAAATTGCTGGTTTTCTTGAACTAACCACAGACTAACACAAAAATACCTTCCTGCTGCACTTTAGCTGCTGCTTTTCAAAGGCTTGTCTTAACTTTCTAAATTAAAGTAAATAAATTAAAATAATTACGTGACTATCAGCTGACAAGAGGAGTTTGAACTCCTGTAATTAATGTTGGGTGCTTTAGTGCATTAACTTAGTGGTTGATGGTTTTCAAAACAGTGGAGATGATTTAACCACATCCACCATTAATTTTAATAAAAAATGTAAGGTTAAGAGCAGTGCTGTGCCTCAAAATCTGTCCTGGTTTTCAGTTGTCTTCTCAATTATCTTTCTGATAAATGCTTTTTTGTTGTTAGAGGGCTTTAGCCATCCAGCCTCATACTCACTGCATTCTGACTGCAGAGAAGTTCTCTTTTTGAAATATAATTTTTGTGTAAAACAATTTGTTTTAATTCACATCCTACACATATATTACTGTACCAGTAACAAAGGCATTGGCACAGTATGCGTTTTTTTCAAAAGGGTTCTTTTCTTGTATAAGGAATTTGTACAATATGTATATTTTTTTCCCCCTTAAGCAGTCAGCTAACTAAAAATCTTGGGGTTGAAAAATATCTTCTAGAAGGTCCATCTAGGATAGAACCAAATGGCAAGGAAAAATTAGGCCTTACTTCTGGTTTAGGGTGTTTGGGTGGGCGTGCATGTAAATTTTACAAATATAAGTGAAGATTTACTCTGGATAGTCAGTCATGCTCACTAATCTTGTTTTAAGAACTTCATTTAAAATTGCTGCACACATTCTCCTTACAAACCTTAATGTTGTCGATGAGAATGTCACACCAGATTCTTTATTTATTTTTTTTTCTGGGGGAGAGGGGTGGAGAGTCGGGGTGGTAACGTCCGTCAAATTTGGCCACAAACTTAGGTTTATAAAAAGAAGCGTTGACAGAATTTGAAACCAATAGAATGTTTCCAGCATTTGTTTAATTCCTGTAGATTTAAAAAAAAAGTTCCCATTCAGTGATTCCAATGTACTGTAATATCAGAGTATAAGAATCAGAAATTGACAAGAAACAGCAGAGTAATTGACTAGGCTGACAGAGTGAAAAAAATAAATGACCAACATAAATAGAAGCAAATTGGATTTTCAGAATGAAGGTGGGTCTCTGACATACATACAGTGTAACGCTTGGATACTGAGGTGCTTCTTGATGTTGCATTAGCTAGTAGAGATCCAGCTCCAGTTGAGCCTTGCTGCGTTAGAGAGATGCTGTGTACAAAACCCTTCAGAACTGAGCCTGGAGAACATTTGACAGTGTGCAGATCTTTTCGTATGTCTAGTTTCAGTTACTGGATAGTCAGAATGAAGGCATTAGAGCAGTTCACAATTTTTTCCTTTATGCGGACCATTACGTCGTCATCGACAGCTTTTGTGGACCACCACGTAACCAAGCCAGGCCCAGCCTTCCCATGGGGACATTCCTCCTCTCCCACTCCTCTGTACAGCCCCTCCCGAACAAAGCCCCTTCTTGAGGCCCCCCCCTTACTTTGGCAAAGTCCTGTATCCACTGTTGGCCTGCTGGTCTGTGGAAAATGGATGTGATTATTTTTATTTTCCTATGGACCACCTGCAGTACTGTTGCAAACCACCTGTGATTTGTGGACAACAGGTTGGGAACCACTGTATTAGAGTCTACCATTTTTCATTGTGAAGTTTCTTGTGGCCTATGCCGGGGGGAATTCAGGAGTTACCTCCCAAATAGTGAGCTAGAAAAAGAAAGATTCCTTTTTTTAAAATCAGTATACCGTCATCTTTGATCCTTCAACAAGCATTGCAGTATCAAAGATGGCAAATTGGGTTATGTTAAAGTTTTCCAATGGGCCCTAAGATATGTGAAGTTCTCCCCCCCACCCCAATTTTCAAAAAAATGCCACTTTTACTCTCTCTTGGAGTCTGTCAGTTGGTTAGGGTTTTAGAAGAAGAATTGGTGTTAATTAAAGTAACTAAAATCAGAATGTATAATTGATAAGCTTCACATACAACAAGATTCATTCCATATTGTCTGCTTTAGTCTTCTTTCTTTGGGACGTTCTCTTTGTGCTGCATGACATCAGAGCAATTCCAGTGCTTCGAATAGTTGTGTGAGGGTTTGCTCATGACAGCCGGGGCATCAAGGAAGCTGGTTCTGCTCTTTGCTGGGGTAGCACAGACCATACTAACTACCTATATGGTGGTTGGTTACTATATCCAGTAGGTTCTCTGTGCCTGAAGTTTGTGGGATCAGTATTCCAGTCCAAGACTTCGTGAGGAGCCTCCAGTGATGGGGATATCCCTTCTCACTTGCTGTACTGCACTTATCTCTGTAAGATCTCTCCAACCTCTTTTCACAAACAGCGTGGCTCCCTGGTAAATGCGGATGACACCAACAGGACACTAGTAAAGCTCCATGTTGGCAGCTTCACTGTCATCATGGATATCTCAGAGCCACACTCACTGCTCTTTGCCTCGTTCATTTACTTGTTTTCCTCCTTCTTTTCCCTGTACCAGGAACCTGAAGCTGTTCAGCTGTTTCTTCAGGTGCAAAAGGGAAGCTAAAGCTATCTCAGCTTCTCCTTGATGTCTCTGACCCTTCCTCTCATTCCCCTTCGACTGGAAAAGCAAGAGTAGTTCTTCCCTTACCAAAGTGTTCGCTTGTGTTCCTTTATCCTCCCTTTCTCTGAGGGTGGAAATATTGCATGTGACTTCCTTCCTCAGAGATTGGCAGAAATAGTACTGTTTCCTATCCAATTCCATTACTTTTCACCGTGCAAAATCTCCTGAAAATTTTGCCTCACTTCCTTTCAGCAAACTTAGATCTGTTCTGTCCAATAAGGTATACCTCTTCTTCCCCTCTGTCCCATCTCAAAACAGAAGGAAAGAGTCCTGCATTCTTTGTACCTCAAGACGTCGAATTTTTATCTGGGATGGACTGAAACTTTGAGGTAACTAGTATCAGAGAGGTAGCCGTGTTAGCCTGTATCTTCAAAAACAGCAAGTCCTGTGGCACCTTATAGACTAACAGATATTTTGGAGCATAAGCTTTCATGGGCAAAGACCCGCTTCCTCAGACGCATGGGGTGGGGGGTATCAGAGGAGGATTTAAAGAGGGGGGTCTCAGTAAAGGGGAGGGCCAGAGCTGACAAGGTCTATGCAGTTAGGGTGGAAATGGCCCATTAATCGGTAGTTAATGTGGAGTAGTGAACATCAAGAGAGGAGAAAGCATGTCAGTTCATGGGGTGGGGGGGAATGTGGCCCATTGTTGGATGCTAATGTGGAGGTGTGAACCATCGAGAGCAGAAAAACTGCTTTTGTAATGTGCCAACCACTCCCAGTCTGTCTTCAGTCCTTCATTGATGGAGTCAAATTTGCAAATGAATTGCAGCTCAGAAATTTCTTTCCATTTTATTTTTGAAATTTTTTTGTTGCAGCACTGCTACTTTTAATCTGTTACTGAGTGTCCAGGGAAATTGAAGTGTTCTCCTACAGGTTTTTGTATGTTACCATTCCTGATGTCTGATTTCTGTCCATTTATTCTTTTACGTAGAGACTGTCCGGTTTGGACAATGTAAATTGCAGTGGGGCATTGCTGGCACATGATGGCATATATTATATTAGTGGAAGTGCAGGTAAAGGAGCCCCTGATGTTACAGTTGGTGTTAGGTTCTGTGATGATGTCACTGGTATAGACATGAGACCAGAGATGGCAGTGAGGTTTGTTGCAGGGATTGGTTCCAGGTTTAGAGTTACTGTGTTGTGGTCTATAGTTGCTGGTGAGGATTTGTTTAAGGTTGGCAGGCTGTCTGTAGGCGAGGACTGGCCTGCCCTTCAAGGTCTGTGAGAGTGAAGGATCATTGTCCAAGATGGGTTGCAGATGGCTGATGTTGTGGTGGAGAGGCTTTAGCTGGGGGCAGTATGTGCCGGTCAGTGATGTTCTCTTGTTTTCCTTGCAAGGCCTATCTGTAGCAGGTGGCTTCTGGGTACACGTCTGATGCTGTCAGCCTGTTTTCTTCACTTCCTTAGGTGGGTATTGTAGTTTCAGAAAAGCTTGGTAAAGGTCTTGTAGGTGTTTGTCTCTGTCTGAAGGATTGGAGCAAATACAGTTGCATCTTAGTGCCTGGCTGTACAAAATGGATAGTGTAGCGTGCCCTGGATGGAAGCTGGGGTGTGTGTAGATAAGTATAGCAGTCCGTGAATTTTCAGTGTAGGGTGGTATTTATGTGACCATAACTTACTTGCACAGTAGTGTCCAGGAAGTGGATCTGTTGTGTGGACTGGTCCAGACTAAGGTTGATGGTGGGGTGGAAACTGTTGAAATCACGGTGGAACTCTTCAAGATCCTCTTTCCCATGGGTCCAGATGATGAAGATGTAATTAATGTAGCGCAGGTAGAGGAGGGACAATAGGGGATGAGAACTGAGGAAGCATTGTTCTAGGTCAGCATAAAAATGTTGGCATACTTTGGGCCCGTGCGGGTACCCATAGCAGTGCCACTGATTTGAAGGTATAAATTGTCCTCATATCTGAAATAATTGTGGGTGACGACAAAGTCACAAAGCTCTGTCACTGTTTGTGCCTCGGTTTCATCAGGGATAATGTTCCTAACAGCTTGAAGTCCATATTCATGTGGGATATTGGTTTAAAGGGCCTCTATATCTGTAGTGGCCAGGATGGTGTTTTCAGGAAGGTCACCAATGAATTGTAGTTTCCTAAGGAAGTTGGTGGTATCTCGAAGAAAGTTGGGAGCACTGGGAGCAGAGTCTGAGTAGAGAGTCCACGTATCCAGACAGTCCTGTGGTGAGGGTGCCAATGCCTGAGATGATGGGGCATCTGGGATTCCCAGGTTTATGGATCTTGGGTAGAAGGTAGAATAAACCTGGTTGGGGTTCTAGGGGTGTGTTTGTGTAGAGTTTTTCCTGTGTTTTTATAGGGACGGTCTTGAGCAGATGCTGTAGTTTCTTTGTGTACTCCTCACCCAAGGATTGAACAGAGATTAGGAGTGGTTGGCCCATCTGCTCTTGATGTTCACACGTCCATATTAGCCTCTGACAATGGGCCACATCCCCCCAATGAACTGACTTGTTTTCTCCTCTCTTGATGGTCACTATTCCACATCAACTGCCAATAATAGGCCATTTCCACCCTGACTGAATAGATCTTGTCAGCTCTTGCCCTCCCCTTTACTGAGACCCCCTTTTTAAATCCTCCACTGACCCCTGCCACTCATGTATCTGATGAAGCAGGTCTTTGCCCACGAAAGCTTATGCTCTAAAATATCTGTTAGTCTATAAGGTGTCACAGGACTTCTTGTTGTTTTTGAGGTAACTGCCTCTTTTTATGTGTTGGATCAGCACAAAAAGGCAAAGTAGTTGGCAGACTTAATTTTTTTTCCATAGGTTTGGTCATCTATCTAAAGGGAAATGGAAAGGGGGCAATCCCTTGATCTCTGTCACTTTGAAGGTCCTTCTGACCAAGGGTCGTCATTCTGCACCCACAATATGCAAAATAGAAGTTCAACTTAATTTCCATTTGTATTTTAGATCTTGC
This sequence comes from Carettochelys insculpta, assembly GCF_033958435.1. NCBI lineage: Eukaryota > Metazoa > Chordata > Testudines > Carettochelyidae > Carettochelys > Carettochelys insculpta. The sequence goes on from NC_134137.1 coordinate 157,009,575, forward strand.
TGTCTTTTTTGTGATTTACTGCTTTCTTTCTAAGCTGTTTGTTTAGGGAGTTCTAACAGCTGTATAGGTTCTAGCCGTGTATTAGCATAGATAATACAATAATCACTACAACAGTTATGCTTTTGTTAGTAACAGTAATTGGATCTCTCTATTTACCAGGGTGGTGTTCTATTAGAGTGAACATCTTTATACTGCACATGCTTTTATATATCTTGTGATTTTTTTAAATGAGTGAAATCTCTGATTACCCTTGTAATGCACCGTCTGTGTCTATTTCATATGCATTATTTTAAAAAATGGTGAGCTAATTTTAACAATGAATTTACTTTGAGTATTGAATAAGGCCATGTTTACACTATTGCTTTAGTCAACATTAGTAATGGTGGCATAATATGCTACAGTTAGTACATGTTGAACTTCTGTAATCTGAAACTCTTTTATCTGGCAACATCTATAATCCGACTTTTTTAGTTAGCCGGACCTGAGCACTTAATGGGTGTGACCAATTTTCCCATGATCTCATAAAATATATTGACATCCACCAGTCCTGGCTCTGTGTTCCATGCTGTAATTTACCCCTAAAATCAGTGAAAATCTTCGCAATGCTGATGGACAGTATTAACCTGCTGTCATCCAGCAAATTGTCTCTTCTGGCGCCAATCAGGACCTGAGGGTACTGGACGAGAGGTGGTGCAGACACAGGACAACATAATCTTCTGGTATTTGCAGAGCTGTGAGAAGAGCCGAATCAGTGGGGAACATGGCGGTTTCTGGGAGGACAGTGTACTGTGGGACATAGCGAGAACTGATACAGGGTTGAGGGTGGTGTTTGTGCAGTAGCTGCAGATGGTGGAGTGCTACCTCAGGGTCCCAGAAATGAGTGCTGACTGTTGGGATCACTTCTTAATGCAGGTGCGGGATCATGAGCAATGGTGCAAAACTTTCAAAAATGTAGGGTCAAGTTCCTGGATTGTTGCACTGAGCTTGACCTCCAGTACATTGGCAGTGAGAAATGAGTGACGATTGCACTGTGGAAATGTGAAAAGCTACATCACCAAAGAAATTGGTTACTGTGTTTTTCCAGATCAAACTCTGTTGTTCTGGGGCAGAGTGTTATCTGGATTGTTTTTTCAGCATCTCATGTACGGACTTCCTTTCCTTTGTGTAAGAAAAGTTGTCTGCAAAGACTGATTATAAATTAATTATAAATTAATTATTCTTTTAATTGGCCAGACCCTGGTGCCTCTATAAAAATTGCCTTTTAGAAAAGTTGTTTTATCCTGAAAAGTGGAAAAACATCATTCCTTGATTGAAAGTACTTGTACCATGAGAGAGTGAGCAAGTTATTCTTGATATCTAAGTTAGAAAAGTTTCTTTGCCAAATAGCTGGTCAATTGGAAGAGTCATAGAATACAATCATTAAAGCTCTCTAGTTTGTGGTTTGAGTTAAGATTTGGATTATTTGCAAAGCAAAAGAGTATTTTATCTGTAATTCTATCTTAAGTCCATAGAATAGCCTTCTTGGCTGTTAAAGAGTTGGAAATACAAATACAGAATTTGTTGCCCTTCTGTACCCAAATGTTTTCTGGAGGCGTGACTTCTCAGGAGTCTGGAAAATTTATTGCTAACATTTCACATTTGCCCTATTTTACTTTTAAATACAGACATGTTTCTGAATTCATGGATTTCTTTAGATACCAACTAATCCCCTAATAATAGATAAGATTAAAAGAAGTATTACATCATCTACTTATAAAACATCTGATGTGTCCTTGAAGTTTTGTTTCTCTGATAGAGGCGTTGTTCTGTATCCTCTATACAAATGACTTGATGGCCAGTGCAAAAAATGAAGGAGATGATGGACATCCCTGCCTAGTCCCTCTTGCCATGTATACACTACCAAGTTCTTTTGAAATATTTTTCGAAAGAAGGGGGCTCTTTCGAAGTATCCCGCAGAGCATCTACACACAAAAGTGTTCTTTTGAAAATAAATTGAAAGAACGTGGTGCTCCTTTTGAAAGTACTCTTCCATGCCCGTTTCAGGAAGAGTGCCTTCTTTCGAAAGCTTGTTTGAAAAGAAATGTGTAAATGCTCCTCAGCGCACTTCTTTCAAAAGAGCAGTCCTAATGGCACCTGATTTTTTGATCCCTGGCCTGTTATTTCAAAAGAGTGGGGTCTGTGTGGATGCTCTGTTTCAAAAGAGCTGAACACTCTTTTGATCCACTTTTGTGTGTGGACGCACTCTTTTGAAAGAAGTTTTTTCAGAAGAGATCTTCCAGAACGACTGCTTTTGAAAGATGGCTGCAGCGTAGATGTAGCTTTTGTGTACTTCAAACAGAGATGATGTAATCCCATTAATTTACACAGCTATTTTGAGGCTGGTGTACAAAAGCAGTTATCCATTTAAGAAATTGTCAGGGGAGGGAGCTCCTTGATGTCCATATGGGTCAGAACTTACAAAGTTGTCTACACAGCAGCCTTATATCAAACTAAGCTATTCTGGAAAAGCTATTCCAAAATAGCTTATTACAAAATGCATTTTGAAATAGCACATTCATACAGAGAGCCTATTTCAGAAGAGAGCCATTGGGTTCACTCTGGCTTATTTCAAAATAGATGCCGTTAAGGTGGGGAACAGAGCCCATTTTGAAATAGGCACCATTCTTGATAAAATGAGTTTTACCAATTTCTAAATAAGCCAACCACTATTTCAAAAGTGTTTCTAAATAGCAGTTGTGTTGTGCAGACACTAGAATAGTTATTTCAAAATAACTTTGCTCTGTACACCAACCTGGTTTGAGTGATAGTAGAAGAAATGATTATTTTTTGATATGGCAGTGTGGATGGCTCCCAATTCTTGTCAAGTTTTGCCTGACATTCACTTGTCTTTGATGAGCTGATGCAGCTTTTGGCTTATGTGTCGTAAGGATAGTTTTTATTATCTCACGTACTAAATGCTTTCAGCGCTTCATTTTAATTGTGGAAAAACATTGATTTTTTTAATTTCAATAGTTTAAAAAAATCAAATTGTGATCCTTGTTCATGAGTAGGAAAAGGTGATGGCTGAACAGATGAGTTGTGTGTCAAGGCATTCTTCTGGTCTGGGTGCACTGAAATAGGGGTTAATCCAGTTGCCATGAGTAGTGCAGTATTAATCACAGAGAGGAAACTAACAAGTAATGCATTTTCTATTCTATCCCATTTCTTTTTCTCCATCTTCCCCACCTCACTACACCCCTCCCTTTCATCAGTGCAGTTTTGAAAAACTCTTAATGATTGATATGATAGCAGTGCTGTCATTCTTTTTAACAAAAGTCATTTTTGTTCTAGGTATTTTAATAGAGTCCCATTAAAGATGTATTGCTGACTGAAATATTGGTATGAAGGGCTCTCACTGAGCAGAGCCCAGGAATTAAGAAGTCAGGAAATCGGCTGCTGTATTGCAAAAGAGCCTTGTGTGACACAGAATCTCCTGATTGGGGGGATCATTACTGCTATTATGACTCGACTTGCGTAGGAATTTTAAATTTCATCTGAATGTCAGTAATAACCCTCTTAGCAAATTATCCTGAATAAAATCACGAAGGCATTTTCTATAATAGGTGTTGAATTACTGGATAGATTTGCTAATTAAATACTCTTTGTTCTGCAGCAGTTGACATTACAGGGTAAGATCTTGAACAATTATTCTCAACAGCTGTACTTTGTTAAGGGAAAAATTAACCACAAAGTTTATTATTTTTTTCACACTTGAAGTTGGCAGGTTTTTTTTTACATGTGCTTGAAAAAAATTCCATCATCCAATTGGTAATGAGAAGATAAATATGCAGGTGTTGCTGTGAAATCAGATAACCACAGACTGCCTTATTAATGAATTTAGTAAGCCTTTATACCCTTCTGCTTTCTAGCTGTTGGCACTTGTAAGTGATCCTCTGTCATAATGGGTAATATTAACATACATGCCTGTCACCCGAGGAACCTAACTTGTCTGTGACCCTCATGTAATTACCTGTAACCACTACTGTCCTCGGGGACAGTTGGGGAATGTTTTTTGCATGGTCAAAGTTCCTTTTTTTAATGGTGGATAATCCTATCAGAAAGTATGCTGTTTTTTTTTTTTCCAGAGGTTATTGGGTTACATGAGATCCAGGAATAGAAGTCTTCCTAGACTTAACATTTTTCATTATTGTGTATGTGTTTAAACAAGGATTTCCATTCATTCTTCAGATCATGTTAATGTTAGCTATTCTTAGCAGGAATTGGCTTACTTTGGATATCTTTATCTATCTGCTGTTTATTTAAGAAAAAAATGAAACAGGAAAATTAGACTACAGTAATGGTGTTTGTATGTGAAAGACATCTTGACCCTTACATGGCAATATACTTCATTTTACTTACACCCATGTGTGGTGAGTAGGTAGGTAAGCTGTTGGTGCAGTGTGATATGAGTCACATAGAAGTCAATAAGGGAAGTATTAGATCCCTGGTATGTTATGGAACTTCTGACTGTGTTTGAGTGGTGTAGCTGACAGCATTGCTTCTAAGATTAATAGAATGTGTAATGCTGTGTTTACACTAGACATTTTATCATACTCACATTTTTACTATTTGCAACTCCACTTTTGGTAGCAAAGGTCAGAACTGTAATGAACTTTGTACAAGGAAATGTACATTAAGTGCAGCTTAGTAAATTTGGGATTAATTTCCAGCTGTGCCACAGATTTCCTTTTGGGTCAGCTCGTGTCTTTTGTGCCTTAGTCCTCTTTGTGTTGTGGGGGCCGAGGAGAAGGGTATAGTAATACTTACATTGTTTGTCATTTCTGTTTAGAGCAGGGGAGGGGAACCTCTGGCCACATCAGCTGCATGTGATTTGCCAGAGTTAGCCGCTGGCAGGCTGCCAAGTGGTTTGTTTACCAGAAGGTTCACTGCTTGGATTGGCTGTGGTGTGGGGGTCCGCGCTTGTGGATGCTGAAGTAGAGAAAGCACCTGGTGACCTGCTAAAGGCTAACCCAGGTGGCCCACACGACGACAATTCTCCATCCCTGATTTAGGGAATCAGAAGCTTGGAGTGCAGCGCTGCAGGTGGAAACCCTACTGCAATACATTGGGGAAGTAGGGACAATGGCATTCTACCTACATATACATTATGACCCCTGTTACCCTGCACTGCATTTTATCTGACACTGCCCACTTCCCCAGCCCAGCAGGCAGGTTGCTGCTGGGCTTGGGGTGGGGTAGTGTGGGTTAAAATGGAATATTGGATAGCCAGGGATTGGATAATTGCTCCCCCTAGCCCCATGGCAGCCAGTAGCCCGCCCTCGGCAGCTCATCCTGGGGAATTGGCCCTGTGGAAGCCATCCTCTGCAGCTGGCCGCCCCCACCCTCCCATTAGCCAACCATCCATTGGTCCTGTTTGTCGGATAGGTGGGGGTTTATTTAGTAGAATTATGTATGTGCTTTCTTCCACCCTTTTTAAAGGCGATATTTCTTAAGTATATTAGGAACAAAGGGAATCCTAACAATAGCATTTGATCCATGATAATTGGAACTGATAGAAATATCAATAATGCAGAAAAGACAGAAGTGTTCAATAAATATGTTCTGTAGGTAGGAGATGTCAGAATAGCCACTTATTCTGAACTTTGATGTCATTTGCTCTGCACCCTGAGCCAATTCTGAGTCCGGGGGCTGCTGGGGTTCCCTCAGCCTCAGATGGGCCCCTGGGGTTTCCTGGCTGGGTCCACATCACAGCCAGCTCCCAGCTGTGGGTATCCCCTTGGCTGGGACTGTGGAGGTACCGGTACTCTGTACCAGCACATGGCATCACAAAAAGAGTCCTGGTGCTCTACAGTTATTTCTGTAATTAATGGGAATTGGGTGTGCTCAGCACATCTGATAGTAAAGCAGAATAGAATTTCCCTAGTGAAGGAACTGAAGCAAGGTGTTGAAAATGCTACAGTGGCACAGCTGTGCTGCTATAGGGCTTTCGTGTAGGCGCTGCTTGTGCCTATCGGTGTAAGTGATCTTTCTCCCCAAGAGGCAGGTGGTAGCTAAGTTAATGGAAGAATTCTGTTCATCTAGTGCTGTCTACTTGGGGGATTAGGCTGGTTTAACTATTGTACTCAGCAGTGTGGAGATAGTGGCTGCTGAGAGTAGTCCAGCAGCAGCGTGGACATTCTGGGCAGCACTGCCACCTGTAGGTAAGCCTGGCAAGACTGATTTATCTTCAACCCTCAGAATTGTCTAAATCTGTGGTGTCCAACCAGTTCTGAAGCAGTACGCACTGCTACTACTATAGCAGCCTAGCCACATTTTTCTGAAAATATATTTATTGTTCAAGTCGACTAGCCACACTCAACCAGCCAAATAGCCACATGTGGCTAGTCTGTTGGACACCATGGGTCTAAATTATACTGGAGGCTGCCCCGGGTCTTGGAGCAATCCAGGATCTCAGGTGTGTTCAGGATGCCGTGGTTTCCAGCCCTCCCTCTTGTAGGGTCTGTGGTGTGCCTCTTGTTTAAGCCTTGTCGTAATTGCTTCAGTTAAAGTTCTGATGGCCAAGTGATGGTCTTTCTGTGGTCTGGTTTCTGTCGATGGTCCTCACCGTTCCTTCTCATGTGGTGAAAAATTATATGAAGAAAAAAATCTGTCATAGATACATCCAAAGATAAAATCCGTGATTTTAATCAATATGTTGGAATACAAAGTGGAGATGGGCTTGTGTTCAGGTTGATTATTCCTGTGTGTTACCCCAGAAGAGGTTGTGTTTCTTCATTTTTGTGGTATTTGAAGGCTTATGGTCTGAATAGAAATGTAGAAAATGTATTGTGTTTTTAACAGACTTATCTAGAAAATAGTGTTTGTTAGATGAAAATGGTATTGATACTGTGTCAGAGTTAAGGTTGCATGTTGAACCTTACTTTATGCATTTTCAAATTTGCAAAAATATTTTACTACTTTAACTTTGCTGTAGAATTTATGTCTATCAAATGTCTTCTCTCATCTAACTGACTTATAAATATCACTTTTTATTTTACTGGTACTCTCAGTACTTTTGTTCAAGATGTGTGTGTGTATGTGGTTTCCAGAGGTACCTGGGAATTTTATTAGCTTTTTTTTTATAAAGTTTTTAGGAAGACTAATGTTACTGCTCTTTTGTGTAACTCTTCTAAGTATATGAATAAATCATTCTCTATATTAACCATCATATCTTTCTCTCAAGAGAATTACATGGCACTTCTGTATAAAATTAAAATATAACTGGGACATTAAATCATGCTGAATAATTATAGTTCTGTTGCTGTCAAATTGGTCGAAAGCATCAATGGCATACTACAGAAGTACTTTCTGGGTCCCATGCTTGAGGAGATTTTCATTAATGACTTGGCTGACAAAGTGGAGAGTGTGGCAATCAAGTTTGCTGGTGTTATAAAGCTCAGAGAAATTGCAAATGCTTGGGGAGAGCTAAAATATAGCTTTCTTGGTAAATTGGAGGAATAGATTAAAATCAGTTGAGATTCAGAGAAGACACTTGTTAAATAGTTCATATGGAAATGAAAAAATACCCAAAAAATAAGAGATTTATATGAGCAGTTGTTCCTTAGATTTCAAAATTTAATAAAAGGAAAATGTTTTAATGAGTCAATTTTACAACAGTCCTTCTGCGACATTTCACCTTATTTTCCTCCAACATTGCAAATATTATCTTCAGTTTATATTAAAATAAGCACAGAAATTATTTTGCTCCACTCAGCACCCACTGGAGAAGTGAGGCTTTCACTACCCATGGGGGTTCTTCTCTTCAAGGATGCATGAACCCCCAGGTGCCTCTAAAGTGGAGGGAGAGCCCGTGGGAGGACACATCTGGAAGAGCTTCACTTACTGCACACGATGCAGTAACTGCTCCAATCATCTGAAGAAGCGGGGCTTTCTGATAAAAGCTTATGAAGTAATAAATTTTAGTCTCTAGGGTGTGACAGGGCTGCTTGTTGTTTGTGAAGTTACAGACTAACACAGCTGCCCTTCTGAGACTATGCACCCAATGCAGTAGCCTTTGGCTGAAGCATACACACTGCAGCATCTTTGAGGAATTTAGCTGATTAGTGGGAGGAGTGGGATGCTTCACTCAGTGCTCATGGCTCAGGACATGAGGAGAGGATCTGTGCAGGTGAGGACTATCCGACTCTGGATGTGTCAGCGCACAGGCACCTGTGTATGGAATTCACATGCAGACCATACATCTCAAAGAACATCCAGTTACATGTCACAGCTCCGTTTATCACTCAGTGAACTTATGATTTTTGTTGTTACTTTGAGAGTTGGGGTGGCTATATTTATTACCAGAAGAGAGAAATAGTTTGCTGTCCTTTTTTTTTTTTTTTTTTTTCTTGCAAGGTAACAAGAATTTGTGATTAATTGTGTGATGGATGTAGTCTCATTTGTAATTTATATTCTGCAATAATCTTTTTTTTATATCTTTCAGATTTTGATGCATACTAAGGAGATGGTGCAGAAGGTAATGCTGAACATTTTCAATATACAGCAACCCTTAAATAGTACACCTGGTGAAATTTTTTATTGTAAGAACATGGTAACCCAAACAAACTTAAAACCACTTCTTGGGATACCTAGTTTACAAATGTAATCCTTCCTAATGGATTGTAGCTATTTTTTTTTTCTTAACACCAGTGTGATATAGCCCCTGCTGGAAGCCTAAGTTAGAGCGTTTCAAGCAAATTAACAACAGTGCTAATTAGAATTTACTCATAGGCCTGTTAAAGTGTGTGTTCTACTGCTTTACTATAATTTTTGGCTCTCTTTTTATTCTGTTATATGTTAATTATATGCTATTTGGAATTCAATATGGTTTTGACCTCTCCTACTACTAAACACATCTGGTCTTTGTTTGTGAAGGTGATAGGATTCCAGTGAATTTAGTACTGATCCTAAATATCTGGATGGGAAGAATGCAACAGTTGTCTTTTCATCTCTACCTTGCTAGAAAATTATGACCATCTTCTGTTCTTTTTAGTTTTTTTTACCTGGATGTAATTCAGTGTGGTGTAATGGTGGGATTTTTTGCTTGCTAAACAGGCCAGCTAATAAGGTTTTTTGTGTTCATCTTTGGAGATTCATTTCGGTCTGGAGATGCAAAACAAATGAACACTACAGTTAGCTCTTTATCCAAAATGAAAAATACAACCTCTGTTGAGGCTATTAGCAGTAGAAGGTCTAAACAAAATATGAAGCCTGAATCAAAGCCTAACTCCTGTCAGTGCACACTGAGGATGTGTCTATACAGCACAGTTATTTTGGAGTAATGGCTGCTATTTTGAAATAACTTTGGGTACAATGCAACCGCTATTTCAAAATAATGGATGGCTTATTTTGAATTTGGTAAACCTCATTCTACGAGGCGTAACACCTATTCCAAAATATCTATTTTGGAATAGGGACTATTTCAAACTAAGCTATAGTGCTTCCAAGGGCTGTAATCCAAAATAGGCTCTCTTGTGTCAGGATGCTCTATTTCAAATAGCTGAGCACTATTTTGATACCCATTTTACATGTGGGCATGCTGTTTCAAAATAAACTATTCTGGAAAACCTCTTCCAGAATAGTTTATTTTGAAATATCACTGCTGTGTAAACATAGCCTGAAATATTTGATTTTTAGCCAAAATTTGTTTGGTTTTTTGTTTTTAAAGAAAGAAGTGGAGGAGAGAGAATAGTGCCAGATGCTAAATCTGGAAGAGGTGAAGAATGAGCAGAGTCCACTATGGTCTACTTTGTAGTGTTCTTAATTACTGTATCTAGCAGGCATATACAACTGATGAATTCCCCTGAAATTTGTCAGACAAGAATAATTTCTTTTGTATTATGTGAGTGCTTTGGAACACTCTTATGAGTTGCAAATGAATCTCCAGACTACCACGTTACCCTTCAAAGATGATGTCTGTAATAGTCTGACTTTGACTGACAATCTCATGGTCTTTTCTCTCTCGCCCCTCAGCCAACCAAGTTGACCATTAATAGCTGTAGGGGTATAACTCTTAAGACAAGAACTGGTGATTTACTTACTTGGACTTATTTACAGTATTTTATACTCAATTGTGTTGAAAAATATACCAGCTGGCATAATGTACAACTGAAAAGTCTGCCTGATTTTTCATCTTTTAATGTTTACTTAGTTGTCTCATGTCATTTTTCCCCCTTGAAAACAATGTGTATGCACGTATATTTTCCTAAATACATTTTAGTGAAACTTAAACTTCATAAATAAATCCTGTTTTGCATTATTTATGCATTTTACTTTAAATCCACAGTAAACCCTGGATTTAATGGAATACTAGGGGGGACGGTTGTCTGTTTCAACGCAAAAGTCTGTTAAATTGGAGGGTGTACTGCCCACCCACCCCTGCCAGGCTCCCCCGTGACCTAGTCCCCCCTCCCCCCAAAAATATTCCCACTACTCACTGCTGGAGGAGCCAGTGGGCCTGCCAAATCAGCTGGCACCCCACTGTGGTTGGAGGCCCTGCTGTGGCTGAGGGCCCCTCCCCTTGCAGCATCAAGGGCCCTTCTATGGCTGGGGGTTTCGCAGCACGTGCCAGCAAGGGTCACACTGGGGCCTAGAAGATCCATCACCACCACTGGAGCTGCCATGCGCTCCTCCCACCAGGGGTGGGGTGCATGTGTGAGTGCCATCTTCCTGTGTACGTGTCCCACCCCAGCACGAAGAGCACATGGCAGCTCTGGTGGAAGGAGCCACGGCATCTGGAAGTGTTAAGTCCCTGACATACTTTTGGGGAAGGGGAGGGGGTGATTTAGGATTTTAAGGGCCCCAGTTAAGCGGACTTTGGGAACAATGGGATCTGTTGTTCCCAAAGTCTGCTAAATCAGGGTCTGTAAAATCAAGGGTTTACTGTTCTAACGTGTTATGTAAATATTTTGCTCAAAATTTGAAAATGTGACAGAATGAAATATAGAATTAGAGTGATGTTATCTAGTCCAGTCCTCTATACTCGTGTCAAGACTAAGTATTATTCCAGACCATCCCTTACAGGTGTTTTTAAAAAAAAAAAAACGCTGTTCTTTTAAAAAAAACAAAACAAAACCAAAAAAACAAAACCAAACCACTGTTGGAGATTCCACACCTTGCTTAGTAATGTATTTCAGTTTTTAACCACCCTGATAGGAAGTTTATTTCTAATGTCCAACTTAACCTGCTTTTGCTGCAATTTATAGCTTCTTGTTCTGTCCTCAAAGGTTAAAGAGAAGAATTTTTCCTCCTTTTCCTTATTAACAACCTTTTATGTACTTGAAAACTGTTGTCTTTTCCTGTCTTAGTCTTCTCCATACTAAACAAACAGTTTCTTCAGTCTTTCCTCATTGGGTAGGCTTTCTACACTTTGCTTTTTGTAGTTCTTTCATGAACTTTCTCCAGTTTGTCCCCATCTTCCCTGAATGTGGCAAAATATTCCAGCTGAGCCTTTTAGCAGGGTGTAGAGTAGAAGAATTATTTCTCATGTCTTGCTTGCAGTGCTTCTGCTAATACATCCCAGAGTAATGCTTGCTTCCCCCCGCACCCCAACAATACTGCACTGTTGACTCATGTTCACCTTATGATCCAGTATAATTCCTCAGATCCCTTCTGCAGTTCTCCTTCCTAGGTAGTTATTTCCCATTTTGTATGTGTGCAACTGATTTGGTCCTTCCCTAGGTGAAATATTTTGCATTTGTCCTTACTGAATTTCATCTCATTTACCTCCGACCATTTCTCATATTTGTCCAGATTATTTTTAATTTTAATTCTGTCCTCAAAGCACTTGGAACTTGTCCCAGCTTGGTGGTGTTGACACACGTTATAAGTCTACTACCTGTGCCATTGTCTTAATAACTCAGGAAGATATTGACCAGACCCACAACTAATCACGGGGGACCCATCTTGTTCTTCCAGCCTGACTGTGGACCACTGATCACCACTCTCTGGGAACAGTTTTCCAACTAGTTATGCAACATCCAAGTTGTATTTCTCTAGTTTATTAATGAGAAGATCATGCAGGATGGTATCAAAAGCCTTACAGTGAGGATATACTACATCTACCACTTCTCCCTTATTGGCAAGGCTTATCACTCTATCAAAGAAAGCTATTGGGCTGATTTGACACAATTTGTTTGTGACAAATTTATGCTTACTGTTATCATATTATTATCTTTTAGGTGATTGCAAATTGAATGTTTAAATATTTGCTCCATTACCTTTCTGGTTAGTGAATTTTAGTTGTCTGGTCTGTAATTTCCTGGGTTATCCTTGTTTCCCTTTTTATAGATTGCACTATATTTGCCATTTTCCAGTCCTCTGGAGTGTCCACCATCTTCCAGTGACATTTTGATTGTAACTGCTAATGTCTTGACTATCTCTTAAGTAAGCTAGTATTCTGGGATTTAATTTATCAGGCCCTGGTGACTTGAAGACCCCATTTACTGTGTCTAAGTAATATTTGACGACTTCTTTTCCTATTTTAGCCTCCCTATCTTATTTTGACTAGTATTCACTATTCTAGACAGCCTGTCATTAATCTTTTTAATGAAAATTGAAACAAAGTCATCGAGCACTTCTGCCATACTCACATTTTCTGTTGTTTTTTTTGCCCTTCATTGAGTAATGGGCCTATTCTTTCCTTCATCTTCCTCTTGCTAATATATTTATAGAGTATTTTCTTTGTACCCTTTATATATCTAGCTAGTTTAATCTCATTTTGTGCCTTGGTCTTTTTAAATTTGTTCCTACATACTTGTCACATTTGTTTATATTTGTCCTTTGTAATTTCACCAAGTTTCAGTTTTTATAGGACTTTGTTCAGTTTCCAATCATTAATGATATCCTGCATACCCTTTGATGTGGAATGATATGTTATAGTTCAGTCTTTGAAAAATGGCAAACCCTCTTCAACTGTTATGTCCTCTTTGACTTGCTTTTCATGGGCTCTTACTTGCCAGCTTTCTAAGTTTGTGAAAAACTGCCTTCTTTCAATCCATTATCTTTATTGTAGTGTCTTCCCTCCTACCATTGTTGATGATAATGAATTTTGCCATTTTACAAAAAAACAAGCAGTCCTGTGGCACCTTTGAGACTGACAAATGTATTATTAGGTCATGAGCTTTTGAGGGTATGACCCACTTCTAATAATATTAATAATAATTTATTTTAGTCTGAAAGGTGCCACAGGACTGCTTGCTATTTGTGAAGCTACAGACTGCCATTTCATAATCACTTTCACCAAAGTTACCTTCTGCTTTTAAATTCAGAGTCCGATCCTCTCTGTCTTTCAAAATTAAATCTCCCTTGTAGCTTTCGCCAAGTTCTGAAATAAAAAGTGGTCTCTAGTACATTCCAAGAACACTGATAGTCTGTGCCCTGCTGTTTTCCCAACAGATATCTGAATAGCTCAAGTTCCCCTTCCTACCAAGTCCTGTGCTTTGGATAATCTTGTTAATTGTTTAAAATGGGTCTGTCTCCTCTTCCCAGATTGAATGGGATGTAGTAGAACCTTACAATGATGACATTCTTGTTGTTTTTACCACTTGTACACTTGCTCAGAGACTAGATTATGCAAGCTAAAGGAGGTTACTTTCTTAGTTCTTTTGTTTAAAGCTGCTTGTTTTATTTAGATGAACCTTGATGTGATTTATGGAGATACAGATTCCATTATGATAAATACAAATAGCACCAACCTGGAGGAGGTTTTCAAGCTGGGAAACAAGGTAAGGAAATGCTGAAGGGCAAAAAAATACTTCACATAGCTTTCACACATGGGAGTTACAAGAATGTGCGTGAAAGACGTCATACAAAAATTTAATGAGAAAAGGTTTGGGTGTCCTAAGTGTGTCACTGGTGGGATTGTATACCTTACATTTTATTTTAAAGAGACTTTATATTACAATAAAAATTCTTATCCAAACAATGAATTTATGTAAGGAATTAGAGGGTGATGAATAGCTTTGCCATTCTTAAATTATCATGACTCTATTTGAATATTTGCTAAATAAAGAGTGAACATGAAGGCACAGAAAAATCTTACCTTAGAAATGGTAATGCCCACACAGTTGCATTTTTCATGATGTGTATGGTGACAGCAAGCAATAATTTGTTGTCAGTTTATTGTGTATGGATACTGCTAGGTTGTAGGTACTACCACAATTAAAGAAAATGTTAATTGACATGATATACAGAAGTTTCGTAAAGGGCTTTGTGTTTTCATCAGCAAATATAATGTGAATGCGAAGCGACAGACAGTTAATCTGTCGCCCATTTTTGGTTTTCGATCTTCCTTTCATAAGTTACTTAAATGTATTTTGATGTCATAACTGGACATCAGTAGGATTGTAAACACTGCAGGACAGTAACTTTTACAGCTTGGAACATTTTTTATGTAATTCCATGTTTGTTGCCGTTTCTGGTATATTTAGAGAGCCTCTTGGTTTTTCCAATTGTCTTATCTGATTTTGCCTCTCAGTTAGCTATGTAGCTGCTGGAAACACTCTTAGCACGTTCTGATGACAGTGTTGCCAGCTCTTGTGATATCAACTCATGTGAGTTTGTCCAGGGCTGGAGCCAGTTTTACAGTGATGCTAGAAGTTCTTGGGAATTTCAGCCTTGCCTGAGGGAAACCCCTGTGATTCGGTTGCTTTCACTGTTGCTCCATCTTCTGGGAGGAGAATAACAGCTATTCAGAGCTACTGTTGGATGTAGGCAAACCTTCCCCACCCTCTCCCCACTGCCAGAGCTGACACCACTCTAAGAGGAGGGCATAGAGAGTGTCCAACAACTCGGATGCTTCTTTGCTCCTCTTCTTTCTGTCCTGACCTACTGCACAGCTCCTCTGCTCCACTCCCTGTGCCGTCTGTTCCTGTAATGCCTGGAGCTGAGAAGGTGGAGTGGGGATGCAGACCCCTGCACGCCCTTGGCTGCAAGTCACTTCCTCCTTTTGGCCTGGGTGAGGTGATCAAGAGTCCTAGATGCTGCAGAAGAAGCTAAGGTGATGCTGGGGGCAGGCTGGATGGAGAGCTGGCTGATGGAGGGTGGGGACATAATTAGGGCTTTTCTATACTAGGCGGAAGGTCAACCTGGTCTGAGTCAATCTTCTGGCGTTCAATTTCCCATGTCTGGTAGAGACGCGTGGAAGTTGATCTGTCTGGGGTCGGCAGTTGACCCCATAGCAAGGAGTAAGGGAAGTTGACAGGAGAAATGCTCCCGTCTGCCTCCCTCAGTGAAGACAGCCAGGTAAGTCCATTTGAGGTATGTCGAGTCTAGCTATGCAATTGCTGTAACTAGAATTGTTTATCTGAAATTGACTTATTCCCCTAGTGTAGACCTGGCCTCAGTTGCTGGGGGTGAGGATGGGCAGATGTACTGCTGTGAGCTTCTACATGGGAGACCAAAATCATCTTCAGAGCATTGGCAATGCTAATGGTCACACTCTTTGGGGCTGGGCTGAGGCATTTCAAATATCAAGACAGAATAGAAACATGCTATAATAGTTTTAATTAAAAAAAAAACAACTCAGGATTTTTAGGCTACTGGAGGGTGTCTGACTCATGATTTTTTGTTTTTACCTTCTGATGGCCAGACTGAGGCCATTCTCCATGAAATGTATTGCATGCTGATTCCGCTCCCTCATTCTCTACGTTGGTTAGTGATTAACTCTGGTTTGAGCCCTTTTGAATACCTTACTGCTTGCTTTTGAGATGAGAAAACACCTGACCTGTTCTCTGTTACTTTGAGACGATAGCTAGCTTTTCAGGCAGCCACCTACTTATTTGATTATAATTCGTGTCAGGTCCAACACATGGTCTGTATCTTGTTTAATACATCTTGACGTCATGTGTAGTGATTTTTAAAATTAACTGTCAACTTCTAATGCCCATCAATAAATGCATGTTTAAACTTAGAATAATAAGTGTCTGTCAGCCCTCTGTGACTTGGATGCATAACACTGGGCTTCATGCGTAACAAAGAAGTGCATAGTGACTTACTCTACGGTAGTAATGTGTGAGGTTTTTAGCATGCATAAAAAGCGTATGTAACTTCAGTTTCAATATTTTGCATGTCTCAACAATTTTCAAGGAACAAATTGACTCGTACAAAAAAAAGTGGTGTAGTTGGGAGTGAGGCAGTTCGAAGATGTTTGTTCTATATATGTGGTAATTATTTTTTCTGTAACTCCGCATCTCTGGCTTATTCTGGGGCTGTAGGGTGCTCTTTTTCTGTGACTCAGGGAGATAAATCAGCATTTTGGCACCACATGGCCTGACCATCTTATCATGCTCCTGTTTGCTTCCAGATTCTCTGTCCATGCAGCATCAGAAAAAAGCAGTTTCTTTCCTTCGTGCCCATCTTCCTGATTTAAGTTTTTTGTCCTTTTTTTGGGCAATATGGAGCAATGTTATCTTTCCTTGGCATTCTTCCTCGTCTCTGGGTTGGTTACCCCTTTGGGGGCCTGATCTTCCCTGAGCTTCCACTACAGCATGCCCCTGAGCTCCTCAGCCCCTGGCAGAGCAACTAGGAAAGCACTGGGTCAAATCCAAGCATTATTTTATATGAGAGACAGCTGTCTAGGCTTGACAGATGGTGCGTTGTGCCCATCCTGGACCCAGTCTTCTGTTCTTAACTCTGTTGAGTCCCAAGACTGAGAGTCAAACAGGCAGGTGAACGGGGACAGGAGTCACTCAGCTATTGTGGAATCATGACTCCAGTGTGGGAGAAATGGAGCAGGAACCCCAGTGCGGAGCAGAGAGAGCCTCCAAAAGTGAGGAACATTCTGACCGCTCAAATCAGCAGGTACGTCCCAGGAGAACAAATTGGAGATTCATGAAGTAGCCGCAAATTCTCTGTCCCTTCCCATCTTAAAATGAGCCCCTCGGAGGGGAGAAGCAGAGCTTCTAGTTAACTCTCTTTCCTTAAACTCCCAAAGTTAACTAGGATGGCTCTGACAGCAAATTTCCCCTCTCATCTTGGGGACTGAGACCCAATGGGGAGTATTCTAAGATAGCCCTCTCGAGAGGCTCCCCATTCTGGGTTCCACAGCAGGTGGCCAAAAGGCCACCAAAGCTGCAGCAGAACTGCTCCTCTAATAGGAAGTTAAGCTATCTGGTTCTGAGACCTGATGGCTCCTGTCCATAAGCCTCAGAGCATATTTCTGCCTTCAAAATCTTCACTTCAGGCTGTGAATACCCTGTCACTTCTCCTTTGAGGAAGGGATTAAGGATAAATGGAACAAGCCCGATGAGGGCAAGCATATTAACAAGAGCAAGCTCAGGCTCTATAACATTCAAGACTCAAAGAGATCTGCTGTTAAAATAACAAAGGTTGTTGCTACTCTCATGTCCCTTGCCAGGGATATGGCTCGTCCTTCAGAAGGAGTGTTCTATGCAATGGAGACCATGAACAGAAAGATGAAAGACCTTTCAGAGGGCTTTGAAGCCTCTTTTACTGTCCTCTTAGGACTAGTCTATAGTAGGGAAATAAGTCAGTTTCAGATATGCAGTTCTAGCTACAGCAATTACATAGCTAGAATCAGTTGTGTCAGAAATTGACTTAACTGACAGTCCTAACTAAGAAATGTCAATGGGAGGCATAGCATGGAGTATAGGAGTCAACTGCCGACCCCAGAGAGATTGATTTTGCATCTCTTTACCAAACTCCAGAAAAATCAACCTCCAGAAGATCAACCCTGACTGGGTTAAAATTCCCAGAAGTGTAGATGTGCGCTTAGACTCTTTCTGTCCTGATTAGAGGGTTTCATAGGGCTGGTTTAGAGAGAGTTGCTCTAGCTACAGCATTGTTAGCTGATGCCATAATGGATGCAATGAAGTACTTAGCTCAGGCTGTGGTGGCCAGTTCAGGACCCAGGCACCATCTATACCTCTGACCCTGGAAGGTGGATATTAATCCTAAGCAGGGTCTGTGCTTGGCCAAGTTTACAGGGTCTGTGCCTGCTTCTTTTGGGGAAAAAAGCTGAAGGGTGTCTGTGCAGAGCAATGCAGCGTCTCTCCCTTCCCCACTACGTATCCATGGAAGACATAGATTGGCCTTCACCCGGAGGTGATTCTTTCTCTCCTCTTCGAAGGATAACAGGAAGGAGATGACAGATTCCCTAAGTGAAACTTAGCCCACAGGGGAAAAAGTCCAGCGTGAGCTCAGCTTCCCCTTGCCCCACCCCAATCCATTTTAGTTGAAGATCACACAGACCTGTACCCAGAACTGAACCAGCAGGCCAGGATTTACCATTCCGTAGAAGAATGGTTTTCAGTTATCACAAGTGGGTTAAGGAAATAGCCAAGGATACTCTCCTGAGCTGTAAGGTCCACTTCCATTGCTTTGTATCTAATTGACAGATTCCAACAATCCCACAAAACGCAATCTGACGCAGAATGAAATGTTGTCTAGAAATGGCAGTGATAGTGTTCCCTCAGAAGAAAGTCTCTGGGTTCCACTCCATCTTTAGCACTGTACAGAGCATACAGAGGTTCTTAACACCATACATGACATCAAACTCTCCAAGTGGATAAAGAAAACCATGTTCTGGCTGGAGATACTAGCCTCTAAGGTATCATCTCTGTCACACAGGCATTTCTTGACTTCAGTAGAGCTAGTGGATATATATCTTCATACACTTGTGGCACTGTGCCACAGCAGACTTGTGATGTTTACCTATAGCAGCAAACATCATCAGAACCAAAAACCCCTGTTCAGCCTTTCCTTAGTTCCCAGGACTTTTATAAGGTGTTGATGGCAATAATCAGAGTCAGGTCACAAAGAGTTCACCTGTCCCCGTTCCTGGACGACAGCCTGATCAGAGCTTCATCGTAGTCAGTAGCAGGCAGGTCCACCTCTTGGATGTTGAATCTCTGTAGGCACACACCTGGACACAGTGCCAAAAAAGTTCTCTGCCTCCATCATTTTCTTGCTCCAAAGTCATGGGAAGCCTACCATAACTCTGTAGCTCTTAACTTCTAGGATTCCTGGTATCACATAGGGATCACTTGGTAGTCACAGTTATGTATAAGAAGTGTCCAAGCCTTCACACTGAACATGTTCTTTTGAGTTATCTCCCTGGAACATAGGTGGGATGAAATATGGGTTCTGACACAGGTGTGCAACTCCTTATGCTGCTGATCAGCCTGTGCCAGCATCCACAGAGTCGTGCCCATCTGATTTTCAGATCCTTCAGTTGTCACAAACATCAGCTTGTATGACCGAGGAGCTTACTTGGATACGCAAACAACCCATAGCCTTTGAACTAAGGAGGAAAAGAAGGTTCACAGCCAGCCCCACCCTAGCAGGAAACCACATACTGCTTCAGTCAGACACTAGGGCTATATTTTCATATTTAATCAACCAAGTGGGATCAAGGAGTCTAGCACTACCTGGAGAAATAGTAGAAGTAGTGAAGTAGAAGGAACAATTCTTCCTTTCTGCCAGTGATCCACATCGAAGGAATACCCAAACCAAAAGCTCGTCTGATGCAGCAGGTGCAGAGTCGTCATTTCTTAGTGGTGGTTGAATCAGGAGATTTTCCGTCTCATTGTTTAGAGTTGTTTAAATCAACCCGTTCACCAATCATAAAAATGCAAAGAAGCCAACATTGTTCAGAAGGGAAGCAGACCTCAGATGCACAGGGAAAGATGTCTTCTTGCATGTTTGGCCTGAGGGCCATCTTTGGGCGTATACCATTTCCAGCCCCAGGGAAGGTAGTCCACAAAATTAACTGAGAACAGATGATGCTGGTAATGTTGATAACTCACTGATGGCCAAGGAGACCTGGGTTCTCATATCTGCTAAAGCTGAAACTGGTATCCTCCATTCCTGTTTCTGTGGACATCCTTTCAAAGGTCCTCTTCTTCGTCAGGACTGAAGTGGCTTCAACTGAAATCCTGCCTATTGAGCGGGAGACTATATTCGCCATAGTCATTAAAATATTGCTTTCATCTAGGAGAGTATGGTTACTAAAAGAATACTCCAGTTTCTGGTTCGGACTGAACACATGGGCACAATGGCATTCTGTACTTCCTTCAAGAAGACATAGAAAGGCTTTCAGCCCATTATCATTGTGCATTGGGTGTCTGTCTTTAGTATGGTGCTATTTGCGTGATCCTTTGCTTCCTTGGCAGACAATCTTCAAGTAGCTGGATTCCTTCAAGCAGTCTAACTAGCCAGATTGGGGAACAGGCCACCCTTTCAAAAATGGGACCTTCATAATTCTCCGTACATGAATTCATTGTTTGTTACTTTTCCAGGTGTCCAGAATCAAAGGAGATGGTGGACCACAGAATGGAAAATTTCTTAACAAGGGTTTTCTTTCTGCTGCACCATACCCATAGTTAATTAACAGATCCCATTATTAGGAAAATTTCCTTGCTCATCAGCGTATACTTTTCTTAATTTCATTCTGTTACTACTTGCATATTAGTTAATTCTTCATGTTGGTTATCAGTTTTTTTAAGTCAAATGGAAATGGTAAGTTAAGAACCAATCTCAAGACATTTAAAACTCGACTGGAAAACTATGAAGGAAATTCTAGAAATAAATTTACCTTGGCATGGGAGTGACCTAGATGATCAAATAGCTTCTGTCTGTATCTACCTTTTGGGAGACTGAACAAATAGGTCAGAAGGAAGGTGAAGAGCTGTTGAAGAAGTAGAAGAACAAGACAAAAAATGAAAAGTAAGGAGGTTTGGAAGGAGTGAGTGATGCAAAGATGCATTGTGAAAGAAGTGAAAAGAGAAATAGTGTGAGGGAAGAAGGGGGTGGCTCCTTGACAGTTGGTATGGGAACCAGAAGTCAAGCCTGGTTTCCTATGCTAAACACATTTGTGTACTCATAGATTTTGTGTCTCTGAGGGGTAATAAGAAGGAAAAAAAGGGGAATTTCATGTCTTGCCCCACAGGAAGATGGCAACCTAAGCCTTACCTCAGACTTTTGTAGTCAAGCAAGACAAGGCCCAGTTCTAGAAACTACAGAAAGTGGGTGTGGAGGAAGGTTTGGACTAGTGGGATGTACTTCATCTTTTCCCAGAAGAGTTCAGGTTATTTTGTGAAAGACACTGTGCGCTCTCTCTCTCTGTATGTTCATGTGCACTAGAAAAACAACCCCCCCGCACCTCCCAAAAAAGCCGCAACATCCATGCATGGGCAGCTTGCTTAGGTCCCCCAGTAGTCACAAACAATATTTTGAACCCCACCCTTTTTGTCCTGGAATACAGCTGTAGCACAGTAGCCGCCTTCTGCATGGAGTTGGACTTCTTATATCTGATCTAGTCATTGCGTTCAGCTGGTTCTATGTCTGTCCCCTTGCTCCCTCGATGCTCTGCTCCTCTGGGTTCAAAGATGTCAGTGCTCAGCCAGACACTTCCTGATTTGAGGTTCAAAACTGGGCTGACATAGTAGACTGCAGAACCATCACTATGAGGATGCTTTTTAGAATCCTACAAGGTTTGTATTCCTCATTACATCAAAGTGTAAATCCTCAAGGAGCCTGCTCCATGCTGGAAATCATGTCATGGTATTTAATACTACCTGAAAGCACATTGGCTGTAGGGGTAGTTAGGAAGAACTAATATACTGAAAATATCTGTCTAATCTACAAAATGTCTACATAAGCAGACAACATAAAATATGACTGCTACAAAACTTTAACCTAATTCATGTATTGTTGAAAGTAATGTGTGCTCATAATTACAGAGAGGTTGTATCAGTTTATTGGGGTTACATTCACAGGTTAAAAGCGAAGTAAACAAGCTGTATAAAATGTTGGAGATCGATATTGACGGGGTCTTCAAGTCCCTGCTACTGTTGAAGAAGAAAAAGTATGCTGCTCTGATTGTGGAGCCCACAGGAGATGGGAAATACATTACCAAACAGGAACTGAAAGGATTGGACATAGTCCGAAGAGACTGGTGTGACCTGGCAAAAGAAACTGGAAAGTGAGTTTTGTTTTTAATATTGACTTTTCATCTCTTGCTGTGTGTGACTCTTGAAAATACGCAATCTTCATTAAAGTGCAGTGGCCCTGTGCGTCTGGTGCAATCTCCTGCCCCCTGGTGGGTGGGGGGCTTCAGCCCATATCGGTTAACTCTAGCTGGTAACCCTCATCCGTTTAGGATGATGATAACTTCTTAAACTTTAACATCCCTAAAAAAGCAGTCAGGTAGCACTTGAAAGACTCTACATGACTGCTTTTTTGTGTTAGGCTAAAGACTAACACAGCTACCTTTCTATTACTATTTAACATCCCTAGTTACAACTGATTGCCATATGTGAGTTCAGGAAGGAATTTTTCTTAAATTAGATTGGCAGTGTTGGTGACCTAGGAGGTTTTTAACTTTTCTCTGCAACATGAAGTGTAAGTCATTTGCTGGTATTAACTGAATGTATCTCAGTCAGTTCCCTGTATTGGCTTTGGGTATTGGTGAACTCCAGTCCCTTCTGTTCTCTTGTGCCCCATAATGATAGTCTTCTGAGGCTTATTGTCTAATTTCAGTTGTTGGATATGGTGTGTGGGTGCCAGGTAATGTTGATGTCCAATGCCTCCCTCACTATTTTCTTCCATCTTTCTCTGTCCAGTGCAGAGTGGTTTAGTTTCTGTAGAGTAGCTCTGCACCAATCTACTATATCATCTATCCATTCTCTGTGGGGTTGGCCTCTTCTGTTCAAACCATCCATTAGGCCTTGACTTTTTGTTCATCATTCATTCTGCAGATATACCCAAATAGTTCTAGCTTCTGTTGTATAACTTTTTGCAGTAGGTTCTCTTTCAGCTGTATCTTATATAATTCCTCATTGGTAACCTTCTGCATCCATCCTAGTCTCAGGATCTTTCTATAACAACTCCTCTCGAATGCCAATGTCCTTCTCTTCGAATCTTTAATTGTAACCCATGTCTCATATCCATACAACATGCTGCTGAATACACAAATTTTCAAAACACTCAGCTTCATTCCTAAGCTAATTGTTTTGCTTTTCCAGATCTTATCTATCGCCTTCAAACTCACTCTTGTTTTCACTACTCCAATCACTATTTCCTTCTTACAATCTGTATCATACGTCATGTTGCTCCCCAGATACATGAACTTCTCTACGTTCTCTCGTTCAATCCCATCTATATTGATCTTCCTTCCTGTTTTCTGATCTCCAAATACCATTATTTTTGTTTTAGCAATTTTTATAATCAGTCAGTACCACTTCCTTTCCTCGTTTAGCACCTGTGCCATTCTCACTAGCTCCTCTTCCTCTTTCTCGATGACAGAGGAACCTAAAATTGTTGATTCTGCTCCTGTGTACAGATGTCCCTCCTACCTCTTCCTTGAGATTGTCCGTCACTCTCTTTAGGTGCATGATGAAGATACTCGGTGATATTGGGTCTCCTTGTCTCATACCTCTATTCATTCTAAACCAACTTCTCAACTCTCCACATGTTGTCACCACTGTCTCTACATTATCATTGATATCCTTCAACAGATGTATCAGTCTGCTATCTACTCCGTATGACTCCAGCACTGCCCAAATCTCTTTCTGATCTATACTGTCAAATGCCTTCTGAAAATCAATGAAACAAGTGTAGATATTCTTGTTCTTTTGTCAAGCTTTCTCCACTATCAATCTCAGTGCCAATATCTGCTGTATGGTACTTCTGTCTTTCCCGAATCTTGCTTGTTCCTCCACTAGATGTTCTTCTTTCTGCAATCTGTCTCTGTCAGTATCACCATCAGCACCTTTCCTAGATGACTTGTTAGGTCAATTGTTCTATAGTTCTTGCACTCTAATGCACTTCCTTTCTTGTGTACTGTCACTAGCATGGATCTTGTCCATTCCTTAGGTGCCTTCCTTTTTTCCATTCTATATTACATAGTTGGTGTATTTGCTGAATCATACTTTCTTTGCCTTATTTGATCATCTCTCCCATGATTTTATCATTTCCAGGGCTCTTGTAGTTCTTTAATCGGTTTGCTGCTCTTCCTACTTCATCTTTTGAAATATTGGTCTCACTGTCAATGATGGGTGGAGATATCTCTTTTAGGTCTTTGATCGGTCTCTCTGAGACATAGTTGTCCACCTGTGCTTTGTATAGACGGGCGCAATATCTTGTCCATTGTGTTCATGATCACCTCGTTGTTCTCATCTTTGATCATCATCTACTTTGTCTGCCACTTCCTATTAATATTCCTGATCGTTTTATACACTTTCCTAGTCTTACATTCACCGTGTTACATCTCTATATCTTCACACTGTTCTTCTAACCATTTTGCTTTATCCATTCTGGCTGCTTTCCTTAACTCATTTCATTTAATTCTATAATGCTTTTCCACCCTCTCAGAAACATTCCCTCCGATCTTCAACGCTTTCTTCTCTTGGACTAACTTCAGTGTCTCCTAGGTAATCCACTTCTTATTAATCTTCTCTTCTTCTGAAGCTGTCTGTTCAGTTGTCTCTTCTATCTGTGTTGCTATCCCTTCGACACTTATCTCTTCTCTTATCTAGATCTTTTGCTAAGAAGGAACTACTCATCTTGGTGAATAAGTGTTGATGAAGCTAACCTCCATCAGTACCTTCAAGCCTTTAAACTCTGATTCTAACTCCTATATTTAAGTACAGAAAGTGCTTTAACTAATTTTGAAAAGGACTGAGAACATCTTATCAAAACACTGAAAGATTTTAAGCCAATCACAGATTTTGTGTGTTTGCTTAAGCTGTACTTTTACTCTGTTATTCTCACTTCCTTGTAAATCTTAAATTTTGCGTTTCCTCCAAAGCAATTAGATATATAGCTCAATAAACATGAATTTGGGAATTGTGAGTATACATGTCTTACATGTTTTTTCATTGATTTGGGTTGATATGTTTGAAGTAGTCATAGGAAGTCTGATGCAGCCCTTTAGCTTGCAGAAGCACTCAAAATAGCGGTCAGTATCCTGAAGAGCTCTTTGAAATTCAGTTAGATCATTTTATTTGTTGGATGATAGTCTGTAATACCAATGATTATTTGATGTATTGGCTTTTACTGTGTGCTATATAATATGGAGCCTCTCTTGCTATTATACAACTACCATAGAGATTATCCTATTAGTACTAAATGAAGAATTCTTTGATTGGCCAGAGGAGTGATCATCTTGTGGCTCAATCCATTTTTATTTTATACAGGCTCTTGAAAAATACTAGTTTAAATAAATCATGGCTCCAAATGTGCCCAGAAATTAATGTTTTTCTGCCTGTAAATGCACACTTGTTATTCTTAACTGTTATATTTTCTTATAAAAAAGGTCATAATAGAAACAAATTTCTCCAAGATAAGACTGCATTAGTAATTAAGGCTGTACAAATGTTTGTCACTGTTCTTCAGTGACTTAAGTACTGTAGCTGGCAGACTCTCTGAATATATTTTTTCCAGAAATATGTATGTAGTTAGAGTGAGCACACTTTATATTTTCTCCTTTTGAGAAGTGTCCCTTTGGGTGCTCCACATAAGGTGTCTTCACACCCTGTGTTTGTAATTGGAGGTTTTTCAACAATGGTTCTCCTGGCAGCGGTGCATGCTCAGTGCAAGGCTTGTGCTTGTAGTGGCCATTAACCCCCATGTGCCACCCACCATCCCTCAGTTTCTTCTCTTGCTCCCTCAGTTTAGATGGGAACCTCCGCAGTTCCAAGTCTACCTTCTTTCAACATTGTTTTTCCTACCCGTTTAGCCTAGATCTGTTTTAGCTTACCCCCCTGTTCACTTTCGTTGATTTTCATTCCTCAAAAATTTTTTTTTAACTCAGTGCCCCTGGCTCCCCAGGTTTTAAACAATGTTCATCATATTGGCTGTCTATTCCCATCTCAGATGGCCACGCACATTGCGCTTGCTGTTTGAATGAGGCACATGTGCCCACTGCAAAAATCGTTCCACAAGATCCTTAAAAACCTGGCATCTCCAGCTGAAATTAATAGTCATGAAGAAGTCCCTTAGACCAGCATAAGGCCCTGAGGTTAGGTCCCTGCCGAGACACACATCACCAGTAGCCACCTCTGATCAAAGTGACAGCTGACAACAAGACATAGGCTTTCAGCCTCACCCCATGGAGTACAGCCTAAGAAAGTGTTCTCTGGAGACACAGACAGCTTTAGTAGCGACATCATGGTCCACTCCTGGACCTTGAGACATTGGGTCTATCAGGCCCTCAGATAGACAGAGGGGAAAAGGGTAGAGACAAGCCTGTTCCTACCTCCAGTGTTTGGCTAAAGAAGAACATTGCTACTCTTCTGCCTCTGGGACCAAAGAAATTGGTACCAACTGCTGACAAGCTGCTGCGAGCCAAATTGGCATCAGCACCTACTGCTCACACATCTTTGGTACCAATTGTGGGGAGATCCCCAGAGCCATATGCTTCCAGGACTCCACAGATGCCAGTATTGATCTTCACAGTACAGCCATTGCTAACAATCCACTTGGACTTTGCAAGTTAAGTTAGGTGCCCATCACACCTCTCTTTGGTACCAACATTACTCCATTAGATCAGGTACTGATGATGGTCACCACACCAGCTAGGTTGGTGCCATCGTACTCATCTGATGCAGATGAAGTGTTTGAACTGACACCATACATGCCTTGCCAGTCTGCCCAGGAGCAGCTCTTGCTGTTTCCACCAATACTGATGCAGCAATGGCCACCATACCCCCGTATGCCCGGTACTGATTCCACTGACATAGCCATACTGGGACCACTGGGTGCAATACCAACCACAAATTCAGTCTGCTGTCAAGCCGGCCACAGTACAACCCATGCAACCATCCTCTCTAGCATCTTCCTCCTATGCTGAGCCAGAGGAGGAACTAGAGGACCAAGAACAGGTACTTGAGCAGGACTGTATCTTAACCATTCAGATTCCTTTTCCTCACTGGATGAGACACTGATGCCCCCACCACCAACTGCAGGGGATTATTTCAAGTCCTTTCAAGAATTTTTTTAAAAGGGTGTCTGACTTGAGAAATATCTTACCAATATCCTGTATGCCTCCCCATCCAGCAAGGTAGTTGTCCCCATAAATGAGGCCATTATGGACCCTACCAAAGAAATGTGGCAAACTTATGCCTCAATACCACCAACCACTAAAAGGGCCAATTAAAAATATTATGTTCCAACAAAAGGGACATAATTTTTATTCACTCATCCCGCCCCTAATTCTCTGGTAGGTGCTGTACTCCACAGGGGCAAATAAATCCAATTCTGGTCCACACCTCATGACAAGGACTGGAGGAGATTAGACATGTTGGTAAGAAAGTCTTATTCATCGGCATCCTTACAATTTCAAATTGCCAGTTATTCTGCCCTCTTTGCAAAATACAGTTACAATTTATTTGACAACATGAAATTGTTTATAGAAAGTTTTCCAGAGCAACAAAAACAGGTCAAAGACAATTTGGCAGAAGGCTCGCTCATAGCCAAAGTGGCTCTGCAGGCATCCCTAGAGTCCACAGACACAACAGCTCATTCCCTGGCAAAAACAGACATGATATGCACGCATTCCTGGCTCCACCTCTCCAGGTTCCTTATGCAGATAGAAAATAAAGTTGAGGACCTTCCCTTTGAGGGCCAAAAGATCTTTGCAAACTCTACTAACATGTCATTACATACCCTAAAAGAGTCTTGCACTACTCTCAAAACCTTAGGTCTGTACCTGCCACAAACCAAGAAGTAGGGAAATTATTATACAAACAAGAAGAAGAAGTCCTGTGGCACCTTATAGACTAACAGATATGTTGGAGCATAAGCTTTTGTGGGTAAAGACTCACTTTGTCAGATGCAACTATATCCCACATTTCCATCCTTCACCATAACAATAATTACAACCCTAGGAGCAACGTAGGAAACAGACAATCCAGACAGTGACAACAAGAACAGCCATCTCTGTCACAACCATCCACATCCCATCAGTCATTTTGAACCATTGATCAAGGGTTTACAGATCTCCTATATCAACAGCCCACAACATTTTAGTGTTTCCATGGTTGTTTACCTTTTTACCCCATCTGGCTCACTATAACCTCAGACAGGTGTGTGCTCGAAGTAATCCACACAGGTTACTTTATTCCATTTATTTCCAGGTCCCCTTCCAACTCACTCTCCCTGTCCCTCTTCAGGGAGCCTCTGCATGAGCTTCTATTCTGTCAGGAAGTAGCTCAGCTGTTGCACACATGAGCTGTAGAAAATGTACCGCCCCAATGCAAGGGGAAGGGATTTTACTCCTGATATTTTTCTCACCCCAAAGAAAAATGGAGGATGGAAACCTATATTGGAGCTGCGTCCACTAAACAAGTACATCAGGCATGCGCATTTCAAAATGTTAACATGGGCGACCATTATTCCATTATTGCATAAAAGATACTGGCTGTCATCCCTCAATGTACAGGATGCCTACTTCCATGTCCATATACACCCAGTGCATACCAAGTTTCTCGAATATACCCTAGGTCAGAAATGCTACCAGTACTGAGTCCTTCCTTTCGGTCTCACAACAGCACCAAGAGTAGTCATGGAGATATCTGTAGTCACAGCAGCCCATTTACACAAACGGTCATCAAAATACTTTCTTACCTTGACAATTGCCTTATAATAACATCTTCACAGAATAAGGCAACTATCATGACTCAAATCACAGTGAAGTTCCTAACCGATATAAGCTTTCAAAAAACTTTCAAAAATCCCAGCTATCACTCCCTCAGCAGCTGGACTTCATAGGGATGCATCTAGACATGGTCCAGGCCACAGTAAAGCTTCCACTGCCTCATTTTGTAGCATTAAAACAGATCATTGCCACAATCATCCAAAGCCCCCTAGTCACAGTGAAACAATGTCTCCAGCTTCTGGGACTATGTCTGCCACAACATTTGTGGTCAAACATTTTAGACTAAATATTTGACACTTGTAAGGAAGGCAACAGGGAATGTACAAGCCACACAGGCACTCCATAAAGAAAAAGTTTATTTGTGCCCCTCAAGAGTAAAATCTACCTTGAAATGGTGATGAGAACCAACTCGTGTGGAAGGAATCCCCTTCCAACAGCCCGCACAACAATTACAATGATAGCAGATGCATCCTTGGATGGATGGGAAGCACCCATGACACAGTACTAAGTTCAGGGACACTGGACCACACAAGAATCCAGTCTGCACATAAACATGCTAGTACTAAGGGCAGTATGCAGAGCTCGCAAACGTTTCCAGCCATTAATCCATCACAAATCCATGAAGACATTCACAGACCACATGGCATATATGTATTTTATCAATCAATCAAGGCCGGGTATGATCCCACCACTGGTGTACAGAGACTATAAACCTCTGGAACTGTTACATAAACAACCACATAGATGTCTTGTCCATATGTCTTCTGGAGAAGCAGAACACCATACCAGATACCCTCAGCAGACAGTTTCACCACAATCTCAAATGGGAGATGCAAACCCAAGTTCTATATGCCATGTTTTGACAGTGAGGTTTTCCAACTATAGATCTGTTTGCCACAGCAACCAATACCAAAAGCCCAGGGTGATGCTCCAGAGCTGGACTTAGAAAGAATGCCATGGGAGATGCATATTCCATAAGTGGGACTCTCCCATCCTCTGTATGTTTCTCCCCATTCCCCTATTACATGGAGAAATCCACAAGATATAACTTGACGGTGCGTGACTCATACTCATAACACCTCCATAGCCTCTACAAATCTGGTACCCGTTTCTGATGCATTTGTTTGTAACTCTTTCACTGTGTCTTCCCCAAACTCCACTTCTCACTCAGGACAATTGCAGAATCAGCCATCCACATCTCAAGATGCTCCAGCCAACAGCCTGGCTTCTACAGAGCTAATAGAATTATAGTGCTCGCAAGAGTCCAATCTCTGTTAATATATAGCAGGAAGCCGAGTACAAGGAAAACTTATAACAAAATAAGGAGACATTTCCACATACGGTATTTACAACAGTCACTCTCCCCTCACTCCACTGGTGTATTGAGACTTCTGGGTTATGTATTACACCTTAAACACCAGAGCCTAGCTAACAATTCAGTAACCGTTCACTTGGCTGCTATTTCCCTGCAGCACACTAAGATGAATGCACAGCCTATCATATAAAGGTTCATAAGAGGCCTTAATAAAGCATTCCCACCCGTAAAACTACCCACTCCTGGGACTTAAATATGGTCATATGCACACTACAGGCAAACCATTTTGAGTCTATGGCCACATGTTTATTACTACATCTTTCAGTGGCTGTGTCTACACTAAGATAAATCTTCAAAATAGCCGTGCTAATGGCCATTTCGAAGAATACTAATGAGGCGCTGAAATTCATATTCAGCACCTCATTAGCATGCCACGGGCTGCTTTTCGCTGCTGCATGGCTCATCCAGACAGGTCCTTTTTGAAAGGACCCTGCCAACTTCGAAATCCCTTTATTCCTATCCTATGCGTATGTATTTCAGCGCCTCACGAGTATTCTTCGAAATGGCCATTAGCACGGCTATTTCAAAGATTTCTCTTAGTGTAGACACGGCCAGTGAAAATGTCATTTTAATGGCCATTACTGCAGCTAGAGGAGTGGAGGAAGTGGCAGCACTTATGCATGATCCACCCTATACCTTATTCCAGAAAGACAAGGTCCCATGAAGTCCACATTCGAAACTTTTACCAAAAATCACACAATCTTTTCATATCAATCAACTGATTTACATATTGGTTTTTGAAAACTACGTGCAGCTGTAGAACACGCCACACTCTGCATGTTCAACGTCGGACAAGCACTTGCTTTTTATCTGCAAAGGACAAAATATTTTTGTAAGTCATTTTTGTAAGACAGTCCATATCAACTACAGGTATCTCTTAGGGATATCCAGTTTCCAGAGAGAGACTCTCAGTGGATAACTTGGCTATGAATTGAGTAACATACCTACACTGCAAGTGATATGCTTACGCTCCCCCAGAGCTGCTGCCACGTCCTGGGCATTCCTTCATGGGATCCCAACAGATGGAAGGCAGCAAAGTGGATCTCAGTACACACTTTTACAAAACATTACACAATCAAGCAGCACGCGTCAACTAACAGTCCTTTTGGGCATTCAGTCTTAAACATTGCTCAATATCCTGAAGTCCCACCAGCCACAACAGGATACTGCTCCTTTGTCACCTTACATGGAGCACCCACAGGGACCTCCTCAAAGGAGAAGAGAAGGTTATTTATGTGTGCAGGAAATGAGGTTCTTCAAGATGGGTGTCCCAGTGGGTGCTGCACAACGTATCTCTCCTCCCCTCTGCTTCAGGTTTATAACATTTTTCCATGATAGAGAAGGAATAGAGGGATAGTGGGTGTCACATAATGGTTAATGGCTGCTACAAGCATGGGCTGCATACCTCACATATGCCACCACTGGGGGTGCCTCTGCTGAAAAAATCTCTGATTATAAGCACAAGTTGCCAAGACATGTTATGTGGAACACTCAAAGGGACATCGATCTCGAAGAATGTCAGTTACTGCACAAGTAAGTAACCTTCACTTATTTTGGATATTTGTGAATTAGTAATGTCAAACACCTCTGGGGGAAGATATTAGAAGTGCTTAGTGTCCAGCATTTAAAACAGTTTCAAGATTAAATAATTCAAGTTTGAAGTGTCCTAATAAAATAATTAAAAAGTAAGAGGTCATGGGAAATTTGTTTGTAGTTTTTAGAGGTAACAGGGAGAGAAACATAGTAAGTATATCTATATCTATATCTATATCTATATCTATATCTATATCTATATCTATCTATATATATTTTAAAGATTGGTACTCTCTTTACTTTAAAGTAAGTTTTGTTTGCTTCCACTTCTTCACAGTTATGTAATTGGTCAGATTCTTTCTGATCAGTCTCGAGAGACAATTGTGGAAAACATTCAAAGACAGCTAATAGAAATTGGAGAAGATGTGGTAAATGGCAGAGTCCCCGTAAAGCAATTTGAAATCAACAAGGTAAAAGTTATCACTCATCAGCTACTTCTTACATTTTTCAGGTTTCTTTTTTTCTCTGAAACTATTGTCCAAGACCTTTTGTGGTTAAACAGGCTTTTAGCATATATATTTTGTTTGCATACTGTTTCACCAAACTTAGGCAAGGAATGGAAGGTCATGAATGATTTCTTCATGCATTTGATATGATATTATCAGGGATTTTAATTTACCTTTCTGATCAATGATTTAAAACTAGTGCTGGAGAAAACTGTATGATTCCTGAAAATATTGATACTGGTTCACCTCTCTGATTAGGCTACATCAGAAGAGAAAAGGTTTGTTCTGGTTCTTTTTTTAAAGTGGTTCCTTCTTTTTGATCTATTAATCTTTCATGTTGTTCCTTTATTTATCCTGGCACTAGCTCTTGGGCCTCAGTTCAACAAGGGACTTAGTCAGTATGCCTGACTTGAAACCTATGAGTAATTCTGTTATAATTTCAATTCCCACATTCCCTAGGAGCTTTGGCAAATGAACATCACCCCACTGTGCAAGGTGTTGTACAAACACTCAAGCAACAAGTGGTCTGTGTTCCAAAAAGCTTACTGCCTAAGAAAGAAAGGCAGGGAGACTACTCACATTTAAAGTAAGGCTCGTGCTGAAGTACGTTGCTGAATGAGGTTCCTAGTGCTTCTCTCTTACCTCTTTAGAGTACCAAATCTAGTTTGTTTTTTGTTTGTTTGTTTTTGCTT
Source organism: Carettochelys insculpta (assembly GCF_033958435.1). Lineage (NCBI taxonomy): Eukaryota > Metazoa > Chordata > Testudines > Carettochelyidae > Carettochelys > Carettochelys insculpta. The sequence goes on from NC_134137.1 coordinate 157,042,338, forward strand.
TTGATCTGTGAGGCCCTCTCTAAGAGTGGAGTGATAGAATATACTTTGTCAAGCTCACTCTCAGGTGAATTATTTTGAATGTGGAACATAGGTGGAAGAGTACAATGGAAAAAAAATAGTTATTTTCACCAGAGTGCATACAGTAGTCCAGTACAAATGATTGGTTTCTCCCTCCCTAAGGCACAGAGACTAGAGCTGAAGTTAATTCTCATGTCCCTTTTAAGACTTCCTTGTGAATGTGAGCCAGTGTGCCCTGCCTGAGCTGGTAGGAGAGCTGCAGAGTCCCCTTTTCTACTTTCCTTTTTGGGAAACATCAGTGAAACTTTTTTCTTTCTTTGTGAATAAATTTCTCTTCCTGCTGGTAGTTTACAGAAAAACTCTTCTCTCCAAGCTTTGCTGCAGTATAGTAGTGCCCCCTTTTCTGGTGGGCAAATCTCTGGTCCTCAAGGACATGTAAACAAAGCAATGATGACAATCATACACTTTCATGTCAGGGCTTGTGAAGGCAACTATTTTGTAATTTCACTGACAGCTGTTACACTATTACTTAGTCTGCCTTTTCTTGAGAACTAGTATGAACACAGCCATTTCAGATCACCTTTAGACAGTCTGTTAAAATGAAGGCTGTTGGAGATTTCTTCCATTTTACGTCCTACATACTCCAATGTTTTATTGCCTTTGAAATATTTAAACCTAAATAATAGTTTAAAAAGTATGTTGAAAAAGTTGTGTGCATAGACAAGAAGGGTGAATACACAGATTTTGAAAAAAACAAACAAACAATAAAATAATTACAGACTGTAAAGGGAAAATAGTTTATTAAATTTTAGGAGTCATACCCATAGAAATCTTGAAACCGGTGTCAACTTTTACTACTTCTGTTACAAAGTTTATTAAATAAATAAAACTCAGGTATTTTAGAATTTGTTGTAAACCCGGTGGTAGACCCTTACCTGGAAGCTTCCGGAGCCTTCTAGAAGGACAGTATACTGGGTGGTGGGCCAATGCATTTCTGTTCCGTGTCTAGGCCCAGACCTTCATTGGTCAGATAGGCCCTGTGCTGCCTGTAAAAGGCTCCCATCTGGTTGCAGAGGGGAAGCTTTTGGGAGGTGCACCAGAGGAGCAGAGCAGGGGCAGGAGCAGGAGCACAGCGAAAAGGTACCATGGGGAAGTGGTGGGCGAAGTGGCCCAGGGTGAAGCTACTACTTTGGGACAGGGGTAAAGGTCCTGCCAGTTGCCTCTTGTTCTCGTAGGGACCCTGGGCCAGAGTCCAGGGTAGAGGGTGGGTCTGGACTCCCCCCACCCTTCCCCCAAGGGATCACTTTACTGGAGCAGGCGCAGGCCTGCAAGGGGACTGGTATTATTCTCCCTGTACTGGTCCTGCCTGTGATGAGGATGGCTCGCTAAGCGGAGACCCCTGACTTTGGAAGGGCCTGGGCAAAAGGGGGGCGTCCGTGAATCTCTGAGACAGCACAGATCTGCCAGGAAGCGCAGGGACCCACCGAGGCTGATAAGGGACTTTGTCACAAATTGTACTTTACTACTCCAGAACTGAAAGAAAAATTGTAATCTTTCAACTCATTCTTGTGTAATATAATATTTCATACTTAGACTGAATCTAATTTTAATCCGTTCTGCCTATATGTGTGCTTATTTGAACTTTTATTACAGTTCCAATTAGGGTTCTTATTATGTTTAGTTTTTCAGAAAATAATGTGTAAAATTTCAGGCTGTTCTTCAAATAATTCGGGAGCATGTAAGACTGATACAGAAATCTACACACTTGAACAAAAAAATTGTTTTGTGCTCTATATTAACGCCATATTTCAAAGGTGTTTTTGGTGAACAGTAGGGGGATGAAGAAGACAGTTATTATATAATCTCTTTGTTTTTAATTGCAGTGATTTGTCCAGCGTTTAATTTGTGGTATTCTCAAAGATACTCATCTTTCTTCCACTTTGATCTCTTAGGCATTGACAAAAGATCCTCAGGATTATCCTGACAAAAAGAGCTTGCCCCATGTGCACGTTGCCATGTGGATAAACTCTCAAGGAGGCCAAAAGGTGAAAGCAGGAGATACCGTGTCGTACATTATCTGTCAGGTAAATAAAAGGCTTAATTGTGGCTACACAGTATTCTTGAACTTACGAGTAAAATGAAATAAAACCCCCCAAGCACCTGAATGGCATTATAGTCTATTTTAAAAAAAGCGATTAAGTAATGTATGCCCTAAATTTGACATAGATTTATGCATTGTAAGCCCAGAAGGGGACCATTGATCACCTAGACTTGCCTCCTGCATAACTCAGGCCATTAAATAATTTCCCTGAAATAATTCCTGTTTGAACCAGATAAGTCTTTGAGAAAAACATTCAGTCTTGATTTAAAAATTTACAAGTATGGCTGACCCTAGGTGAGTGGTTCCATTAGTTAATTATCTGCCCTGTTGAAAATTTGCACCATCTTTCTAAACTAATAAGTTTAGTTTCAACTACCCATTTAATCTTGTTACTCCTTTTCCTACTGAAGAGTCCTCTACTATGAAATATCTATTCTCGGTGTAGGTACATGTAAAACTTGTAAATCACTCAGTGGCTTTTCTTTAACGATCTAAACAGTTTGAGCTCATTGAGCTGATTTTTATTGTAAGGCATATTGTCGGTTTTTTTACTCATTCTTCTAGCTTTTTTTGTTCTGAATCCTGTCCAGTTTTTCAGTGCCCTTGAAGTGCAGAAATCATAACTGGACATGGTATTCAACAGCAGTAGCACTAGTGCCGAAGTCAGAGATTGACATTCCTCGATATTCCTCAGTTGATACATCTAAAGATCACATAGCTTTTTTGGCCAGTGTGTTTCACTGGGAACATACAGGCTTGTCTTTTCCAGAGTCATTGCTTCCCAGAATAGGCCCTCCTCATGTAAGTATGGTCTGCATTATTGGTTTCTACATTTGTGACTTTATAGTTGGCCATATTGAAATCCATTTTGTTCTCATGCACCCAGTTTGTGGTCCATAACACTCTGTATAACAGAGCTGTCCTCTTCATTTTTACGGCTGTCTTTGTGATCTTCAGATTTTATGAGTGATGGTTTTGTCACAGGGTCAAGAATCAATCCTGCAGGACCCCAGGAGAAACATACTCATGCAGTGATTACAAGTACAAGTTTACAATTACATTCAAAGACCTATCCATGAGCCCATTTTTTATCCATGTTAACATATGCCATTGTTGATTTATGTATCATTCTAGTTTCTTAATCTACGTGTCTTATGGTACCAAGTCCAAATGCCTTACCAAAGTGTAATTATATTATAGTAACACTATTACCTTAACTCTATCAACCAAAACTGTAATCTCATCCAAAAAGTTGCCAAGTTAAATGGATAAATTTTCTGCAAATCAATGTTGATTGGCATTAATTACACCCCTCCCCCTCTATTTCTTATTAGAGTCCCAAATCAGGCTTTCCATTGTTTTGCCTGGGATCAAAGTCAGGTTGACAGGCCTATAGTTATCTTTGTCATCCTGCTTACCCTTTTTAACTACTGATATGACATTTGCTTTCTTCCAGTCCTCTGGAATTTCTCATGTATTTATCTCTTCTTGAAAATCAAAATTAACCTCCTAGATAGCTCCTGGGCCAGCTCTTAAAAATAAAGTTGGATGGAAATTATCTGGACTGTCTCATTTTAAAAATGTACCTCGTGTTTCATCCTCCTGAGCTACTGGTGGATTGATTTAAATATTGCATCATCATCACCATCATCTGATAGAAAAATGCCTGTTTTTTCCCAAATAGAGAACAAGAGTACTTAATGATTGTATTTGTCAGTTCAGAAAAGGCAGTCCTGTCTTTTCCATCTAGTAAGGGACCTCTTGATTCGGTTCTGTAGATTTGAAGGACTACTCCTGCAGTACCATGAGAACCATAAAATCTCGGAGCACGAACAGTGGAAATGGCTCCCCTAAAGCTGTGGTACCTTCCACCAGCATTGGGGGCAAGCTCAGACACTCGATAACCCTGCACAAGGAGCAGGCAATTGTGGCAGACATTGTTGTCATCTTTTTTGTCATGCTCACCATCAGTACTACTGTGGCCTCAGCTGTCACTTCAGTACTGATCCCTTACTACACTCCACAAGAATTCAATACACTGATCCCCTGCTCAGTTCCACAGAAGTTCATATATATGAAGGACCTCTCAGTAATGGGTGGATTGGAGTCCCCACTCCTCGTGAGCATTGAGTGTCTCTTGATTCTGAAACTTGGATCACTGGACTACCAGCCTTTAGTACTGCAGGACTCTGCACCATTTTTGCTATTGTTTCTCAGTTGGAAAGCATGGAAGAGACTTCCAAATAATCTCATCTCTTTCGTTGATGGTTCTCCACATATTCCTTAAGGAATCCTTTCTCCGAAAGTCATAGTGTAGATTGCGTTTGTTCTCAGGGGTGCTAGAAGCAACCCTGCTAAGCCACCCCTACTTCTCTGTGGAGTTCCTTCAGTGTTTTACTGGGCTGACTGTCAGCTGTAATTTGCCGGACCAGGGTCACTATCTCATAGGGAGGTCAGAGTTGTAAAGCCCTCTCTTTGCCCTCTTGTGACCTGCTCCCTCACAGGAGAAGGCATTAGAGTACCTGGAAACTAGGGTAGATAAAGAGGCGAACTCCTCAAACACCTGTTTCATTCTCTTTGCTGGATGAGACAGTTATTCCTTTGCAACCATCTGTAACAAATTATTTTCCACAGTTACAAGACCCTGTAAAGAGGGTAGCTGACATTCTGCAGCTAACACTCTTCCTCTTGACAAAGTCAAGGATGCACAGATAAACCTTGTGGTGAGCAATGCCATTCAACAGAGTGTTACTGATCAAAAAGGTGCTCCTAGATCCAGCTAAGATGGTGTGGTGGACCCCTGCCAGGAGGTAAAAGTAGAGTCCCCTGACCTCATGGCAGAACCAACCACAATCTAGATCATCCCTGTGTAACCTTCTCTCAAAAATTCCCAGTAATGGAGATTCCACAATTTCCTGGACAATTTATTTCAGTGTTTAACTATCCTGTCCAACCGAAACCTCCCTAGCTGCAATTCAAGCCTCCTGTTGTGTTTTGTCCAATCATCAGAGGTTAAGGGGGATATTTTTTTTTTCTACTCTTTGTAAAACCCTTTTAGGTAGTTGAAAGCTGTTATCATGCACTCCCCCTCAATCTTTGTTTTCGCAGGCTAAACAAACTGAATTCTTTTAATGTTCTCTCACAGTTCATGCTTTGTAGACCTTTGATAATTTTTGTTGCTCTTCTTTGGACCTTCTCCAGTTTCTCCTCATCTGTCCTGAAATGTGGTGCCTAGAATTGGACACAGCATTTCAGTTGAGGCCTAATTAGCACAGAGTAGAGAAGAATAATTACTTCTTGTATCTTGCTTAAAACACTCCTTTTAATACATCCCAGAATTATTATTGCTTTTGTTTTGCAGCAGCATAGCACTGTTGACTCATATTTAGCTTGTAGTCTATTATGACCCCCTAGATTCCTTTCTGCAGTACTCCTTCGTACATACTCATTTCCCATTTTGTATGTGGGAAACTGATGGATTCTTCTTTTCTAAGTGGAGTACTTTGCATTTCTCCATATTAAATTTCATCCTTTTTACCTCAGACCATTTCTCCAGTTGGTCAAAATAATTTTGAATTGTAATCTTATCCTCCAAAATGCTTGCAATCCCTCCCAACTTGGTATAACCTACAAACTTTATAAACGGATTCTCTATGCCATTATCTCAATTCCTGATGAAGATATTGAATGAAACTGAGCCCTGCAGAACCCTACCTATGTCCTTCCAGCGTAAGTCTGACTCATTGACAGCTACGCTCTGGGAATGTTTGCCCAATGACATGCGCTCATTAGCCCCTTCTGGGTTGTATTTCTAAGAAGGCTGTGTGAGACTGCATTAAATGTTTTACCGAAATCTAGGTAAACCATGTCTACCGCTTCCCCCTTATCTACAATGCTTGTTATCCTATCAAAGAAAGCTGTCAGGTTGGTTTGACATGATTTGTTCTTTGCACATCCCTCATCATCATCATCATCGATAACCGTGGGCTCAGCGCCCATTGGTGTCTGATGCCTCGGTCAGTATTTCCTCCCATCTTTCCCTGTCCTGTGTGGAGTGGCTTAGTTTCTGTAGACTAGCTCTGCATTAATCTACTATAGTAACAGAGAGTAAGCTGTGCTAGTCTATACACTATCAAAACAAAAAGCAGTCAAGTAGCACTTTAAAGACTAGCAAAATAGTTTATTAGGTGAGCTTTCGTGGGACAGACCCACTTCTTCAGACCATAGCCAGACCAGAACAGACTCAATATTTAAGACAACATGGCCTAAAGGTATGTGTGTTACTGAAAAGGAATTATCGCACCGTTTTGGAAAGAGAAGTGGACGAGCTGACTTTTATATTCAAATTTGGCACATGAACACATAGTTCAAATCGTGATGGGAACTTTCTGAGTCACTATAGGGGCTCGTCTGCATACTTGGTTCAGTCTAATTCTTGACCTTCCCCCCCCCCCACCCTTCCACTCTCTGATTTGCTCACCTTGATTATCTTTGTCCTCCTTGCTTACTGTTCTGGTCTGGCTATGGTCTGAAGAAGTGTGTCTGTCCCACAAAAGCTCACCTAATAAACTATTTTGCTCGTCTTTAAAGTGCTACTTGACTGCTTTTTGTATCAATCTACTATATCATCTATCCATTCTCTGTGCGGTCTGCCTCTCCTATTCAAACCGTCCATTATGCCGAATACTAGGGTCTTGATTTTTCATTCATCGTTCATTGTGCAAATATGCCCAAATAGTTGTAGCTTCCGTTTTATAACCTTCTGCAGCAGATTTTCTTTTGGCTGTATCTCTCTAGATAATTCCTCATTGGTGACCTTCTGCATCCATCCTATTCTCAGAATCTTTCTATAACAACTCCTTTCGAATGCCAGTATTCTTCTTTTTGAATCTTTTGTTATCACCCATGTCTCACATCCATCCAACATGCTGCTGAATACACACATTTTCGAGACGCTGAGCTTCATTCTTAAGCTAATTGCTTTGCTTTTCCAGATCTTATCCATTGCCTTCAAACTCGCTCTTGCTTTCGTTATTATAGTCACTGTTTCCTTCTTACAGTCTAGATCATACATTATGTTGCTCCACAGATATGTGAACTTCTCTACATTTTCTAGTTCAATACCATTGACGATGATCTTCCTTCCTATTTCCTTAGCTTCAAATACCATTGTTTTTGTTTTATCGATGTACATAATCAGTCCGTACTGCTTCCCTTCTTCATTTAACATCTGCACTGTTTTCACTAGCTTCTCCTTATCTTCCTCAATGATACCTATATCATCTGCGAACCTCAAGTTGTTAATTCTTTTCCCATGCACAGATACTCATTCTACCTCTTCCTTGATCTTGTCCATTGCTCTCTCCAGATGTGCGATGAAGATACTTGGTGATATTGGATCTCCTTGTCGCATACCTCAACTTGTTTCAAACCAACTTCCTAACTCCCCATATGTTCTCACCACTGCCTCTGCATTGTCATTGATGTCCTTCAGCAACCGTATCAGTCTGCTATTCACTCCATATGACTCCCAACACCGCCCAAGTCACTTTCTGATCTATACTGTCGAATGCCTTTTGAAAATCGACGAAGCAAGTGTATACGTTCTTGTTCTTTCGTCGAGCTTTTTCCACTGTCAGTCTTAGGGCCAATATCTGCTGTATGGTACTTCAATCTTTTGTGAACCTCGCTTGCTCATCTGCTATACGTTCTTCTATCTGCAATCTTAATCTCTCATTCAGTACCATCATCAGCACCTTACCTAGATGACTTGTTAGGGCAATCATTGTGTAGTTCTTACACTCCAATGTACTTCCTTTCTTGGGTATTGTCACTAGCACAGATCTTGTCCATTCCTTAGGCTCCTTCCCTTCTTTCCATGCTACATTACATAGTCAGTGTATTTCCTGAATCATGCTTTCTCCACCATATTTGATCATCTCTCCCATGATCTTATCATTTCTGGGGCTCTTGTTGTTCTTTAGTCATTTCATTGCTTTTTCTACTTCCTCCTTCGAAATATCAGTCTTGCTGTCCATGCTCGGTGGAGATATCGCTTTCAGTTCTTCAGTCAGTCTCTCTGAGACACTTGGGTCCGACTGTGCTTTGTATAGGTCGGTGCAATATCTCGTCCATCGCTGAACAATCTCCTTGTTCATGAGCACTTCTTCGTTGTCATCTTTGATCACCATCTGCTTTGGTTGCCAATTCCTATTAATATTCCTAATAGTCTTATACACTGCCCTGGTCTTTATACGTGCCATAATACCTCTCTGTATCTTCACAGTGCTCCTCTAACCATTTATCCTTATCCTTACACATCCCTGCTCTTACTTATCACCTTATTATCTTCTAGATGTTTACAAATGGATTCTTTTAATTATTTACTCTGTTATCTTTCCTAGCACAGAAGTTAAGTTGTCCTTTATTGTCCTTATTTCCCGTTTTGTAGATGGGCACTATATTTGCCCACCCCTTGTCATGGTGAGGTGGCTTATGTGTCTCAGTGACCCAGAGAGCTATGCCAGCAGGAACTACAGCTCCTCGAAGGGTCACCCAAGCTGGACTGGTCAAAGGGTAGAAACCAGACAAATTTGGATCACCTCTCCCTAAGGCAAAAGGGGTTGGTGTGGGTTTAACAACCCTATCTGCAAATAAAAAGCCCCAAAAGCTACAGAAACATCTACAAAGAAACCTACAGCTACACAAGTCTTGGGAGGAGTTGGCAGTCCACACAAATTGAGTATGAGGTGTGGTAGAGAGAGCCCACAGATGACCCTTCTTTCACTCAGGACAACCTCCCAGTTTGGTATGTGGAACATTTAGTCCATGTATCAAGTGGGGAAGACAGTACAGATTGCAGCGGAGATGAAACAGTACAAACTTTCAGTTTTGGGCTTCTGTGAGACAAGATGGGTACAATCTGGGAAGCTATGCCTGGCAACAGTTGAAACCCTCAGCTACTCAGGACGTGAAGAAGAGGGAGCACCACATACAGACAGCATGGGCTTAATATTACCAAGAGAGAGATCTGATGCCTTATTGGAGTGGACAGCAGTATCATCATGCATCACCATAGTGTAGAAGATACTGGTAGTGCACTGTTATGCACCAACCAATGAAGCAGCCGAGGAATTAAAACAGACTTCTATGAGAAACTGCAAAGTGTTTGAACCAGAAAGCAAAGAAGGATATCTTGATTTTTGATGTCCATCTTCAGTGTGAAAATTGGAAGCATTAAATACAGGCAGAGAACAGACCTAGGCAACGTGGAGGAAAATGGAGTGCGCTTCAGTGACTTTTGTCCTTCAGTGGATTTGTAGTAAGTGGTAATATTTTTCCATACAAAAGGATCCATAAGGTCACTTGGGTTCCACTGGGCCATCAGCTAGAATATCATATTGATCACATCTGTATTAGTAGTTCTGACAGCAGATTGAATGCAGGGCGTCCTCACTAGAAGAGGAGCAGATTTAAGTTCAGACCACCATCTGGTCAACATAAAACTCAAGTTCAAGCTCAAGAGATACACCACCAAAGTGACCGAGCCGGGACTGAGATTCAACATGGAGCAGCTGAAGGATTTAGAGACAAGAACTGGTTTCCAGCTGCAGCTGTCCAATAGATATGCACTTCTGACAAACCTCATCCTGAAAAATGCTACCATGGGAAAAAAAAATGGGAACAACCAAAACAGCCTGAAAAGAGACTTGCGATAAAATATTTGGAAAGAGAACAAGGTGTCACAAAGAATGGATCACAGCAGAAACTCTGTGAAATGTGAAGGAATAAAGGTCAGAAAAGCAGAAATCAATAGCAAAATAAGCTCAGCCAACAGAGACATTAAAAAGGCTGTGAAACGGGACAAGAAGAACTTTGTAAAAAATCTTGCTCAACAGGCAAAACAGGCTGCAGGATGGAGAAACTTGAAAGAGCTCTGTAACATCATGTGGATGGGTCATGGCATACAGTGAGATTAGCCAGTACAGGATAAGGAGGGGTGTCGGCTGACAAGCCCAAGTGAGTAGCTCAATAGATGGAAGGAACACTTTGAACAGCTACTGAATCGCCCTGCCCATATGGAACCTCCGGAGTTACCACCTGCAGATATACCGCTGCAAATTATCAGTAGTAGACTGACAAAAGGCCTAATCAGGAAAGCCATTTCCTATCTGAAAAGCAGAAAAGCGCCTGGTCCAGACAACATGCCCGCAAAATACATCAAGGTAGTTAGTGAGACATCAGTCAACATGATGTATAACCTGTTTGGAACAGTGAGGAAATCCCACCAAGACTGGAAACGTGGCTACCTTATAAAGCTTACAAAGAAAGGCAACCTGAAAGAATGCAAGAACTGGAGGGGTATCATGTTACTGTCTGTACCAGGAAAAGTGTTCAATAGGATTCTCTTGTAGGGAATGGAGACAGAAATTGACTAACAGCTCAAGGAAGAACATGCCAGCTTCCGAAGTGAGAGGTCATGTATTGACCAAGTAGCAACTCTGAGGCATCATAGGACAGTTGCTTGAGTGGAACTCCCCCTTTATGTAATCTTTGTAGATTTTGAAAAAGCCTTTGACAATGTAAAAAGACACTTTTTGGAAACTGCTGCAACACCATGGAATCCCATCTAAAATTATTAACCTGATCCGTTCAACGTACAAACCCTCAACATGACAAGTTATTCACAATGGTGTCTTGACAGAATCCTTCAGTGCATACTCAGGAGAGCAAGAAGGGTGCCTACTGTTACATTTCCTGTTCATGATTACAGAGGACTGGAATATGAGCAGGACAACAGATCGTCATCAATGGGGCATTCAGTGGACATTTTTCAAACAGCTAGAGGACATTGATTTTGCTGACGATATCCTCCTCCTTTCATACCAACATGAAAGCATGGAAGACAAGGTTGCAACACTAGGCAAAACTGCCTCAATGACTGGCCTGAGCATTAACAAGGGAAAGGCCAAGACAATGAGATCAATCAATCCACACCATCACAATCACACTGGGAGGGGATGACCTGGAAGATGTGGAGCAGTTCACCTACTTGGGGAGTATTAAGGGCAGAGATGGAGGAATAGATAAATATATCAATGCAGGATAGGGAAAGCAACAGCTGCATTCAAGACTCTTCATCCCATGTGGAGTTCACAAATATCTGCAGAGATGAAAGTGTGGCTCTTCAATTCAAATGTGAAGAGTGCACTCTTGTATGGATGCAAGACCTGGTGTACTAAAAAGTCTTCAAATCACAAGCTACAGACATTCATAAACAGATGGCTGAGGTACATCCTTCACATCAAGTGGCATGACTTTGTCACAAATGAGGAGCCTTAGAACAGAGCAAGCCAAGAACCACTTGATGTTCCAATCAAGAGAAGAAAGTGGGGATGGCAAGGCTACACTCTCAGAAAACTGTCGTCCGGTATAGTCCATCAATCTCTCATGTGGATTGTGCATGAAAAATGCAAAAGAGGAAGACCTTGGACAATGTGGAGAAGATCTACTGAGACTGAAGGACAACTGGGGTACTCCTGGAGTCAGCTAGAAGTTTTGTCTCGAGATAGAGTGAAGTGGAGGAGACTTGCAGATAACCTATGCTCCACTCGGAGTACGAGGGTTCAAGTCACTTCATTTGCCCTTTTCCAGGCTTCTGGACTCTCCCCTTGTCTTCCATGACAAGATGACAGCTAATGGCTCAGATACATCCTCTGTCAGGTCCTGGAGTATTCCAGGATGAATTTCATCAGGTCCTGGAAGCCTGAAGAGATCTAACTTTCCTAAGTAATTTTTAACTTGTTTTTTCCCATTTTAACTTCTCAACTTGCCTCCTTTTTTCCAACATTCACTATTGTGGACATCCAGTCACCGCCAACCCTCTTGGTGTAAACCAAAACGAAGAAGATATTAAGCACCTCTGTCATTTCCACGTTTTCTCTTAAGCTGTGGTTACACTAGTGAGTTTTGCCAACAAAACAGGTGGAACATCCACGCACAAAATGCATATTGTCAACAGTTTCTTGACAGAACTCAGCACTTACGTTGGCAATGTTCTGCCCCTCAGCCATGAGGCATAATGCTGCTGTCAACAGATTCTGTTGATAGAAAAGCTGTGTGGACACTGGGGGGGCCTTCTGTCAACAGACAGGGGATCCAGAACAATGGGCAGCCCTGTGTGCTGTGCTTTCAGGTGCCTGTTTTGTCAAGAGATCGGCTAAGCAGTCCAGATGCTCTGTCAACAGAGCAGAGTGCTCTTCTGATTGGCTTTTGTTTGCAGAGGCACTCTGTCAACAGGAAATCTCTTTTGACAGTGACTTATGCTGACAGATCACTGTCGTGTAACCGTAGCCTTATTGTTTTTCCCTTTTCTTTGAGTATAGATTCTACCCAGTCCTTGGTCGTCTTCTTACCACTAATATATTTGTAGTATGTTTCTTGTTACCCGTTATATCTGTAGGTAATTCAAGCTTCTTTTGTGCCTTCATCTTTCTGATTTTGCCCTTATATACTTGTGTTATTCGCTTATATTCATCCTTTGTAATTTGACCTAGTTACCAATTTTTGCAGGACTCCTTTTTGATTTTATGCCATATTTCCTATCTTTCCTGTGCACGGGATTAGTTTTCCCTTAGGCCCTTGGTAATGGCTCTTTGAAAAACTGCCTGCTGTCTTCAGTTGCTTTCCCTGAGTTCTGAGCTACCAGTTCCTTGAGTTGCAGAAGTCTGCCTTCTTGAAATTCATTGTGATTATTTTGCTGTTCTTGCTCCTACCAGTCCTTAGACTCATGAATTCATCATTTCATGATCACTTTAACCCAGGCTGCCTTCTTTCAGTTGCAACCAGTTCCTCCCTCTTTATTAAAATCAAATCTAGAACAGCCATTAAATCTAGAACTGCCTTACCCTTAGTGGATTTCTTCATCTTCTGAAATAAAAAAAAAAAAAATTGTGCTCATTACATGCCAAAATCTTGTTGGATAATCTGTGCTTTGCTATGTTGTTTGTTTTTCCCAACAGATACCTGAATAGTGGAGTCCCTCACCACGACCAGTTACTGAGCTTTGGATGATTCTGTTGTTTTAAAAAAGCCCTATCCACCTCTTCTCCCTGGTTAGATGGTCTGTAGTAGACCCCTACCATGATATCACTCTTTTTTGTCCCCTTTTTGCATTATCCAGAGACTTTCAACAAGTCTGTCCTCTACGCCCACCTTAACCTCACTCCACGTATATACATTTTTAATATATAAGGCAACACCTGCACTCTTTTTTTCCATGTCTGCCGTTGCTCAGCAAGGGGTGCGCTTCTATACCAGTGTTCCTCCCATGCATATAATCCTACTAAGTCTTGTTGGTGCCAGCAATGTCATAGTTTGTGTTTATTTGTTAGCATTTCAAGTTCTTTCTGCTTATTCCCCATACTTCAAATATTGGTATGCAGATAACTAGGATACTAATTCTGATTTTTGCCTCTCCTCCCCCAGTTCTGCCTTGTCTCTTGTTTATCTCTCTAGTGTGACTCATGCTTGCCCAAATTTCTAACCCCTCTCCCAGGTCTCCATATTTATGACTTACTTGTGGGTTTTGGTCAGCTTCCCCCATTGAACCTAGTTTAAAGTCCTCCTCACTAGGTTAGCCAGTCTGTGTCCAAATACTCTCTTCCCCTCCCTTGATAATTGGACCCTATCTCTGCTTAGCAGTCCTTCTTCCTGGAACATCTTCTTGTACTCAAGGAAGCCAAAGCCCTCCTGGTGGCACTATCTTTGCAACTAGGCATTCATCTCCAGGATGCACATGTCTATCTGGACCACTACATGCCTGTATTCCCGGAGGCCTGTATCACTTTTGATCTGCTCAGGGTCATACCTGCTAGTATCAGTAGTGCCAACATTGATGAGTAGCAAGGGATAGTCGTCAGAGAGATGGATGATTCTCAGCAGTCCTAGTCTTACTGTACCTCACGATTGGCTACTCCTTTGGCCATTCTGATAAAGTAGTACTGTCTTTTACTCTGAGAGCCTTTGGTGTGTTCCATGAACTAGGACTGCAGCTGAATAGGTTCCGTGAGTTAGGTCTGTAGTTAAAGTCCTGTTAACCCTTGTACAGGGGATATAATTTGTGGGGGCATATTTTGACTCATGGATACCAAGATTCTTCACCATATCAGATCTGGTAGAGACGTTGCAGGAAGCCATTCTCCTTAGCATATGCGCAGCATACCTTAGGTTAGGAATCACAGTAAGGAACCATTTTCTGCCCATGGGACACCTGACAGTTTTGTGACCGATCTCTGCTGCTTTGCTGCTTGGCTCAGAAAGGTGTGCTCTCCAGTCAGATATCTTGGACAGAACGTGATATTTTCTCTATAAGTGAGGCACTCCTTTGACTGGTGGAAGGATTAACTGAAGTGTTGGGGCTAGGTGACAGAAGGGAATACTTGCATCATCATGGTTAATGACAGAGGTGCATTGCTTTTGGGAGGGGCAGCCCACCTTGGTATTCTTACAGCTAGGGAAGATGCACAAACCAAGAAACCAGTCTTCACTCCAGTTTGCTAGAGCTCAGGACTGTAAGGATGATTGATGATTTCTTTTCGTATCCCTCATCCAGGGCAAATCAGTTAGGGTCATGACAGAGGTGTCCTGCCTGTTCTGTATCAACAAGTGGGAAGGATCAAGATTCTCTCTGTGTGCCGAAGCCATGAAACTATGGAACTGATGCATGTGTCATCCAATGTAAATTTCAACATCTACCTCCTAGCTGTTCAACAGACACTTCTTACAGGGTTACAAATGGGAGCTAGACACCTGCATTCTCCATAGCATGCCCCAAAGATGGGGACTGCTGGAGACTGATCACATTGCCCTCTTTGGGAATACCCTCTTTTCTCCTCTTAGAAGAAGCATCACTATTCACTTCCTCCAGTACTACTGATGCTGAGGGTAATGAGCAAGATCAGAAAAGACGAAGGAAGAGTTATCCTTACAGTGCTCAACTGAGGGAGACCAGCTTGGTACCCTTACTTGCTTCACCAAGGTGTCCAACTACCATTCACGTTCCTGGCCATTCCTCATCTCCTGCCACAGGATGAGAGTTATGTGCTTCCTTCCAAACTAACGGCTCTCCACTTTGGGGCATGGCTCCTGAGTGCTTTATGTGGAGAAAGGAGGGTTGAACTCCTGCAGTGTGGAAGTGCAACAGGTGTTACTGAATCAGAAAAATCAACTCATGTTACATACCCTTACCCTTTTTTCATAATGTTCACATGAACTGTGAGTGGTATTCCACAGTTTTTATGTGTTCTGTATTTTTCTGAAGAACACCTTTTTTTTTTTTTCTTGGAACTCAAGATTTTCTCTACTCTCCCACCAGCCCCATTTTCATCCTGCATTTTAGCCTCTCATTCAAACTAGTTTACGCTCCTGTTTTCACTTTTTTTTTTTTTTTGTTTCTGAAAGGCTCATTTCTGCCATCTGGAGCTCTGAAATGGCACTCTTGACTACAAGGATTGCAAAGAGTTCTTAATATGTCCCAATCTATGGGGTTGATCCAAAGGTCTCTGTGGGGCTGCTGATCTGTGCTTTGGTATCTGACAGTTTCTCATTAACCTCCATAGACCCTGGCATAAATTTACTAGCTGCCTCCTTTGCCTAGGGCCCAGATGTTTCTGGGAGCAGCCAGGGGCCAGGCCCTTCTGAACCCTAATCGGTGGTGACCCCCAGCAGCCCAGTATGCCCCACTCTGTGTGTCCCTCCATATATTGTTTCTCCTCACCTGGCTGTGGGCAGGGGGCTGTGCTCTGCTTCCTCCCTCTTTGTGTCCAGCTGCTCCAGTCCTGGACCCAACTGCCCTCTCCTCTGGCACCACTTCTGTCTTGAAGGGTAAGAGATCATTACAGCTTCCCTTTGCCCGTGTGTCAGAATCGACAATCTTGTGTGTTGTGGCGGGGGAATCAGCAGGGGCATTAATTCTAGGCTTGCATAGCGGTGGGGGTTGCTATGCCTAGATCTATTTTCTCTGCCAGGTGTAGTCCTCTAGAACAGGGATGAGCAAACTTCTAATGTTAATTCCTCCTTCCATTCTTTCACTTATTGTTTTGTCTGTTCTTTGATAATGCACTACTGATTATTTTGGTACATTAATGTAAGGCTGTGATTTGGAATCTATTTGTTCGACTAGATTCATTGAGTAAAAGGCCAGAAGTGACCACTGTGGTCATCTAATCTGACTTGTGTAACACAAGCCATGGAATTATATCCCGTTTGAACATGAGCATATCTTTGGGAGGGAGTGGGGTGCGGGGGAACTAAACTGATTAAAAGTGGCCGGTGATGTGGAATTCATCGCAACCCTTAGGAAGCTGCTCTAATGATTATTGTAATGTGATAATGATGATTTAATATAAGGTGATCCCAAAATGTTTGCCCTCTACATATTTTTAACTAGGCTAATTGTAACAGTATGTTTTCATTGTGCATTTCTGAATTGACAGATGGGACAGTTTGCTCTGGCTACTGTTGCTGATTTGCACACACAAGCTGTAATAGTACAAGGCAGATTTATGTTCTTGAATTTACTAGCTTATGCCTGCAACAAAAGCATAATCCATTTCATGAGTTAGTATTGGATATGTAATAAAATAACTGAAGGAAGGAATCCATTGTTTATATTTTTTTTAAATATGTAGTTTTATAATGTTGTAAAGTCTAACTGCAGCACCAACCCACATATGATAGATTTGTTTTTCTTGGTTTGCTTTGTGTATGTCCCTTTTCTTAGGATGGGTCAACTCTGAGTGCCAACCAGAGAGCGTATGCTCCCGAACAGCTGCAAAAACAAGAAAATCTTACTGTTGATACTCAGTACTATCTGTCACAACAGATTCACCCAGTAGTGGCTCGAATCTGTGAGCCCATCGATGGAATTGACTCTGTTCTCATTGCAACATGGTTAGGTAAGTATCTAAAACTCACTTTATCCAGAGAGCATCAAGAGGCAGAGTATGCAGAATTAATGCACATTAATTCTTAGCTGAAGTACATCAGTGAATCTGTTCTTCAAATCAGTTTGTACTGGGGAGGGAATAGTTAGAGTATGTCAACAGTGCAGCTAGGAATGAGTCTCCCAGTCTGGGTAAAAAAGATTCAAGTTAGCACAGTAAAAATAGAAGTGTGGGCATTTCCACAGACATGGTAGCTTGGGATAGCCACCGAAACTCAAGATAAGGGGTTTGTGCAGGCTCAGATTTGAGTAGCTAAATCCATTTGTTGCTTATGATGCTGCAACATCCATAGTTACTGTTGGTTTGTTAGTTCTGCTTGTGTTATAATTTGTCTTTCTATCCAGCCTGGGGGAGGCACTCTTTCAGCTGCAAAGTGGTTATAGTCCTATACTTTGTATGGGCTACATAGCTGGGCGGTATGGATTAGGTGTATGGTTAGTCACATGAGTAGTCCTTTTGACTTGAATGGAGTTACTCATGAGTAAGTGCTCACCACAGTGAATAAGGATTGTGAAATCTAACTCTGTCTGAAATACTTCAGGTTTTTATGAATGTCAGCACAGTTGTTTCTTCAAGATTTTCTGTAGTTTCTAAAATGTACTGTACAGGTTCAGACTATGTGCTGTTTGACATCTGTCCAGGGAAAAGGAATCTTGCAGTTCTGTTGATATATTTAATTTCAAATGAAAAAATACGGCTTTGCAGAAGTGTGCCAATTAAAACCTGTTTCCTAGGATATACCCATCAAGAATTGGCATATTTTTTTGCAGCAGTTAGCTCTAATAATACATAGTAATGGGGACCTCCTTACTTTTTTATCAGACAATTGGAAAAATCAAGTGAGACACCATTATTGCTGCAAGTGCACACAGATTCACCAGTTTTCACTTATCCTGACAGAGGTGTGGATGCCTGAGCTTTCTTGGGAGATCTTTCTTTTTCTTACTGTTTTCCCCTAACATCGCAAAGTTTTTCTCTAACCCCTGCAGAAAGGCACCTACATACGTCCCTCTCCAGAGGAAAAAATAATTAAGTTCATAGTCTTTTCTAACAAAAGATTTATTTTCAAACTTTTGTATAGAAAATACGACATGCCTATGCGTATACCTTATTTTTCATTTTATTTCCTCCGTAAAGCTTAATTCATTGAGCTTATGAAGGCCTCACAGTCAACTTAATAGCATTTCTTTGTCGGTCTCCTTCTAAACAATAGACCCCCACAAATCTGCAGGTATCCCTGGACCACGTTTGCAGATTGGATGGAGATACAAATTTTGTATCCATGCAGTCCTCTAATAAATATTTTGTGAAATACCAGGGAGTACTCTAGGCATTGATGGCCAGAACCCTACTGATCTTGGAGAAAACAGGAAAATGAGACGCACAGAGAGCCTCTCACAGGTGTTTAATGCAGCCACAGCAGTAAGCACCTCTGCAGTTGTGCAGATCAAACTAGTACCATCCAGCATAGCAATGGTCCTGTCTCATCTCTGCCCATCCTCCCAAGAATTTTACATGTTGAATCCCTGAATGATTTACTTCCCAGACAGAAGAATGATATATGGGGGGACAGGGAGATTTGGAGGAAGAATGGCAGCATACCTGCGACCCTTTGGCGAGAGAGGGAAGAATGGCTACGCAGAACCACAGGTGAAAGGAAGATTGGAGAGTCCTGGTATGGGGAAGAGAAAGGAGAGGCATGGAGAGCCCTATGCATGTGAAAAGAAAGTAGGAAAGAGTCCTGTAGCACGAGAAGGAGATGATTAAAGATTTCTTTGTCTCTACCATAGGTTGAGAATGTGTGACACTTTTGTGTGAGAGGTACACAGAAGAACCTCTGCTAAGGTTGGTTGGAGTACACAGTAGAGGGTGCACGGAAACCTAGCTAAGGGGAGACTGGGGATGCTGTTGTGCTGGGAAGTGGAATGGAAAGGGGCACAAATCCCCAGGTCAAGAGGCTGAGGTACCTGATATGGGGTAATAGAGGACACACACAGAGCCCCTGCTGTGGGAGATATGGGGGACAGTAAGGGAAATGGGAATGGGGTGCAGAGGGCTATTGATAGGAGGAGGTGGAAAAGGTGAGACCCTTGTATGGGAGGAGGGAGAAATGGGAAAACACAGAATCCTCTCATGGAAGTTTGGGAGGAGTTGCAGGAAGTCCCTGAAAAGGGGGAATGGGAGACTGGCACTCGAAGGGCTTGTGTGAAGTAATGGAGGGATGCAAGAATCACTTGATGTGTGCAATAATCTTGGCCTGTCTAAGCTGTGTAGTGTGCATAGTTGTGGACTCCGTGTTGAGAAGAGAGGGATCTGGGGTTCCTTACCAGGATCAGTTCCCTCACTGAAGGGTGCTTTATAAAAATCATCTGCTCCCTTGGAAGAGGTAGTTTCTTTATCATATTAAGATGGAAAATGCAAGCAGCATTTAAAAAAAGATGTTTTATGCAGTCATCTATGGCGTGGAGGAAGTTGGAACTCTTACCGTTTTGCTAACAGATTATGACAAGGTCATGTCCTCCCGTAGTAGAATGTTAAGAGGATTTAAAGGAAATTGGATTGTGCCACCATATCTAATAACTTTCAAGCTGGTGCTACTGTATCATAGAACCATAAGACAAGCAGGGACCTCAGTGGATCATCTAGTACCCTGTAGTCAAGGCAGGGCTAAGTACTGTTTGGACTATCTCTGATAGATATCTAACCTGCTTTTAAAAATTTCCAGTGATGGTAGCTCCACAACCTTCGTAGGCACTTTATTGCAATGCTTGACCCAACTAACAGAAGACTTTTCCAACCTAACCTGCGCTTGCTGCAAGTGAAGCTCTTTGTTTCTTTTCCAATCCTCAGAGGTCAAGGAGAAAAATATTATCTTCCCTCCTCCTTGTTAACAACCTTTTGTGTATTTGAAAACTGTTGTCTCCCCTCAGTCATCTTTTCTCCAAACTAAACAGATAGTCATGTATATTCTTTTCTAGACTTATAATTTTTGTTGCTCTGTTGTGGACTTTATCTAATTTGTCCAAATGTTTACTGAAATGTGGTACCCAGAATTGGCCGTGATACTGCAGTTTTGAGGCCTGATTAGCATGGAGTAGAGCGGAAGAATTTCTTCTCATGCCCTGCATACAACGCTCCTGTTAATATATTACAGAATGATGTTTGGGGTTTTTTTGTTTGTTTTTTGCTTGTTTTTGGTTTTTTGTTTGTTTTGCAACAGGGCTATGTTGTTGGCTCATATTTAGCTTGTGATTCAGTATGACTCCATCAGACCACTTTCTGCGTACTTTTTATTAGGCAGTCATTTCCTATTTTGTATGTGTACAGATCATTGTTCCTTCCAAAGTGGAGTACAGTAAACTGTTTTGAGATCTGGCAGGCCTGGGACCGGGAGGTTGCCAGATATTCAAATATTTTGGATAATAGAGAGATATACCTAGCAGTGCATAACACTAATGAAAAACAAGATTAGATATTTGAGAAACAAACAAAACTGTATGCAGAGTGCTTTATTAACCAACAACAGTAGTACTATACACTATAAACTTATACTGTATTTGCTATATTTACTTGTATTTACTTTCACTATACTGTACTTATGGAAAACGTAGGTAAACTTTACTCATTGTTAAAATGCCAGTTATTTGAGAATGCCGGATATTTTTTTTAACTTTACTTTGCACTTGTTCATATTGAATTGCAACGTGTTTGGTTCAGAAAGTTTCTCCAGTTTGTTCAGATAATTTTAAATTTTATTTCTAGCCTCCAAAGCACTTGCAGTCCCCTCCCATCATGTTTCATCCACAGTCTTTGTAAGTGTATTCTGTATAGCTAGATAAATTCATGGAGCATAGGTTCATCAGTGGCTCTTAGCCAGGATGCACAGTGCTGGTGTCCCTAGTCTGTGTTTGCCAGAAACTGAGAATGAGTGACAAGATGGCTCATTTGATTTACTTGTTCTGTGCATTCACTCTGGGACTCTTGGCATTGCCCACAGTCAGAAGACAGGATACTGGGATAGATGAACCTGTGCTCTGACACAGTATGGCCATTCTTATATTGAACAGAAGTGGACTCAGAAATGATCCCTTTATAACCCAACAGGATAGGCCCTTCCAACTTGACTGTGAACCACTGATGATTGGTCTCCTGGAATGGTTTTCCAACCAGTTATGCACCCACATTATTATATCTTCCCCTGTAGAGCCCTGAAAGTCTGTGGATATTTACTTTATACGTGGATGTGGATGCAGATACAAATTTTGTACCTGCTCTATCCATTTAGGTTGAACTTCCCTAGTTTTGTTTATGGGAAGGTCATGCAAGAGGATATCAAAACCCTTACTAAAGTCAAGATATACCACTCCTATTACTTCCCACTTATTCACAAGGCTTGTCACCTTGTCAAGGAAATCTATGAGGTTTTATAAATCCATGCTGGTACTTATCACCTTATTATTTTCCAGGTGTTTGCAGATTGCTTAATTATTTTCTTCATTGTCTTTCTGGGTGCTGAAGTTAAGTTGACAGGTCTGTAATTCCTTGGGTTGTCGTTATTTCTGGGTTATCACTACATTTACCCTTTTCTCATCCTATGGAGTCTTTATCTTTTATGACTTTTCAAAGATGATCACTAATAGATTGCTAATTGTTACATCTATCAAGCAAAGTACTGTCTTGCAAGAATGTGGAGTTTGTGTATAAATTTCAGAATAATGAGAAGGAAAGTCAAACCCTACAGTTCTGAGGCAATAGACATTTTGGTAATGGCCAAGATGGAGCAGTTGAAAACTTTAATCTTGTGTTATCCTGAGGCAAAGAAAGACAACAGAGATTCCTGAGTTCTATACAGTTGTTTTCAAAATCCAAACAAATTCTTCAGAAGATTATGCTAGTTTATAGATATAGGACTGTTCTCTTTTTTTAAAGTTATCAGTGTCCACATTTGGAGCTCAAAAGAGCTTAGTTCCCATTTAGGCACTCTGAAATGTAGTGATTTGATTTAAAAACTGTACAACTCTCAATAGATTCTTCTATTTTCAAATCCATGAACTGCTTTTTGCAGTGCAGTTAATTCAAGGTGGATTTTTTTTGGTGTCAAATATTTTTATGATGGATATTTTAACCATCTATAGTTCTGCAAGACTTATCCATTTACCTGTTGGCAGCATATTTTAAGATGAACAAATGAATATGTTCAGTCTGATATCTCCATACCCCAGGCTACGTCTACACTACAGCAATCTTTCAACAGAAGTTACTGTCAGAAGAGATCTTCTGACAGAACTTCTGTCTACAGATTGTGGCCACACATTAAAGCGGATCGCTCTGTCAATCTGCTCCCTTGACAGAGAGCGTCCAGAGTGCCCAGCCGCGCTCTCAACAGAACAGCCAACTAGAAACACAGTAGACAGGGCTGCTCGGTGACCCAGAAGTCCTGTCCGTCAACAAACGGGCCCCCAGAACGTCCACATGGCTTTTTTGTTGACATTCTGTCGAAAGGCATTCTGCCTCATGGGGAGAGGCGGAAGGCTGTCAACAGAAGTGCTGAGTTGTGTTGACAGAATGCATTTTTAGTGTGGAAACTCCATGGGTTTTGTCGACATGCATGCAGGCACGTGGATGCAACTTTAGTTTTAATAAATCTTGGCTATTCAATTTATTTTTAAAAAATAACTTCTCAGTTGCGCTATACACATACTTCACTGTGCAACCTTGCATTCTTGTTTGAGTGGTCCCCGTGGGTGCTCCACAATAGGTGTTGGGCTCGCCCGGCACCGCAGATCGGAAATCTTCCAGAGGTTTCTCCTGGATCGCACATGCGCTGGTGCGCGCTGCGCGCCCCCGGCCGCGTGCGTGATCCGGTCCCCGCCAGTTTCTTCTCAACCGTCATTGGATGCAGACGGAATCTACTCAGGCTAAGGCCAGAGTCAGATTACATAGTAGTTTTTTTCTACATGTCATTTGTAGTGTTTGGTTATTAAAAAAAAAAAAAAGAGAGAGAGAAAGCAAAGACAAAGAGAATATCAGCAAAAAAAAAAAAAAAAAAGAGAGGAGCGGAGAAGAGAAGAGCGGACGTGAAGGCCATTTAGGCTGCCCGCTGCCCCGCAGGCCGGTGATCACTATTTGGGGTGGAAAGGCACGGATTAAGTGCTAAGTACCCTATTAACAGTAAAGGACTCACCTCAATGGCCTCTTCAGGTTTGACAAAGCATGAGTCATGCCATGAAGCTATGCCGGCCTCTGTGGGGCATAGCGAATGCATCCAATGCCTGGGGGAATCACAGGCTACCCAGAAGTGTTTTCACTGTGCTAAGCTCACAGCCAGGGCCAGGAAGGACAGAGCGATGAGGCGTAAAATGCTCTTGTTGATAAGGTTCTCCAGCCAGACTTGCCAGAGAAGCCTCACCCAGAAGGGCCCTCTGGGTTGCATAAGAGGAGGGCAGCTTTCTCTGACCCTCTCAGTGCAGAAACGGAGGAAACTCTCCCTGGCTCGATCCTTGCCGGCATTTGCAGCGAGCAGGACGAGCGGAGCACACAGCCCCCAGCTGCATACTCAGGCAAGTGGCAGCGCACGTGGCAGAGACTGAGCCTCCGGTTATACAACAGCCGGCACGCGCGGCACCTAGAGCGTCAGCAAGGCAAGCGCTGGACCCGGCGGCACCGCCAGAGGCGGCACCGGCCCCCGCGGCACGAACGGTGCAGGGGCGCCAGGCACGGATCCTGTAGGCACCGGAGGAGGATACCCACGTGGCACCGCAGCTGACGGTGCCGAGCGCGGCGCTGACAGCGGGGCCGAGATCCCCGGCACGGAAGGGGGCGGTGCTGGCCCCGCAGGGGAGGGGCAAGGCAAAATCAAAAGCCCGGCACCACAGTCCCTCTACGGACAGGGCTGCGCTGCTGTTAGCACCAAGCCCTCCCCCTGTGATACACACGCCGCCCTGGAGGCCTGTGTCTCCACCAGCCCATCTGGAACCTCCTTCTCCATTCCTCCAACCAATGTTACCATGGCTTGGGCCACCTTCTCCATTTCTGGGATTGGATCCCCTGGAGTATTGTCACAAGCCAGTTTCACTTCTATCTGTGTCGTTGTGGAGGTCTCGCTCTCCCAGACATCGGGGGTACACACCCCGTGAGTGGTCTAGGTCTCCATCCCCGGACCCTTGCCCATGCTGCCATGGTCGTCCTTGTCATGCTGGACACAGACACCACAGGCCTACACCCAGGGGCAGGTCCCCCCCCCGGCCGCTCGGTACCCCCGTGGGCACTCCCGATCGGGGACAAGAAACACAGTTGTCTCAAGGGGAGTTACTTTTAGAACCCCGAGACTTTCCTTCACAATCCTCCAGCGAGCAAGTGTATCATTGACTGCAGGAGCCCGAGGGTTTGAGGGAGGTTTACCCGAGTGGTTCCTCCTCATCCTCCCCAGATGAGGCCATGGCCCCCTGGGATGTCTCTCCCCCGGATGACCTTAAACAGTTTCAGGAGCTGTTTAAAAGGGTGGCTTTCACGCAAGACATTCAAACGGCAGAGGTGCAGGAGAAACATCACAAACTCCTGGAAAATTTGAGACCCCCAGCTTCGTCCAAAATTGCTATTCCGCTGGACGAAGCCATTCTGGAGTCAGCCATTACTATATGGCAGACTCCGGCCTCTGTTCCGCCTACGAACAAGAGAGAGGATAAGAAGTACTTCGTCCCGGCAAAGGGCATGGAGTTCCTCTTCAGTCACCCACAACCAAATTCTTTGGTCGTCGAGTCGTCCCAGCAGAGGTCAAAGGCTTCTCAGTACAAATCGGGGGGATCGAACAAAGATGCTAAGAAGCTCGAGCTGTTTGGCAGGAAGGTATACTCCTCTTCTACCCTGCTATTGAGAGTGGCAAATTGTGGGCACACCTAGCAAACCATAATTTTGATAATTACTCCGGGCTTACTCCCCTCATGGATTCACTTCCGGAAGACAAAAAGCCGGTGTTAAAGGCAATTATTCAGGAGGGGTACGCAGCATCGCGGACGGGAGTCCCGATTGCCCTGGACGTGGCGGACACGGCGGCACGTTCAACGGCTACAGCAGTGGTCATGCGTAGAGAATCCCGGCCCCAGACGTCGGGTATCCCGAGGGACCTACAGGTGAAGATTGTGGACCTTCCCTTTGATACATAAAAGCTGTTTGCAGACTCAAATGACTCGGTCCCTCACTCAAGTAAGGACTTGAGTGCTACACTTAGGACCTTGGGCATTTATACTCCCCCATACAGGAGGGAAAAATTTTATCCTCAGCAAAGACGCTACGCTTACAACCACAGCGTGCTCAATATCAACGGGGCTACGGCCAAGGGCGCTATCAACAGCAGCAACAGTACAGAACTCCTAGGCGACGTTCTCAACAAAGCCGTACGCCCTCGGGTCAGGCCTAAAGGCAACAAGTTTGATGGGTATGTTGGGGGCTGCACTATCAATACCCTCGCTCAATGCCACTCTCATCTCATGTTCCATCATCGCCTCAGACCGTTCCACTCCTAATGGCAAAAGATCACCACAGACAAATGGGTGCTGGAGATCATAGCCACGGGTTACGTGATCCCCTTCCAGTCGCTTCCACCGACGAAGCCTCCCACCAGGCCTCACCTCAGGGACGCTGCCACAAGGCGAGGCTCAAGCAGAAGGTGAATCACCTTATGTTCATAGGGGAGGTGGAAAGAGTGCCGGAATAATTCCAGGGGAAGGTTTTTATTCACGCTACTTCCTACCAGAGAAGAAAACAGGAGACTGGAGGCCCATCTTAGATCTTCGGGGCCTCAACCGTTACTTGCGCAAGCAACGTTTTCGGATGATCACAGTTGCCTTGATACTCACGGCACTGGACGATGGAGACTGGGTTGCAGCACTCGACTTGCAAGATGCTTACTTTCATATAACAATCCACCCAGCACACAGACGCTTCCTCCGCTTCACGGTCGGCCAGGAGCGCTTCCAGCACAGGGTTCTTCCGTTCGGCCTCTCCTCGGCCCCCAGAGTCTTTACCAAAACCCTGGCAGTGGTGTCAGCCTACCTGCACAGACAGGAGGTGTTTATTTTTCCCATATCTGGGCGACTGCCTGCTAAAAGGGGCCTCGAAGGCAGAGGTCTCACGCATGATACGTGTCACAGCGGTCACGTTTTTCTTCGCTGGGCCTAGTCATCAACCTCGCAAAATCAAAGTCCGAACCCACACAACATATAGTGTTCATAGGGGCACACACAAACTCTATCACAGCAAGGGTGTACCTACCCGACGCCCGCTTCCGCGCCATCAGTTCGCTGGTGCAAGTCATCACATACAGCCCCACGGTGCCGGTCTTAACGTGCTTACAGCTGCTGGGCCACATGGCAGAAGCGACGTTTGTGGTACAGAATGTCAGGTTGCACATGTGAAGCCTGCAGCATTGGCTGGTGAGTGTTTACAAACCGGCATCCCACACTGTCCACAGGCTGGTGTTGCCCACAACAGAGGTGCGCAGATCCCTGGCGTGGTGGGAAAACCCTGAGAATCTGCTAGTGGGGGTGCCTTTTCACCAGCCACAAATTTCTATTTTTTTTCTTACTACCAACGCTGCCCACATAGGATGGGGAGCGCACATCGGCGACAAGGTAACGCAAGGGCTATGGTCCCCTGCGGAACAGACACTGCACATAACCATGCTGGAGCTCAGAGCAGTGTTCAACGCCTGCAAACATTTTCGAGATTACCTACATGGCAAAGTAGTCGGGATTCAATACCAACAATACCTCCACTATGTTTTACATCAATCGACAAGGAGGAGCCCGATCCCATGCCTTATGTGCGGAAGCAGTCCAATTGTAGAATTGGTGCATTGCCAACAACATAATGTTGAAAGCCTCGTACTTGCCGGGCGCTCACACCGTGAAAGCAGATCAGCTGAGCAGGCGCTTCACAATCACGCACGAATGGCAGATCAGTTCCGATCTGCTACGGCGCATTTTTCGTACATGGGGGTTTCCCCAAATCGATGTGTTTGCCACAAGGTCTTGCACAAAGCCAGAAGGGAGAGAGCTCGCATGGTACTCATAGTCCCGCTTGGGATCGGCAGAAATGGCTTCCCTTGCTTTTGCGCATGTCGGACCGCCCACCGCTCCCTCTACCGGTGGCGCCAGACTTACTCACGCAGGCTCAGGGGTCCTTAGTGCACCCGCACCCTCAGGGTCTGCACCTACAAGCATGGCTAATCCATGGCTCAGCTCTTTAAAGAGCACATGTACGGAGGGAGTACAACAAGTCCTGGAGTGTAGCCAAAGGACCTCCACCAGGAGGACCTACAAGCAGAAATGGACTCGATTCACAGCCTGGTGTTCTGCCAAGCAGTTAGCTCCCCTTGATATTCCTATACCTGTAATACTAGAATACTTATTGGACCTCAAGAGAGGCGGGCTCCTCGCTAAAGGTCCACCTTGCCGCTATATCAGCCTTTCGGCATACAGAGGAAGGATCCACGGTATTCGCCCATCCTATCGTTACCAGGTTCTTGAAGGGTCTGGTAAACCTGTACCCCCCTCGGAAACCGCTTCCACCATCGTGGAATTTGGACTTGGTGCTCAGCACCCTATTGGGTCCACCTTTTGAACCATTAGCCACAGTTCCCATACGTCTCCTTACGATAAAAAAAAAAACCCAACCTTCCTCCTTGCAACTACGTCAGCCTGCAGGGTGAGTGAGCTCGCGGCAGTGATGGCAATGCCGCACTGCACAGTATTCTCAAAGGAGGCGGTAACCTTAAGGCTGCACCCAGCCTTTGTTCCAAAAGTCTCTTCGGAGTCCAATCTTAACAAGCCAATAGTTTTACCCTCGTTTTACCCGAAGCCTCACAGCTCTGGCAAGGAGGCACGCCTGCATCTCCTGGATGTGAGGAGGGCGTTGGCCTTCTACATAGACAGAACTAAGTCCTTCCGGAAAATGGACAGGCTCCTAGTCTCTCTCTCTCCCAGGTCAAAAGGAGAAGGTCTCTCTTCGCAGAGAATCTCTAAGCACATTGTGTCCTGTGTAAAAATGTGTTACGAGCTTCAAAATGCTCCTTTGCTGGCCCCACCCAGGGCTCACTCCACCAGGGCGGTGGCGGTGTCAACAGCCTTCTTCAAGGGCATCACGTTAAAAGACGTCTGTAGAGCGGTGACCTGGTCATCCTACGACACCTTGGCCGAGCATTATGCCCTGCCTCGGGTATTTGAAGAGGATACCCATCTGTCGACAGCAGTCCTCTCGGGGGCAAGCTGCACATAAACCGATTTACTTGGGTTACTGCTGGGTAGTCACCTGTTGTGGAGCACCCACAGGGACCACTCGAAGAAGAAAGAGAAGTTACTCACCTGTAGTAACGATGGTTCTTCGAGATGTGTCCCCGTGGGTGCTCCACCACCCGCTCATCCTCCCCGCTTCGGATCTCTGTCTAGTGTTTTTCAGGAGCATCCGAGGTGGTTGGTCAAGGAACTGGCGGGGACCAGATCGCGCACGCGGCCGGGAGTGAGCAGGGGGGCGGCGCGCGCTGGCGCATGCACGATCCAGGAGAAACTGCTGGAAGATTTCCGATCTGCGGCTCCGGGCGAGCCCGACACTTATTGTGGAGCACCCACGGGGACACATCTCGAAGAACCATCATTATTACAGGTGAGTAACTTCTCTTTCCACAACATCTTAACTGTGGAGATCAAATAAAGAGTGTAAGTTAACAGCCCTTTATACAAATTTCTGGTTGCTGTGAATTTGGTGTCAGCTGTATAATTCCCTTGTGGGGTATTGACAGTCAGAATTTGTTAAATAGATGTAGGCCTTTGCTTGAAGGGTGACTGGAATTCTTTTTTTGGGGTGAAGGCATGTGGTGTCTCTCTTTTTTTTTTTTTTTTTTTAATTACTAATGTGTACTTCATGTGTGATATCTAAATATTTTTAAAACTTAGATAAAGCATTATTCTTTGAAAATACAACTACTGTTCCATGGAGATGGACCAAATTCATGTGTTCTATCTCTAGCCACTAATTCTATAAACCTTCATTTATAGTAATAATACTTATATTTTCCTTTTGTATTTACCAGAATGGAAATTTAGTCATTCCAGGGTTTTGATGTATAGGTTTTTCTTTTAGGATGTCTGTTCAACCAAACAAATTACTTAACTTAGAAGTATAATACCATCCCTATTATTTAAATGTAAGCAACATTGTTAAGGTTATTTGGATATTTGCATAATGGAGAGTTAGTGGCAAATAAGTCTCTAGTTTCAGGATTTATTTGCGGTGCATGATATTCGGGGCTTAGATCATCAGAATCTTTGCCATATCTCCACATTTCCAATTATGTGATATGATTTTAAAAGAAATTCACACCTTTGGTCTCTAGGTGGCAGCACCAGATACTATTTTCCTTTTGTTTCACAAAATGTCTAATGACAATGGTAAAAGTATTTAAACTTTTCTGTTTGCATAGCTTTCACAAAAGGCAGATTTTTTTTTTTTTTTTTTACAACTAATCTCAATTTTTAAATGCTAATATTAATTTTAGGTAGTCTACATAAATCAGTAAATCTGGTACCCTATCTCCCATTGTTGCCCTAAAAGCTGCCACATTTTACGATTTCTGCTTTTTTATGTTCACCACCATAGTCTTTGGAGAAAAATGGCCACCTCCAAAAAGTAATTTGCAGGTTTTACTTTCTAATTGTTTTAGCAAAGAAACCAACATATTATAAACATTGATAATGCATTTAGTGCTTTAAAGCAAAAATTAAAACTTCAGTGGCTATGTCCATAATTTTATTTTCTTGTAGATTTCTATTACACAATGTCAATCTCTTTGGTTTATCTACACCATTAGTTAAATTATGAATTTTTTTTTTAATCATGAATGCATCCTGTCCACTTGAAGGTTAACAAACTGATCTATACTTCAGATTTTCTTTAATGAGAATAAAGTGTTCAGTATGAAAATAAATCTGAAATAATTAGCAATCCCATATGACTTTATCAATGTCATGGAAAGATAACAGCTAAAAGCAGAAGTTTATTGCTTATAACTCTTAGGCCTTCTTTTTTTTAAAGAAGTCTTACAAAGGGAAGAGGAACAGTTTTTCCATTCTTTAAATATTCCATGCTGTGGTTTTGTTTCCAAAATAGGGCATTCTGCCTTGCTGTGGAGCATGCAAGTGGGTATTCTGAAATGGATTAAGTAACCAAGTAACAATCCTGAAAGGAAATAATAGATGATATAGGCCCCAATTCAGCAAGATAATCAATCTAGTCATGTTTTTAAGCACCTGATGAGTCCCATTGATTTCAGTGAGACTATTCACATGGATTAAGTAAGGTACACTTGGCTGAATCATTCTCATGATTCCTTTCTTTGTTTTCCCCAACCAAAATATCTATTCAAATGATGAAGACAAGCGTTTCTAATATTTTCAAAACTAGGTAACCTGCTTGTGTCTCTACCTACCCTTTAGCACCACTTTTAGCAGCCAGAACATAGGAAAATCACAGAACTTTACTAAAGTCTGTGAACTTTCTCAGAAAGGGCAAAATATATCTCTGTAATTTTTACTTAGTGAAGGGGATTACCTAAGCAATTACCTGGTGTAATATCCTTTGAGAAAAAATTAAAGATATATTTGTAATTGGAATTTATTCCTATTTCTCTTAAAGTAGCAATCACAACTTTTACTTCATTGCTACATTTCCAATACAGAGAGAGCCTCAGTATTGTACAGATACTCATGCACTCATCATTAATGCCTTAGACCTAAGATAGCCCACCTTTTTCTTCCCTTCTTAGAATCTGATATTTAAAGAACATGGTGTGGAGGAGAGAAATTTTAAACTAAACTTTTATCTACAACTTGAAAAACATCTGGCTTTCTCAAAGAGTACACACGAGCTGCCTTTTTTTTAAGCTTTTTTTTGTGTTTTTGTGTGTAGTTAATTTTTTTTTGTTAAAGGAGGAAATTCTTAAAATGCTGATATAGGATAAGTTTTAATTGAAATTAAATAAGTTAAACTGTCCTTTTGTTCGCAATGCACTTTAAATCTGACACAAGTATTAGTTATTAAAATTATCATACTGATTAAAAATTAGTTGTAGAACATTTTTATTTTGTGATAATCCATTTAAATAATGTTATACATACAAGTTTGATTGAATTTTGGGTCAAGGTGTGTTCTTTAGGTCTATGGATATTTTGTACCTTTGCACTTTGTAAGGCAAAAACTTGAATTTTTTGAATAAGTGGAGCTGGATGCTTATCCTTTTCTAACTTCCCTATATTCATAACTCACTTGTCACATTTCACAGTTAAATAATTTGAGATTACATGGTTTATTTCCTTATGTTGCTTAAGTTTCTTAAACTTTCAGGTTATTCTGAAAATATGCCTTTTAGAAATGCTTTGAGACTTTTTGTATAGAAAAAGGTATGCCATTATTTCTGAACATTTTGTTAGACATCAGTATTAGAATATAAATTCTGACAGACATTTATCTGGATTGTGTTTACCTGGGTTATAACAAAAAAAATTGCAGATCAAGTAAAAGGTCTTTAAAATAAAAAAAGAAAGAAAGGTTAAACATGCTTCTAAAAACATGTCAAGAAATGTGAAATTTACCACTTTTACTTTGACACTTAGATAACTAGGCAAAATGAACTTTGTGCTTGTGGTTCTTTTTCTTTCTTTTTATTGAGTCAGTATTTTAGGGTCTCTTTTGTAGGTTTATTTGTTTGAATTCTTTGGTTCTGTCTCCAACACTTCCTTTTTAAATGCTGCCCCTGAATTTTAACCACTGCATTAGATTGAAACCTACATGCTGTTAACCACTGAGCCAAAATGAAATCGACCACTGCATTGAAATCAGAGTTGGCAGTTGTATACGGACTTGAAGGAGTTGGTAATAGCAGTGCCCCCGTGTTTCTTTAATAGGCTTTTTATTCTCTGTTTTCAGTTTTAATGGTCCCATTTTGATTTAAAGATTGTTTCTTAATAATGATGCACATTTTATTGAAATATTTTCAGTGTAACTTAAAAAGAAAATAACAATAAAACCATCTGCTAGTGGTGGTTTCCTCAGAAACAAAATGTTCTGTTGCATACTCCCATGATGGAAAATGTAGTGTGCTGCTTTTATTTATAAAGCAATCTTTTATTAAAACGATAAGTGAATTCTTCATGTTACATAAATCTTATTTTAAGTTAAACATTTTAAAATGTATCTGTAATTTTTAAAACGATCTTTTCCTGTGAAAGATTTTACTTTCTGAATTTGTTTTGTAACTTATTGGGAAGCTGTTACGCAAAATATATGGGGAGACAAACCTGACTGAGCTTGAACTGCTTACTTTAGACTTAGGGATTTTTATTTCTTGTTAATAGGCCTGGATCCTTCCCAGTTCAAAGTCCAGCACCATTACCATAAAGATGAGGAGAATGATGCTTTGCTTGGTGGCCCAGCTCAGCTAACTGATGAAGAGAAATATAGGGATTGTGAAAGGTTTAAGTTTTCCTGTCCGAAATGTGGAACAGAGAACATTTATGATAACGTCTTTGATGGTTCGGTTAGTTTTTCATCTTTTTTTCCCCTCCCCTCCATAGTTAGGTTTGGGAGGAAAAGGCTTCCTGTAGGGAAAAAAGGGTTTTCAGACATATTTGTTGGAATGTGGACTGGGGAAAGATACTGTTTTGGTTCTGTTATTGACAACTTAGGATCAGACATTGTCAGTGCTGAATCCTATTCCCTTCACAAATTTCAGTGTGGCATATTGGACTCTGGAAGTGTTTGTCAGATTAATGAAGCCAAATGTTGTAACTGCTTTGGTTTACAAAAAGAAATTGGTGTAATTTTTATAGTTAATATCTATCTTAACTCCCTAACTTGCAATTTTCTCTTTAATGAAGCTGGCTTATGGCAATAACATATCCTTATCCTAAATCAAGTTAATTGGAACAAAGTGTTTCTGAAAATCAGTGTTTCTTTTTTCCATCCCACTTCCCTTCTTGACAAAAAAACGTACTTCTGCACTATCTTTACTGCTGTCTTTGTACATCAGACATAAGTCATAGGGATGCATTCTTATCAAGAAGTGCTGCCAAAAATGAATCTCTGACCTTGGCTCAAATCTTGAAATAGGGCCAAGTATTTAACTCTGCTGCGATGTTATGCATGTACTAGTCATTGGCAAATTAGCAGGCTGCAGAGTAGTGAAAACCTTGAAAGTTAAAGCAAATAAATTATTTATCTAAATTTAAAGTAATTATTTTCAGTTAATTTGGACAAACAGCAGATGTTTTGCATTTTTTTTTGAATCACAACAAAGCAGTCACTGGAAGCAAGCAAGAGGAAAAGACAGATCAGCAATGCTTTGTAAATCCTTGACTTTTGCTTCATTACAGCTATAAATACGATAGTTAATTGCATGGAGGCTTGACGACTTGCAGATGGGCTAACTGTAGAAGAGCTGATGTCAAGCTCTAAAATCTCTTCCACCTGGAATTGATTAGTATTGTGGGTGAGGTTTTAACCACATTGGATCAGGAAAACATATATTTTAAATATTAACAGGAAAAAATCCCTCACAGACTATTATAATAAAGCTGTATATAGTATGTTCCTTTACAGTGAGAATTTCACTGACTTAACTTTAGCTACTTACCGTTTGATCTTTAGGATCTGAAAACTCATGCATTTGAAGATGTGCAAAATGTTCCAGTACAGTCTATGATTTTAGTGAATGAGATCATGTTAAACTTTTAATATTGTTCTTTATACTTTTACATATTGTTAGATGAGCCTGAAACAAAAAAGATAATTTAATGAGGTACTATCTTCTCGCACATCTTCACATTTGATACTTGTAGGAATGATTCCAACACTACAATCAATAGGCTTGAGACGGATGTTGATGTCGTTGATAAAAGTGAATTTTCTAGAGAATTGATTTTACCATAGATTTCACTAGTTTATTTTTATTCAACATCATTAGTTGAATGATAAAGTCTGAAGCGAGTGATTTAAGTTTTTTTCCAAATGACCTCTGTTTACAGAAAGAGTAAGAAGACTGTATGTCCTACTGGTGAATAATCTTTAGGGATGAAAAAGCCAATTTTCATGGGATGGGAGGAAGGAAGGCTTCTGTCAGTGATTAAATTGAAGAAGGTTTTAAAATACTTTGTCCCGTTATGTATTGTGTATACTGTATGCACATACTTGTGATATCTTTTGTTTATTTGTAATTGTTTTAAACTTTATTTTTTGTCTTCAGGGGCAGCATATTGAGCCCAGCTTGCAACAGTGCAGTAAGAAAGAATGTGATGAGTCCCCTTTCAACTGTATGATTCAAATGAACAACAAACTACTCCTGGAAATTAGACGGTACTTGAAAAGCTACTATAATGTAAGTATCCAAAAAATTTCCTTACAAGGTTAAATTAATGGCTAATCTGCTTTTCTTGGAAGTGACAGCGTATTCATTTTGTGTAATACTGATTATGGTGTTTTATAATGTCTGCAAAAAGCTTTTTTCCTCCATACCTAGTGTGATTTTATTCTTATTAAAATAGATTGGTAACATTAAATCATAATTTAAAATAGTCATTTCTAAAATAAATTTAAACATGATTTAGTCTAAAGGATATTCTAGAGAAGAACATCATAAATGTTTTTTATCTAGGTTGCTGGTCTTTTTAGAGATTCAGTTATAGATTCAGTGTTTTCAAATGCTGGGTTGGGGCTTCATGTTAATGGGGCCCCATGTCTCACTTTGACTTGCTTGGGCCCAGGTCCAAACCCAAGTTCCACCTCACAGGGACAAAACAGAAGCCTTAGGACTTCAGTCCTGGGGTGTGGGGCTCAGCTTACAGACCCCATGTCTGAGGTTGATGCCCTGAGGCTTTGGTCCCCTGCCCAGGGCAGAAGGGCTCAGTTGGTCTCAGGTTTTCATCTCCCCTTCTGGGGTCATGTAGTAATTTTTGTCAGAAGGGGCTCATGGTGCAATGAAGTTTTAGACCTCTGATCAAATGCGTTATGAAAAATCTATGAAAGTAGGGGTTTGAGTTTGCAAGTGTCAACTTCTCTTTTAATTTGGATCAAGGTGTATTATATAGTGAATAGCCCATTCTTTTGTGAAAACCAGCCTTATACATAATAATATCTGAAAGAATAACATATTACTAGTTCTTTGGGTTATGAAGGTTTGTTTCTGACTTGCAAAGTTATTAGAACTGCTTAAAAACCTTAATCGCATCTGTTGAAACCAGGCTCAAGTAATAACGGATTCGGCATTTTGGGCATTAGATAGCCCCTTCCAAGAAGCACAAAAAAGGATATTTAATAGCAAAATGTTACAATTTATTTTTTAATATATCCATTTATAGTTGGCAGAGTAAGTAAAAGATACCCTATGGATTAAAGTACTCCATGGATCTTATAAATTGGGCACAACCACTTCTTAAGGTATTGAAGTATTCTGATACTATGGGAATAATTGAATCACTTTTATATTTAACAGAAAAAACTTCATGTGGATTTAAGTAGACTCCATATAGCCCGTGAAAATGTGTATCTGCTGAAGTGAATTCATTTTCCTTTTTCATAGTACCATAAATTGTAACTAAATCATGGGACATATTTATGGTGATGGGAATTAGAAAAGTTTTTGTGAAATAGTAAAGGATTTTTGTGTATTTATAATTGTGGAAGCTACAGGTACTCAACGTTTCTTAAAATAAAGCCTTAAAGTGTCTGAAACTGAGTAATAAAAAATAGTGGGTTTTTTGTTTTTTTGTTTTTTCTTTTTAAATTTTTGTCTTTTGAAAGGCTTACTAAACATTTGTGTGGAAGTACGGTAATAATGATTTAGTCTAATAACTCTAGCTTATGTTTCGATACTTATGACTTGTGTACTGTTTTTCCTCTGCATTAATTCTTAACATTATTACGCTAATGTTTCTATACCAAGTGTATTGCCAGTAGGGAAAAAAAAATCTGAATTTCTTTTAAGAAATTTTTGTGAAAGAAAGTGGCTTCCTTTGTACTTGTTTGAGGTATTTGAAGGCCCTGTTTTCAGAGCACCCTAAATTTCTTTAGAGTTTTAAAATGTATTACAAATAAATTGCCAGTTCATATGAAAGCATTGTCAGATGGTTCAAACAGGCAACTCTATATGAAACTTGTGGGTTTGAGACCTCACATTTATAGATATGACATTCATTTAACCTTAACCCAGCACAAGCATCATGTCAAGGTCCATCCGTTTGCAGAATGGACATTCAAATAACATAAATTTAATTACTTAACATAATTATTATGTTTGTTTAAGTCAATATATCAAAATATACAGCTTTAGTGTAAAAGTTTATCTGCTAAACTTTTCTGGGGATGGTACATTTAAATTATTAAAATTTAATAAAAGTGT
The DNA here is from genome assembly GCF_033958435.1 of Carettochelys insculpta. Lineage (NCBI taxonomy): Eukaryota > Metazoa > Chordata > Testudines > Carettochelyidae > Carettochelys > Carettochelys insculpta. Next base: position 157,078,903 of record NC_134137.1, read on the forward strand.
GAAGCACACTTTTAGCACTTAACACACAAGAAAATGTTACATGAACAAAATCTACAATAGTGGGCACATCAGAAGAGACAAATAGTGTTCAAGTGAAGGGAAAAGAGTAAATATTGCACTATATTGTGTCCATATGAATAATATGTTACCATAGGTTGGTTCCCCATCATTATGAAATCAAGTTATAAATCAATATGCAAAGTGCCATTGTTTGAATGCTTCCAAACTATTAGAAAGGGTCATTACATTCTAACTTTTTAAATATCCTTTTCCATTGTCCATAGAAATTGTAATAGAATATAGCTGAGATCTTTCATGTGAAGTTATAGCAGTGTAAAGGGAATTCATTGAACTTTTGGTACATCTTAATAGAAATATATTGAGAATGGAGCTTTAGACTTGTTGCTCAACTTATTTGTACTGGATACTGAGGGTTAAAAAAAAAGCTATATAAATACCTCATATCATTATTAGTCACTGAAGATTGAAATTACTGTGCTGCCAGAGCTTATTTCAAAATACAATAGTATTTTTACTTTGTAAAAAGGAGATTCCTTTGAGTTGGGCAGGAAACCTTTATTACATACCAGTAACAATTAGAGAGGCAGGTGCTCTATGAGCTTCATTTTATCTCTTTCATCCAGTGCTTCTAGTAGCTGCATAACAGTTGGTGTTGAACATGTTCAAATGGGATGTTTGGGATAAGGGAAATAAATACAAGTTTAATCTCTCTATTCTGGCACACTCAGGACCTGACCAGTGCTAAACGAGAGATTTTGCTGAACCATGGGGCGGGGGTGTGTGGTCAATATTGTCTAGCATTGTTACCAACACTTCCACGGCTTACTGGCCTCTTAGAAGACATTTAGGGGTAAGTTAGAGCTAAATAACATCACAGAACACTGAGAACCAGGACAGGTGGTTGTAAACACGCTTTATAGGACCACGGAAACTTGGCCACACCCATAAGTAGACATTCAGCTAACTAAAGTCATGCTGGACAGCAGATGTTGCTGGATTAAAGAGGTTCATCCTGTAATATTTTAAACCATAGGGGCATACAGAAACTGTGGATGAGACTTTGAGACTTGTGTAGTAGCCTGTTGGTGGCATAGGTGTGCCCTTCAGTTGAAGAAGAAGAGAGGTAAAAAATTAGAATACAAAAACAAATTGCTTTAGTTCAGGCTTGTATGGCAGATGATATTATTGTTTCTGTAGGGGTAAAATTATGCATAAGAGAAATATATCTCTATGAAAATGTAGTATCTTATTTTAACCTTGAAAATATAGCAAACTACATTTCATTAAGGTAACAGTGCCTAGATTCTGATGATCCTTAACTCTTGTTAATTGAGTCTTTCCGTTGTGCTCAGTGGGCTTTAATCAGGCCCCTTAATATTTCAGAATACTCCTCTCTCATTCCTTGTTCTGTTGAAGTGCTTTAGAAAGTCCATCCTTGTGAATTTATCATGAAAATTTACTTACATAGATACAAAATCCATATGCCTGCTCTTGTCATGGTAGTGATAAAGTGATATTTTATTTGTACAACACGAAGTAGTAAAGCTCAGAATAATTACTCCATGTAAGCAGACAAGTAGACTGGTGCAAACCTGCTATAATTCTTGTTTTAACACACAAATTCGCCTTTTTTTGTAAAATACAATTCTTGGTTGATGAAATCAGCTTTGTTAAATTTGAACAGTGAAATACTGTGTCGCTAACACAAACATTTAGTATTATTCCAGTAGTTAATTCCTTAATGTTAAATAACATACACCATCCTTGATCTGAATTATTCATTTAACTGCAAATATATTCAGCAAAGATGGCATCCAAAGATTTTTAGTTTCTTTACAGAGCTGCATTATTCTTTTGAAAGATTGATCTCAGTTTTTTAAATTCTGCTGCAGAAGAGCAAATAGAGAGAGAGAAATAGCTAATCTAAATTGGGAAATGAAGAGGGCTTTTTTAAGCATGAAAATTTCATCATCTTGTCAGCTGGCAGAATGCCTGCTGTGTGGATTCACAAAGGCTAAGAATTACACTTTCATGAAATTTTCCTCACTAACTGCCCTGGTTAATTTGAAAGATAACCCACTGTTTTAATTCATTCCTCAATTGGGCGGTGCAGGTTTTATTTTTGATCTGACAAAGCATTTGTGTTAATCGTTTTGGCCCTCTACTAGACACTCTTGGGATTGTGCTTTTACAATAAATGTGTCTGTGATAGCTCTTTAGTCTATTATACTTACAATAGATCCATAGAACTGGTAATTAATTCTGTACTGCTTTGGAAGTGGGAAGAATAGGTGTAGCTCTGTCAAGTGCTGCTGGGAAGTTTGTTTAGCTGGTTCATTTTTGAAGTGTTACTCTAAGCCATCAATGAAACATCCATGCTGGCAAGAGGCTAGGACAGAAATCTATGACCATAAATGAGTAAACAAATCCAGCTTTTACCTTGAAGAGTGGAGTCACTTAGTTTATGGTATCTGCATCCTAATTCTTAGATAGAAAAATTGTAATAGAAACTTCCCATTTAATTATTTGTCTGTAATATGGGCACATTATAGGAAGAATTTGGGGATTAAGTGTTAGTTATTCTGTTGCCTTTTAATTAACTGCATGCACATTCCAGTGCAAACCTGTAAGAAAATTGCCGAGTCTAACACCTAGCACTCCTAAAACCCCTTTTCCTTCCTTATATTTCCTTTGGTTATTAAGAAAAAAATTGGATTATCAATTTAATATTCACAAATCACAGCTAAAATGTACCCTACATGTGCAATCTGACTGATAGCAAAGTTCACCATACATTGAGTGGGTTGTTGATGAAGAACTCTTATCACACAATCACGATATTCTTTTACCTGTTCTTTTAATGTACACCTGCGGTGTATCATCAGCATGCTTGTAGTTAAGGGATATGTTTAAATATAAGAAAGTCTCAAGTTTATTTGCTATCACTTACGTAACTTTGTGCATTTTTAGATAAATATTTATATGTATAAACACACACCTATCTTTTACTTCACAGCCTTTGTTCATAGGACCACTGTACCTCACAGATGGGAGTGAGTTTGAAGGCTATTGAACACTGCTAAATAACTTTGTGCTGTTCTGCTGTGAAAATTCAGTGTTCAATAACCCTCAAAATTTCTCATTTCTTACCCGTTGTGGGGTGGACTGCTGTGTGCACATCAGGTCTCAGAATAGAGGTACCCTAGTTAAAGCACTTTGAATTATTTTAGTTATTGTGTATATCTTGGTTTTTACACTACTATTTAGCACATTTTGAAAGGTGAATATTTTTTAAACAAACACCCTTCAAGAAGTTACAAAAAAGCGTGTAAATGTTGAGATTTCAATATATAAATGTACAAAAATTGCAGGTTCAGGACCTCTCCTTATATCTCCTACATGTCAGTCAGATGTGGTGCCTATAAGCTACACGTAGACACCCCATACACAGGTAGAAATAAGGAATGTGCTGACTGTTCTGTAATCTGTGTTGTGTATGACTGTTCTTTCAAGAGTCAACTGTTGGAAGTATTTTGGTACTAGAAGCTTTAAGATGTTGCTGAGTTTGGAATTAAATCATTGTTGTTTCACTTTAGGAATCAAACACGATGGTAATGTTTCTATAGTTGGGGAATCTTTCAAGTCAAGGTACAGCTGAAAACAGCTGAAAGCACTGCAAAGGGAAGGTAAAATACTAAGGTGGTTCTGTCGGTGGTTCCAAAGGGCCTAAGAATGAACAAAAGGAGAAAATCTCATCAAATTCTCAAGATTTTCTTTGTTGTTTTGTCAGTTTGCCTGGTAGCAGCTCATCCATCTTGTCGTCTTTGGGATTGGCAGCTACATTTCAGTCAGAACCCTGTTGGGGCTAACCGCTGGGAAATAGGAGGTTTACTGTTCAATGAGAAAACAATCAATGTACTTATATGTATTGAAGCCCAAACAATCTCTTTGTCTTCCCTAGAAGCTTATATATTCCCTGGACTGGAGATAGGATGAGACCCTTTGAGAAACCATATGCAAGTGTTCTCTGGAATGATAACCAGTTGTTCATCACACACTTCATAGTGTACTAGCTAGAATTACTTAATCATTACTGTGGCTTCTGTGTGGTCTGCTCATTAGGAGAAGGTTTGAGACCTCTACTATCAAGACACTTTGTTTTAGCAGAATGTTTCAAGGTAGTGGCCTTTGCAGAAGGCACTGGCAGGTCTTCTCATTAGTAGGCTTACTCTCTTTTATGCTTGTTTTTTTTTTAATTGGCTTTTAGTAGTCCCAATGGGTAGAAGCCCATTTCACTAATGGTCGAGTGAAGCTTTCCCAAAGCACTCAGAATCCCAATCATTGAAATTGGACGAAAGTTAGCTAGAAAATGGGGTGTTATCCTTTTCTGCCTGCACTGTGTAAGAATGTGCATAATTTTAACTAGGCTATTTTAGACTTACTGTTTCAAAGACTGGACATCTGTGTCCATCAGAGTGTTATGGCAAACAGTGAAGTCTACTCAGTGCATACTATTGAAACTGGTCCATAAACAGAAAAAGTGACACACTGTGGCCACAGCTAGGAGGTCATGATAACTAAGACAGGGTTAAGAAGCCATCTGTAGTTGTTACTATATTATCAGAAACATAAGTGTTTCGACCTGAGGTTTACTGGTATTAATCATGTATCAGCCTCCAACCAGAGGTGTTCATTTCCAAGAAGTTTTTTTTTTTTTTTTTTACAGTTTTTACCAACATGGAGGCGGGGTAGAACCGGTGTTAAGTACCAAGAATCCCTTCTCCTGAATATTTTGGTTTATTCCTCTCTTAAGCTGTGTCTACACGTGCACGCTACTTCGAAGTAGTGGCACTAACTTCGAAATAGCGCCCGTCGCGGCTACACGCGTCGGGCGCTATTTCGAAGTTAACTTCGACGTTAGGCGGCGAGACGTCGAAGTCGCTAACCTCATGAGGGGATCGGAATAGCGCCCTACTTTGACGTTCAACGTCGAAGTAGGGACCGAGTAGACGATCCGCGTCCCGCAACGTCGAAATTGCTGGGTCCTCCATGGCGGCCATCAGCTGGGGGGTTGAGAGATGCTCTCTCTCCAGCCCCTGCGGGGCTCTATGGTCACCGTGGGCAGCAGCCCTTAGCCCAGGGCTTCTGGCTGCTTCTGCAGCAGCTGGGGATCCATGCTGCAGGCACAGGGTCTGCAACCAGTTGTCAGCTCTGTGTATCTTGTGTTGTTTAGTGCAACTGTGTCTGGGAGGGGCCCTTTAAGGGAGCGGCTTGCTGTTGAGTCCTCCCTGTGACCCTGTCTGCAGCTGTGCCTGGCACCCTTATTTCGATGTGTGCTACTTTGGCGTGTAGACGTACCCTCGCAGCGCCTATTTCGATGTGGTACCGCGCAACGTCGAAGTTGAACATCGACGTTGCCAGCCCTGGAGGACGTGTAGACGTTATTCATCGAAATAGCCTATTTCGATGTTGGCTTCACGTGTAGACGTAGCCTTAGTGTCCCCTTTCTTCAAGAAGTGGTTCCATTTCAGGGAATCCTTGGAAGTCTTGAGAAAGCAGAAAAAAACAGCTAATGAAAACAACAATGCTATCCTCTAAATATTCCACAATTTATCATTCCCTGGAGAAGAAAGGTATTAAATAATACAGATTAGAATTCTGATTTGTGAAGTTTCTACTACGTTCTGTTTCTTCTCAGAGTCCACAAAATGTGTCATTTAGACATACCTTCTTCTAATTCTTTCCATTTCTCAGAACAAAAAGAAAAAAGCTGAAAATAGCGGCTATAAAGATATATTCTCCTCCTCTATCTGCTCTTCCAAGAAGGAAACTGAACTATCTTTTTCACAACAGTAAGTCTCAATCAAGGAAGCAAAATTTGTTTTCGCTGCTTTTTAAGAATAATATAGTAGAATCTTTGAATCTTCAGAGGAAGGAAGCAAAACCTTTCTAAAGAGGAAAAAATATTTTCTCCTTTCCCTCTTTCTTAAACAATCCCAAAACCAATTGATTTCTGGTATAGATTCAATGTAAGATATCTTTGCAATGTGGAGACACTGCCTTAACAGTTTATGGAATTAAGTAGAATTTAAAAAAAATGAAATATGCTGAAGTAAAGTTCACATACCTGTCAGAGTAGTTTCTCTATTAGCAAAACACAGTCATTCCTTCTCATGGTGGCCTCTTTCTTGACAATTCTTGAGCACCATGACTTGTGGTTTCTTTACGGAGGAGGACCTTTTATGTCCTTCATGTGTTCTGTGTGTTGTTATCTGTGCTATAGGTGGTCTGTTTAGAGCTTTTATATATATAGTATAATAAAATATAATATAAATTAAAACTGTCCTCTAAGAAAATGTCTCTGGTCACTTATTATTGACACCTTCTTAAATGCTATAATTATCAACATTCAGATACTTTTCCTCTAAGGAAAGGACCAGATGGGTTACACATGTGCCTGTGGAGAGGCAATTGCTGTATCAGATAGATTTCAGAATCGCTAAGGTTTGCAGTGAGGCCTCAGAAATGAGGTATCAAAAAAAAACAAAAAACCAAAAGGGGTAACTACATTATTCAGTCAGAGAGTTCCTTTTCTTGATTTAAATTTAGACAGTTTTAGAAGAGCATAATTTTATTGGTACAGCAAATACAGATTTCCATAAATCCAAGCCACTTATGAAAGGCAGAAGTCAGGGACCAAGTGTGCAGGGAACAAATAGATCAGTTGCTCCAAACGTTTAGTGCAGCTCTTTGGAAGGTAGTATTCTTGAGCCAATCTCAGAAAAAAATGAGTTGCCAAAGAGGTTTTCAGGAATTATATGTAATGCTTACCAAAATTCCTTCTCCATCCTTTGTACTATGTTTAGTGATCAGGTACCTGGAACACCTAGGCATTATGGAACAAGCAATTCATAAACACCTGTCGCTTGGTGCAGCAAAGGCAACCGTTGCAGAGTTGCAGCCTCAGTAGGTCCATAGAAATGCCTTCCTTTAGGTGGGAGACATTGGTATGAATTTTAGTCATGGACTTAAAATATTCTGTGACTTTATTTCAGTGTAACCGGTTCATTTTTTTTTTTTTTTTTTTTTTTTGCCACTGTTTGCTGCTTTTATGGTAGGCTTTCTTCACTTTGATTTCAGGGCCATCACTCTAACACTACCAAGTCAGAACTCTACCTTTGATATCACTGAATGTGTAAATTATGTTCCATTTACTAGTGACTGTAGGGCATATATCTTTTTCCTTATGTGAATAACATTTCCATAATTTAAGGCCCAGCCAAGAGAAAGGGTAAATATAAATATTTGGGTTGTCATTGGAAACGCTACCGTTCCTTAGATTTGTTTAAGTTTAGGGAATACAGGTCCAATACCCACTACAATTTTAGATCATCCAGAAGTAAATAAGAGATACTCTTAGACTACTCCTATCTGAAAAAGAGAAGGGAAGCTGTATTCTTATATACGTCTACTATGAGCAGTAAGCATCTAGCCGTAGCCTCTCTTCCATAGGTTCTTGAGATAATATAGCGTCTTTGATAAGGTTATTACAAGAATGACCTCTCCATGTGTATAAATTTTATTTTGCGCAGAAATTGAGTTCACAATCAAAAATAAATATCACACTCTTCTCCTGTCCCACAAAGCAACAGCCTTCCTGTTTGGTGGATATAATCTAATTAGATCATAAGGGAATCTCGCTTTGCTTCAAATGCTGAGCAAAATTTCAGGGATAAGGGACTGGCGACAGATGGGTGGTTAGCTGGCAGAGGCACGTCCTTATGGTCTCTTTACTCTGGCAGTCCTCTCTTCCGAGAGTGAAATCTTGCACTGCTGTGCAAATGGAGAACCATTTGCAATTTCTAGAAATCTCATTATCATAGCACTGCTGGCAGCAGTGCTGTGCTGTGCTGTGCTCCGGGGTTGTGTACACATGACCAGAATGTGTTCTTTCAATATTAAATGGGAAGAGCATGGCAGTTTTTCTGGTGGCCCTCTTCTGCTCCCAGGTGAAGAAGACTGCCTTTTCCCAAAAGGTTCTTTCAGAAAAAAATGTGTGTAGATGTCCTGGGGGCCCTTTTTTCAAAAAAAAGCAGTCCTCCTTAGCGCCAGATTTGTTGATCCACAGCATTCCCTCTTCTGTTCCTTTTGAGAGAATGGCCAGTGTGTGGCGGCTGTCTATCGAAAGAGTGAATTGATTTTTCAATCCACTTTTTTTGTGTGGGGTTGAGATCTTATGAAAGAACTTCTTTCGAAGGATGTCTATAGTGTAGCCCTAGCCCTTGAATGTGTTCTAAGGAAAAAAATCAAACCCGCAGCATAATTTCTTTTGATGATTTGGTTACTTTTATAGACATTTATAGGACTGAAGCTAGGTGTGCCAGTCAGACGAGATCTTTGTCTTATCCACTGATCAAGGCAGACAACAGCTAGATGATGAGAGACTTTAAGACAAGTAGTATGATTGCCTTTTAGCTAGTCACTCTACTTCAGGAGTCAGCAGCCTGTTTTTCTTTTGGACATAATGGAATATTCAATCTCTTGAGGCCCTACACATAGAATCATAGAAATGTAGGGCTGGAAGGCACTCGGGAACAGATGTGCATTCATGCAGGATTGAATAAGCCACGACTATCCCTGGTGGGTGCTTGTCTAACTTGTTTTTAAAAATCACCAGTGATGGGGAATTCACAACATCCCTTGGAAGCCTGTGCCCTGGCTTGGCTATGCTCATAGTTATAAAGTTTTTTCTAATATCTGACGTAAAATTCCCTTATCACAGATTAAGTCCTTTATTTTTTTGTCCTTCTTCCAATGGATGCAAAGAACAGTTGATCACAGAATTTTTTTAAGAGCGTTTATCTTATTTGGAAAGTGCCTCCTTTGTTGTCTTTTCAGAAGACTAAACATGCCCAGATTTTTTATTCTTTCTTCATAGATAAGTTTTCTAAATTGATTAACATTCCTGTTACTTTGTCCTGAATTCTCTCTAATTTCTCCACGTCTTTCCTAGAATTTGGTGCCCAAAATTTGATGCAGCACTTCTGTTGAGGTATCACCATGATAAGCAGAACAGTTACATCCCATGTCTGACACTCCAGTTAATACATACCAGAATATTAGCCTTTTTTATGACTGCATCACACTGTTGACTCATCCAATTTGTGATCAGCTAGAGTTCCCCAGATCCTTTTTGACAGCACTATCATCAGGAGTCAGCAACATTTCTGAGCTGAAGTGCCATATGACCTTTTTGACCTGAATGTACGCTCAGGGTGCTGCTGATACTTTTCAAAGTCACTAACAGTCCTACTTAAAACAGCTTCATTAATAAATTAGTATGCAGTTTTACCATTTAGCTGGTGGTTGGTAGGATTAGCTGGTCTTTTGTTAATCCGTAGGTGGCATGGCTTTGAGCAAGCTCCTGGCTGCATGGGGAAGGAGGAGAGGGGCCACCCAGCTTGTGTGCTTATGAAAATTGGTTCTTGTGCCACTCTTGCCACCCATCTCAGGGGTTGCTGACCTCTGATCTAGCCAGTTATTCCCTACTTTGTAATTGTGCATTTGGTTTTTCCTTCCTATAGGAAGTGTGCAGAACTTTTCTTTAGTAAAATCCATCTTGTTAATTTCTTGCCAGTCCTCCAGTGGGTAAAGATGGTTTTAAATCGTACAGTCCCTCCCATCCATTTAGCATTTGCAGATTTTATAAGTGTATCTTCCACCCTATTGTCCATGTTATTAATGAAAATAATGAATAGCACTGAACTCAGGACTGATGCCTGTGTGACCTCCCCCACTAAATACACCCTGCCAGTTTGACAAGTGAACCATAGTTAAGTATTCGTTGAGTACAGTCTTTCAACTGGTTTTGCATCCCCTTATACTAATTTCATTTGGACCATGTCTGTAGTTTGCCTGTGAGACTGTTCTGTGGTACTCAACTCCAAATATATCATATCTGCTGCGTCCTCCTGCCCAATAGGCCAGTAACACTGACAAAGAAATTAGGTACCTTTGGCTTGATTTCAACCCCCACCCCCCCACCCCTGCCCCGTCTTGTCCTTGCCTCTTCTCCTCAGGCTCAACCCAGATCTTCTTTCTGACTGGAGCTTCATCCTAGTCCCTTGGCAGCTTGAATTTTTGAAAAGGTTGCACAAAAAGATTGAAGACTGTGACTCAGCCACATCTTGAAACCTTTTAAGAAACTATTTAACATCATTTCATCATCTAGGATCTCAAGAAAGGTTGATACTAGGATTAACAAACACATACATTCACTGAAATATAATTTTCCATGGGTTTTACATTGTCATGAGGAAGGTATCAATTTTAATCTGCTAGCTGTCTTCATCTGTTGGTATTTGAGAAGAAAATAAATCCTTATCAGAATTCTATATTTAGTTTGGTTCCTCTTATGGCCAAATCCACCTGAACAGCCAAACTGTTAAATCTTCTAAAAATAATGACATTTCCTCCATGGAGAGTAAACCTAGTTTTGAGAATCTGAGAAGCGATAGCATCTTTTTTTAACAAAACCACTCTTTGTAGCAATAACATCTACAAAAAGAGGTTGTCAAACATCAAAGGTTTGTCCAGTGAAGACCAATGTTATGTGATTGGCTAGGATAAAAAAAGTTTTGTACCGAACCTGAATTTATTCCCAAACAGAACAGTTGTCTTTATAACAGCAAACAATTATTTCTACCTCTTTTCTGTCCTAATCCTCAGGAACCCAGAGAAAACATGGATTTAATTTTGATATTTGTAGAGCAATTCCATTTTTTTAAACTTGATTGGAAACAATGAGTAATTCAAAATCAAAAAACTAGGAATATTGAACTCTTGGATGGAATCACCCATTTATCCTTCCCAGCCAGCGGTGGCCTCCTGCTGGAGAAAAAATGCATCAAGAGAAAAGACTTGCAACATAGTGTTATGGTTGACCCTGTTCACCTTGGTGCAGCATTACGAAAGAGGCGAGCATTCTTCTTCTAATGATTCCTATGGGAGAGTGGTCCTAAAGATTTCAGAACATGAAGTTTAAATTTAGATAAGAGAGCAAGAAAATCTCTTCCCATAATCCGTTTACTTGAGCATTTCTTTTCTCTCCATGTCCACTGAATTTGCACCACTAGTCACACTCCTGCTGTGAAGATTAATATACATGCGCTTGTCCAAGAAAGAAAAACTTTGCTATATCTGATTTCCTTTCACTGGTGAAAATATAGTCAGTAAGATCATCTCTGCCCTTTTTTGTTTGGTGGAAAATATAGTAGCAGAATCCTCAGTTCAGATTGTGTGTCCTTCAGCTGAATTCCTTGCTTTCATGGTTTTCAAACTTTGCATGTAGTTACAAGTTGATATCATTTCTGTATTTTAACATTTTACACTTTGAATAAATTCTTGGCTTTGGAAGATGTACCTGAAAGCATGAGGTGTGAGGTGGAGTCAAGTGGAAATGTTTCCTCACCAACTCTGCAGTCTGCTTCTGTTCCTTTAAGTGCGAGGCAACCCAGCTGTGAGGCTTGCTGGCCATACTGAGAGAGAGAGAGAGAGAAAATTATCAAGGAAGACAAAATTTCTGTCTATCAATTCTATCCTTACGTGTATTCAGCCTTCTGACTTCCCATACGTGAGAGTGCAACTTAATTTCCAAATTACATGATGAAAGCACATCTGTCCCAAAATTAATACCTCTTGAGAATATCATAATTGTATATACTGAAAATAATTAGTATCTGTAATTTGCAAGTCATAAATGTCTAATTTTTAGCGAAGATGTTTGTTTCCATTTAAGATAAATTCCTAATTTAAGATCCAAGGCAACATTCAAATGTACCTCACAGAGGCTAAAATTGTTCTCTCCTCTGCTTCCCGCCCCCCCTTTTTTTTTTAAATAAAAGCTGTTAAGAAACATGGTGACTTATGTTGAATTCTGTTGTAAAACAGAACATCCCGTTTTTAAAAATATTCTGAGATTTCTTTAATGAAATAGAACCTAACTAGTTTTTCTGACATTGGACAACGAGACTACTTAGTCTGATTACGAGCTATAGAGTGTGAAGCTAAATTCTTGTTGTACCTTTTGTCCAAGACAGTGCTCTACTGTATGAGACTTTCGATTTTTTTTTTTTAAACCTCCAGTTGCACAAACCAAATGATGGTTAAACACTTCCCTTCATTTGTTGAAACTCCAGCTTTCAAAGCTGGTTTTGAGAGCAACAGCAACCAAAAATCACACGCATGCACTCATCTCAAGCATGCACAAATGCACGCACTCTCTATCCTCGACCCAGATTTCCAGGGTTTTGCACCCTGAATAGAGCCATCTGCTGAGTTCCTTTTCTCTATTTCTTCATTCCCATCTTAGTGGAGCAGAACAAGTGGAGTAAGCTTGGAGTCCAAGAGGTGATTCATCTTCAAGGAGATTTTCTCAGGATGCCCCCCAAAAAGTTCCACTACTATTGCACTCAGCCTTTTGACCCTGGCTTTGCTTAGAGGGAGGAGATCAGAGTGTGGAGGCTTACTGGGACCTTTGCATTAAAGGTTGTCCACTATCAGACACATCCCTGCAAACACCAATGCAAGAGTGGGTCTTGGGACTTGTTGCTTGGGATTTGTTGTTATTGGATAAGAATTTGCCATTTATAAATCCAAAACTTGCCTCCTTCAGCTCTATCTAATCCACTTTGTAAAGGACCCATGAGACTAGTGTTGGGAACCCAGCAGCTAACTAGATATCCAAGGTGGTGGTCAAAGTAAATCCTTGAGAAGTGCATAACTATTCAAAGAGAAATTTAATTAGATTATAGCTGAAAATATGGACAAGTGAAAATATTTACTACCAATGAGTGAAGTTCAGGAAAGGATGGGAATCTCTCATACAAGGGCAGAAGCTCTTTTCACTCTTACCCACATCATTACATGTGGTAGATGTGTTGAAAATCTGGGCTGAAGTCAGTTCAGAAAATAAACTTTGTTCCCATTCACCTAAATTCTTGTGACTGAAAGTATCTAAATACTCTCAGGTGGATGAAAAGCTTGACTGAAGCCTGGTTAATCACAGATAACATTTCCAGAAGGAATTGGCACCCACTCCTCATAATTCATTGCAGGCAAAATAGCCATTGATCACCTTAGGAAGTTAGTAGTGCCTGACAGTAACACTTTATAAAGAGTGCTATGGTTTTCCCCATAGGCATTGACCGTTTTGGTTTTTTTTGTTTTTTTTTTACCATGGGGGTGTGCTCCACTCAAGGCCCTCCACTCCTGCTCTCCTTCTTCCCCCAAGACTCTGCCATCTCCCACCCTTGCTCCAACCCCATGGAATCACCATTTGTGGTTTTCATCTTGATTCCTCTACAGAAACTTTCCTTTTTAGGAAAGCAATACAAGTGGTAGTCCCAAAACAGAATAATAATAACGTAGGCGGAAAGATCATTGTTCCTTCAGTCTTTTTATTCCTGGGGGGAGCATTCAGCAACCAAAAAATGAAAAATTCTGCATACAATATTTAAATTCTACAAAATTCTGCAATTTCATTTGTCAAAACAACACTACGTAATCATGCTAGTTTGAGTTATTTTGGTAATTTACTTAAAAATGCCTGTCAGAAAGTATGTCTGTAGCAATATAAATACACGCAAAGATTCCCTCAGGAGCAGACTTCTTTCTCTGCCTTCTTCTCCAAGAGCCCAGGTCGGAGGCCAGACACCCATAACCCTCAGATACCTGCACCCACTTCCCCCTGCAAGCTCAGTTGAAGTTCCTTGCCTTGCCCAGCACAGACACCCCACCACCACCTCAAAGTCCAAGGATACAGAGGGACAGACTGATGCTGGGTCCCAGGGTTGTATACAGCTTCACATGTCCTGCCCTTTCCTTACCTCAGGGCATACTGAGAACTTCAGCTGCCAGGAACATTCTAGGTCCCTCTCCCTGTTCCCAGAAGTGCCTTCTATTTGTGAGCTAGACACTGCCAGCTGTGGGGGAAAGGAAATTCTGCAAGCACAACATTCTGCAAAATTCTGCATGTGTGCAGTGGAGCAGATTTTCTCGCAAGAGTAGACAGTCTTGTCTATACCTTATTGTCAACAGAGAAACACTTATTTACACACTGCTAAGGATCTGGCCTGGGATGTTAATAGACTTCCTGTTCTTCTCTGAAATACATGGGTGCAGGAGGGGGCTGAGAGGGTGAGGGTTGAAAGGGAGGGCAGAATGCAGGACAGGTCTGTGGGGTTGGCCTCTGGAAGGGAGGGAGCAGGGAATAAAGACGTGGGCTCCTATCTGGTGCAAGTCTATGCAGGGAAGGGGCTCTCCACGTATCAGGAAGTGGTGCCAGCTTGCCAGCACCACCCCCATGCCTCCTCCGTTGACCATGATTCAGCCAGTGGCAGCAGCAGGAGGCCGTGCCTGCACGGAGTGCTTCCCTGTAGCGCACACAGCTCTTCTAATATTCTAATGTTGAAATGTTCTCGTTGTTATCTTCACAATTCACAGCCTTGGAAGAACTTTTTATTATCGGGATGTAATAGGAAGGCCCTTCCACACTGCTTTGTGAGCCTCTGCTGTCTCTAGCAGTACAAAGTGAGAGAGCCCTACTCATCAGTCAAATCAAGAGACCTAAGGCCTTAGATAGGAGAAACAGAGAGAAAACAAATTGCCTATATTTTGCAATGGAGTTAGCAATAAATATGACATGTTAACTTTTATGAGTGATTCCTTTTTACCACTGAATTAAAGTGTAATATGTTGCTTAGACAAGAGGTACTATATAGTGTTTTGTTTTTCTATAGTCTTTAAAAACTCAGTCAGTTTCCAGGAACAAATACTGCTATAGACACCAGATTGTAAAAGCTCCGCCACTACTTCAGAGAGCTCTGGGGCCATCCTCTGATATGTAATTGCTTTTACATCAGTCACAAGAGAAAGACAAGAATGCGCTTTCCTTGAACTTAACAGTTTGGGCAATTTTCTATAATCCAGTAAATACAAATTGTACCCTGATTACCCATCTACGTCTGTCAAGGAAATTTTAATGGATGAATGAATGAGTCAAATGTATGCATGGAAATATACAAATGTGCAAAATATGGGTCTAATTACAAGGCTGCTGAATTTACACAAGGTCAGGTAAACAAGGCACCAGTGTAATGATTATTAATTGTTAATAATGCCTTTGGGAAAACATTCTCATCTCTCTTCTGAGCACCTAACAGTTTTCCTTTTCTGTCATATGAAACAGCCAGATTGATCAGCTAACAGAGTAAACAGGCATTCCTTTCTCCCCTCTTGGTATCTCACCTCTCTAACTTCTTACTACCTCTTTTGGATTATTAGGTGAAATGAAAAGTAGATTGTCATGTTTGTGTTGACAATGGGAAGTACATGTGGAGTGTTTTGGATTAGAATTTTGAAGTAAAGTTTTCTTGAATAAATTAATGTAGTTTGTAACTTAATGCACAGTAATGAACTAGCTGCTGTCCCCTTGCGTATTGAAAGACGCTCCTTTTTATTTGCTTTCAAGATAGCTACGAAAACACAAACTGGATACCAGCAATAAATAAATAAATACATAAATAAAACTCCCTCTTTATAGGCTTACTATTTATGAGAAATTTGGCTTCCTTGTTCCCTCTCAGCTTTTCTACCCATGTGCGGAATAATGCTTTTAGTGCTCCACCAGTAGAAACAAAAGCCTAGCTGGGGACACCCTTCTAATCAGGTGGGCAGTATTTGAATCTCTTCTGAGAGGCTGGACAGCACACAGCTTATGAAATTATTTATTTTAGATTCTTCATATTGCTGAAATAATTGTTTCCCTTCAGCCTTGTGTGACTTAAGTATGCTGCTGTATCATTACAAACTCTGAATAACTAGTTCTTCTTTTCCTGTATGAATAACATTAAAATAATAAAAGGCCACATTTTCTCTGTAAAATGAAGGTGTACTCTGTTGTGAGTTCACATGGTCTTGCTTTGGCTCAGAACCTGGGAAAGTACTTGTTTTTTTTTTTTTAAATTTTGATTATTAACCAGTTTGGCCCCATAAATGCAGACTGAGCATAGGAATTTTGGTACCTGTAATGGTGCAGTGGCCTGCCTACTCTAGTATTCTGTTTCTGACACTGGTTGGTGCCAAGTGCTTTAAAAAAGGTTCAAGGAGCTCCCCAACAGGAAATTTTGGAATAAGTTGTCAACAAAGCAAGTATTAATATAATTTAACTGTGGACATTCTGACTTATATGACTGTGTAACCCTTCATGAATTGTACTGTTTTTAGTGATACCTTTATGACAAGGAGTGCCGCAGGTTATTTTATACTTGTTAGCTGTGTTTACACTAGAATGCCATGTCGACGTAGCGTATTTTGATATAGACATCGAAATAAGTAACGTCGATGCATGGTGTCCAGGCATCCTCCGGGAATGGCGCCATCAACATTCAACATCCACGTAGCGACGTGCAACATCAAAAGGAGGCCCCCTGGGAGAGCGTCTACACACAAAAGTGGCCCTTTTCAAAATAAGGGGCCAGGAAAGCCTGCAGATGGGACACAGGGCAGTCTAGCCCTTCCGGGACAACAGCAAGCCACTTCTTTAAATGGCTCCTCCCAAACACACTGGGCCTGCACAGCACAGGGTCTGCGGAGGTGACACCAGACTCACAGACCCAGTGCATGCAGCCATGGACCCCCAGCAGCAGCAGCAGCCAGAAGCGCTCAGGGCTGTCACTGAGGCAAGGGCCGCCCTGCTCAGTGCTGTGCAGGAGGCCACCCAGCACCTCCTAGAAGGGGAGCCCTCCTCAGGGAATGAAGGGATTGCCCCAAACCATGGGGCCTTCCTGGTATTCCCCCCCACCGCAGGGTGCTCCGCTGGCTATGCAGCTAACTCACCACCACAGAGTGGTGGGAGTACCTGGTCCTAGCGGAGTGGGACAGTGACTGTTGGCTCCGGAATTTCTGGATGTGTCGGCAGATGTTCCTCAAGCTCTGTCAGTGGCTCATCTCCCGCCCTGAGGCACCACAACACCTGCGTGCAACGAGCCTTAACCTTTGAAAAACAGGGTGGCATTCCTGTCAAGTAGCTGGCCACTCCAGACAGCTACCAATCCGTAATACACCAGTTTAGTGTGGGCAAGCCCCCATTGGGGCCGTTGTCATGGAGATAAGGACTTGGGTGGGGACCCATCAGGTGACGGAGGACCAGGTAAGGGACCCTGGGGGGGTGCACGCTGCACACCCTCACGGGTGCCCATGTGTTCTCCGTGCAGGTGGTCCATGCGCTGACCACCCTGCTGCTCCACAGGCTCATGCGGATTGGGGACCTGGGTGCGGCCATCCCAGGGTTCCGGCAACTGCTTCAGGGCCCTCGACAGAACCCATGTCCCCATCCACTCCCCAGACCACAGTTGAGTATGCTTTATAAACAAGAAGGGTTATCACTCGGTGGTCCTCCAGGCGATGGTGGACAGCCTGGGCCGCTTCCAGGACATATATGTTGGCTAGCCTAGCAGCACCCGTGACACCCACGTATTCAGAAACTTGAGCCTGTGCCGTCGGCTGGAGGCGGGGACCTACATCCCCCAGAGGGAGATCCTTCTGGGGGACACCATCGTGTCCCTCTGCCTAGTGGTAAATGTGGCCTACCTCTTCCAGCCTTGGCTTATGCAGCCGTACATGGACCACCTCAACGCCAGCTGGGGGGTTCAATGGCCACCTGAACCACGCCCGGCAGGTGGTGGAGCTGGCTTTTGGACGCTTCAAGGGCTGCTGGTGCTGCCTCCTCGCCTGCCTTCATGTGGACCTCCCCAATGTCCCTGAGGTTGTGGGCAGATGCTGCACTCTCCGCAACCTGGTGGAGAGCCAAGGGGAGGGCTTCGTGCAGAGTTGGGCTGTGGAGGCCAGCACGCCCTACCCCCAGCCAGCAGCCGCCCCAAGCCACCAGGCCCGATGTGAGGGGGTCTGGGTCTGGGAGGCCCTGTGAGTCTATTTTGACCAGGGGGGCAGGGTGAGATCCCTGGCGGACCTTCCACGTGCTGCCCCCACCACCTGCACACCGCCCCCCAAAGAGCACACAAAACACATTTTTGAAAAATAAACCCTTGAACATAGTATTTAAGAACCCAAATGTGTCAACCAATTATTTACAGGAACGAACATCCAGAGGGAAACTACCAATGGGGTGGGGGGTAGTGCTACCTAAAGGTGGGGGAGACACAACTATTTACAACAGAGGTGGGGGGGAACTATGTACAGTGGAGGGGGGGGGCCTGTGTGGCCCAGGCCTCGGCCCCTCACAGCCTCTTGTCCAGCATGGAGGGGTGCGACTCCCACTGGGTCCAGGGTCCTCATCAAGGCTGGGTGGTGGCCAGGAGGACTGGCAAATATGGCCTGGCTGGCTCCAAAGATGCGTGGTCCTCTTCAGCGGGCTCCAGTGCAGGAGGGCTGCTGGGAGGGACAGCAATGGGGTGGCAGAGAGACTGTGATCCTCTCGAGGGTCCTGGCGTTGCGCTCAAATGGCCACATACAAAACCTCCAGGCCTCCTGGTGCCAGGCCAGCACCTGCTCCTTCAATTGGAGGTGGTGCTCCATCACCTCCACCTGGTGCCGGAGGGTGGCGAGGACCTGGAGGTCCATGGCCACCCGCGTCTGGCTCCGGCTGTGGCGGGCTGGTCCCAGAGGTGGTCTCTGCCCAGGCTGGCTGCCGCTCTGCAAGATCCCCAGCAGGCTATCTGGCACCATGGACACCGCGGCGCTGTTGTGGTCCTCGGATGGTGCAGCCGCGGAAAGTGGGGGAAAGAGGACGGCTGTTAGTACTGGGCCCTGGCCTGTGGCCCGTGCCCCCTTCTCCCCTATGTGAGCCAGATCCCCATCTCCTGTCCCCTGGCCATGGGCACGGTGTCCCTGTGGGCAGCCCCCTTTGGGGGGTTCAGCCCCCATGCCCCTCCCCCACAGGACGGTGCATGGCACTGTCCATGGGAACAGGTGCTGATGGACCCTGGGGTCCGTGCCACTATCCCAGGGCTCAGTTTAGCTGGGAATGTGGGGGGCCCCCGGTCATGTCCCATGCCCCTTCCCTGTGACCCGGGGGTGTGTGCCCTGTGGAATACATACCTGAAGGTCCACTCCTGCAGTCAGGGGACACCTGTTGGGCAGACACCCTGCTGGGGCTCTGGGAGGGGAGGTCAGTGAGGATCTCCCTGTCACTGACCCTGCTGTAGCTTTTTGACTTTACTCCTGAGGTGGTCATAAGTGCAGGCAGGGTGACCCTGGGCGACCAGGCCCTCGGCCCACTGGGTGAACGCTTCTGTGTTCCACCGCTTGCTGCTCACTACAGAGCCCCAGCAGGTCCGGGAGCTCAGTGTCCATCCAGGAGGGGCCCCGCTGCCTCCCCCCTACCCCCAGCTGAATATCTGAGAGCTCTTGGCCCCCTTGGGGGGGTGCTCAGGGGGCCTGCTGGCTGCCGTGGGTGGCTTGGGGCCTCTGGAGGGCGTGCAGGGTGAGCACGTGTGGCTATTGCTACCTGCATGCTCTCAGCTTCCTGCCACAGTAAATCTGGGTCTGTGGTGACCATAGATCTCCACAGGGGCTGGACAGCAAGTCTCAACCCCTCAGCTGATTGCTGCCATGGAGGACCCCACTTTTTCGAGGTAGCAGGGTGCGGATCATCTACACATGCCCTACTTCGACATGTAGCGTCGAAGTAGGGAGCTGTTCCCATCTTCTGATGGGGATAGTGATTTTGACATCTTGCCGTCTAATGTCAATTTCAACTTAGAAGTAGTGCACGGCGTGTGTAGACACGAAGCATGCTGTTTCAAAGTTGGGCCGGCTATTTTGAAATAGTCAGCTACTGTAGACGTGGCTGTTAAGTTTTTCCTTTAATACTTTTAAAGTAGTGTTGCCTTTCCATTTCATTGACATTCCTTTTTAAAATTGTAGAAAGAAGAATAAATAAAAGATTTATCTTCTCTAGAATAATCATTGTTTTATAGCCATCATGTGCCCTCTTGTTTCTTTTTGATTCCTGATGATCCTAGTTAGTTTTTTTTAGTCTGTTCTCCTATGGAAGCTTTTTATTTCTTATAAATAATTTTTATCACTTGTCTTTCATACCTCTTCTGTTTCTGCTATTTCTCGTTTGACATGCTCCATGCAGAAGTGAGCACTGTTTTCAAGATAGCAATGTAATATCAATGTACATATGACATAGTATAACAGTTGGATCTACAAAGTTTTACCAGTTGCTGAACTGCTTTTGTTGTTAAGATGGGGGGAAAGGCTGAAGGTATCACATCCAAAACTACCTCTTGCACCTAGAACAAGGTAGTGTGAAGAAATATATCCTCTTGTTTGTTTTAAACTTGCTGCCTATTAATTTTATTTGGTGACCCCCTCATTCTTGTTTTAAGTGAAGGAATAAATAGCCATTCTTTATCTATTTTCTCCAAACCAGTCATAATTTTATTGTCCTCAGTCATATCCCTACTCTCTTAGTCATTTCTTCTCCAAGATGAAAAGTCAGTCTTCTCTCTACTCATATGGAGACTGTGCCACACTGCTAATTATTTTTGTTGATATTTTCTGAATCTTTTCCAATTTCAGTATATCTTTTTTGAGATCTGCATGCAATATTCAAGATGTGGATGTACGATAGATGTGCATAGAGGTAATATGATGATTTCTGTCTTACCTAGCCCTTTCTTAATGATTTCTGACATTCTGTTAGCTTTTACGAGTGCCACTGCACATTGAGGGGACGTTTTTAGAGAACTGTCCACAAGGACTCCAAAATCTTTCTTGCATTTATCAACATTTAATTTTGTCTACCATTTTGTTGCCTAGTTTTGATAGATACGTTTATAGGTCTTTGCAGTCTGCCTGGGATTTAATTATCCTGAGTAATTTTGTATCATCTGCAAATTTTGTTACCTTATTGCTTACCCTCTTTTCAACTCATTTATGAATGTTGAATAGGTCTGGTCCTAGTACAGACCCCAGGGGCACCACTGTTTACCTAATTTCCTTTGGAAGACTTACCATTTATACCTACCCTTTGTTTCCTGTTTTTAACCAGTTACCAGTCGGTGAGAGGACCTTCCCTCTTCTCACATGACAGCTTACTTTGCTTATGAGCCTTTGGTGAAGGAACTTGCCAAAGGCTTTCTGGAAATCCTAAGTACACTATATGCACTGGATCCCATTGTCCAGATGCTTTTTGAACCCCTTAGAGAATTCTAGCAGATTGGTGAGGCATGATTTCCTTTTACAAAAACTATACTAACTCTTCCCCAACAAATTATAAGCAGTTTTGTAGGACCTTGAAGACGATATGTCTGACAGTATTCTACTGTAGGTTTCACCCAGTTTGCCTGGTGCTTAACTCATGCTTATAGGCCTTCAATTGCCAAGGTCACCTCTGAAGCTCTTCTTAAAAATTGATGTCTCATTAGTTAATTATCTCAGTCATTTGGTACAGAAGCTGATTCAAATGGTAGGCTACACACTACAGTTAGTTCTGCAATTTCACATTTGAGTTCCTTTAGAACTCTTTGGTGAGTATCATCTGGTAATGGTGACTGTATAATTTATCATTTTCTGTCAAAAGCTCCTCTTATAACACCTCACTCTGGGACAGTTCCTCAGATTTGTTACATACAAATAATTTTTCAGGTTCAGGAGTCTCCCTCATGTCCTCAGCCATGAAGATCTCTGCAAAGAATTAATTCAGTTTCTCTGCAGTTGTCTTACCTTATGTGCTCCTTTAGCATCTTGATCCTCCAGTGTCCCACTGGTTGTTTAGCAAGCTTCTTGCTTCTGATGTACTTACATATTTTTGCTATTACTTTTTTAAATGTTGACAAGCTGGTCTTCAACTTATTATTATTTTATTTATCATGGCATTCCTAAATATATTTTCACACTTAGGTTCAAAACTAATAAAAGGAAATTTTTCTTCACACAGCGCACAGTCAACCTGTGGAACTCCTTGCCTGAGGAGGCTGTGAAGGCCAGGACTCTATTAGGGTTTAAAAAAGAGCTCGATAAATTTTTGCAGGTTAGGTCCATAAATGGCTATTAGCCAGGGGTAAAGTATGGTGCCCTAGCCTTCAGTACAAGGGCAGGAGATGGGTGGCAGGAGATAAATCACTTGATCATTGTCTTCTGTTCTCCTTCTCTGGGGCACCTGGCATTGGCCACTGTCGGCAGATGGGATACTGGGCTGGATGGACCTTTGGTCTGACCCAGCATGGCCATTCTTATGTTCTCATGTTCACTTCATTTGCCAGAGTTTATGCTGCTTTGGGTTTGTCTACGCTTGCCCCCAACTTCGAAGGGGGCATGTTAATCAGGGTGACAGGAGATTACTAATGAAGTGAAACAGTGAATACACAGCACTTCATAAGGCTAATTCTCCTCCACAGCAACTTCGAAGCTTCAGACTTCTAAGTCCCAGCATGTGTGTAGCCGTGGGCACTTCAAAGTACCCGTGCTACTTCAAAGTCCCCTTACTCCTCAAAAGTAAAGTTGCTGCAGGGGAGAGTTAGCCTAATGAAGTGCTGCACATTCACCGTAGCACTTTAGTAGTTATCTCCCATCATCCTGATTAACATACCCCCTTCGAAGTTCGGGGCAAGTGTAGACCCAGCCGATGTGATTGAATGGGACTCTTGTTCATATGACTGTTTCAGATCAGATCCTTCTTGTATTTTCATTTTCCATCCTTTCCTCCTTAGTAGGACACAGACTCTTTGTTAATAAAAGAACCAACCAGTCCTGTAGCACCTTAAAGACCAACAGATTTGTGCATTAGGTAATGAGATTTTCTGGGTAAGACCTACTTCTTCAGATTTTCTTATCAGAGTAGACAGAATCCAGAGTTTGTTTAGTGTGTGAGGTGGTGGGGTGAGAAGGAAGTTGGGGTGGGGGAAAGAGCGGGGATCGCCTGTCACTAATTGGACCAGTGAAAGAAGTAAATTAAGTGGGGTATGTGCCATTCCTGTGAGTATTAAAGGTGAGGAAATTGCCCTTGTAATGTATAAGATAGTTGAGCTCTCCTCTGAGCCCGAGGTTAGCCGTGTCAAACTTGCAGTTGAATTCCAATACAAATGTCTTCCTCTGTAATCTTGTGGTAAAATCCTTTTGTGGAAGAATGTCAACTTTCAAATCCTTTACTGAATGTCCAAGGAGGTTAAAGTGCTCCACTAGAGCACTTTGTGTATTCCAATTCCTGATGCCTGATCTATGTCCATTCATCCGTTGGTGCATAGACTGTCCAGTTTGTCCAATGGACATGGCGAAGGGGCACTGCTGACACATGATGTCACGTACCTTCCTTGGTGTTCACACCTCCAGATCAATTGCTGGTAGTAAGCCTCACCCTTGCTGACTGAGCTAACCTTGTTATCCCCAGGCTTGCTCTGGCTTGTTTATACCTGGCCCTGCAGATTTCCAAGACCAGCATCTGATGAAGTGAGTCTGTGCTCATGAAAGCTCATGCTCAAAACTTTTCTGTTAGTCTGTAAGGTGCCACAGGACCCTTCGTTGCTGTTACAGATCCAAACTAACACAGCTACCCCTCCGATACGTATCACATTAGTTTCAGTTGTATGAGCCCCAGTTGATGTGACTGATACAGTTAGGTCCAGTGATGATGTGTCTAGTATAGATATGAGGACAGAGCTGGCAATAGAGTTTGTTGCAGGGATAGGGTTAGTGTTTCTTTGGTATGATGGATTGCTGGCTGCTGGGCTGTTGGAGAGTATTTTCTTGGTTTTGGGAGGTGGTTACTAGATTTCCCCCCCTTTATGAATGTCTCTCTCTCAACAACATGCTTTTTTTTTTTTTGCACATGGGTTCCCCTCCTTTCCCAAAAGTTTTCTTGTATACTAATAAATCTAAACCTCTCCCTGCACCATTGTCTCATACACACACTTGGAAGCCCTGCAGTTCTGCATGACTGGCCTAGCATATGGAACTAGA
Organism: Carettochelys insculpta; assembly: GCF_033958435.1. Taxonomy (NCBI): domain Eukaryota; kingdom Metazoa; phylum Chordata; order Testudines; family Carettochelyidae; genus Carettochelys; species Carettochelys insculpta. The sequence goes on from NC_134137.1 coordinate 157,102,909, forward strand.
AGCATCTCAAAGATGTGGATGTTCTGGACTTCAGTCTCTTACCTAGCAGCCTAAATTTAGCCTACAGGACCTGTCTCCTATACTTTCCTATGTCATTAGCACCTACACGTACCATGATCAGTAGTTCTCCCTGAGTACTATGCAGAAGTCTATCTAGGTGTCTCAAAAGATCTGCAACCTTCGCACCAGGTCTGCAAGTCACCATGCGGTTCTCTCGGTCATTGCAAACCCAGCACTCTATATTTCTAATAATTGAATCCTCCATTACTAACACCTGTCTCTTCCTAATGACTGGAGTTCCCTCCCCAGAGAAAGTGTGTCCCAACCATAGAATCATTTCCTTCTGCTCCAGTGAGATGTTCTTTTTCCTCTGACATTTCATCCTCCTCAACAGCATGGAGGCTGTGAGACTGGGGTTGGGACAGTTCTCCCGTGTCCCAGAAAGCTTCTTTTATGTACCTCTCTGTCTCCATTAGCTCCTCCAATTCAGCCAGTCTGGTCTACAAACCCTAGCTCCTTGCAATGAATATATACATACGCCACCTGCCAATAGGGAATGTGATCGTACGTGCTATGTTGGGTGCTATAAACTGGATAGCTCTGATTCTGTTGCCGGATGTCTGCTCACATTCTCTTTTTACTCTTGAAACTCTTTCCTTAGTTTTTGTTTGTGTGTGTTTTTCAGACTAGGGTGTGGGAGGTGGTGGTGGCTTTATGTTGAAAGAACATTAAGTGTATATAGCCTCTCCTCTTCACACTCCACCTCTAAGCTCCCTCACAAAACTCCCCACTTTTGTTCACTAGCTCCTTGGGTCACTCAGGAGTGGGCTTTTTAAAGTCCTGGTCTTTCTCTGTATCCCTGCCCTCTGGTTAAGGGTTGATGGATTTTAAAAGGCTTAGGGATTAAAGCCTTGTTAAGAAGCTCTGAGCTGTCAGCCTTGTGTAAGGAAGCCACATATACAGTGCACAATCCTCCAGACAAACAGACCACACAGTGTATATATATTTCAGTTTCAGCTTCAAGTGTTCCATCTTGCCAGTGATAGTAACCTTGTAACAAACTGTTTCATTGTTTAGTTTAATACTATAGAAGATTTTTCCCATCTTGCTAATCTAAACTTGCCCTTTGCTTAAAATTCTTTATTTTAAGTAATAGTCTGTTAGTCAGTTTCAAATCAGTTTTCCCCTTTTTTGATTTTGTTCAAGTATTAGCAGTGTACTGCAGTATCCACACTGGACCTAATCTGCTTTAGCTGTAAGTAATGTTCGTTACCTTTCTTTTTGTCCTCTTACCTCTGCTGTGTTTTGCTTTCTCTTTTATCATTGTTCATTTTTATAGCAATGTGCCCAGAGTTGTACACAATAAGATGCTATGAGGAGAGAAATGATTACCTTTAGTCCTTTATGCAATTTTTTTTACTCCTTCTCTCTCATTCACATCTCCTTTTTGATTAGTGTATTACTTTAGCATAGTTTTTGCCTTTCTGCTTGTCTCTTACTGTGAGTTCACATTTATCATCCTTTTTTCTGTTTTTGCTGTTATCCAGTCATTCCTGTTTTAATATTTTTCTGTATTTCTAATATTACATTTCTATACTTTTCCCTGTCCTGTGCAGTACCAACAACCTTTCCTTGCTCCCCAACCCCCCCAATTTGTATGTAACTGGGTAAACAATTTATAATGTTGATTTTTAAACATTAAAAAAAAGAGGGAGAAAGAATTTTGAAGGCATATATACTCAGGCAGTCCTAGCAGAAGCTAAACTTTTCATTTCTCTACAGTAGGGAACCTTCAGTTTTGAAATGAACAGCTGTATTTAGGTTGGGTTTTTTGTTTCTTTAGTGGTTAAAATAAGTTGGGAGTCTTTAACACCAAACACAGTGTATTTAGGTCAGGCTGACCCCCATTTAAGATCACAGACTTTTTTCCTTCCAGACTGCTGTCTCTTTATATATTTTTGCTAAAAGGATGAAACTAAGATTGTGGGGTAGGCCACTTAAATAAAGTACAGAAGTAACTAATAATTTAATGACATTAACACTAATAATAAAATTTGTCACTTGATAATTCAAATTTACCGTTTTAAAACTGTCTTAAGAAAGTCGTGCTACAAACAGTGTTTGTATAGGCATTACCGCCTGAAAACAAATGAAAATTTGACTGCGTTATTTGACTTGGCCGTAGAAATAGTCACTGTTGAGATTCTCTTTTCCAGCCACTAGGATTAAATAAAAATGCATGGTCTCCTATATTACTGATTTTCCTTACCTGCAACTTTTATGCATATTGATAAGTTCAGTCTATTTTGCAAACAGTTACTAATGCTATAATGCATTTTCCCATATTGCCCCTCTCAAATTTTTACCGTTATTGATTGAAGATTCAATTGAGAAATGTGTTTAGAACCCTGCTTTCTGTGGTAATCATAGAAGTCAGTGGGAAGACAAGAAAATTGTATTGAAAGAAATTGTGTGCATGTGTGTTTTGTGTTTCAGCATAGATTATTTCTGCCAAAATAATAGCTGTCATTTTGTTCTTGTTATATTAGTGGCCTGTAGTTCACTACTACCTCTTTCCTTGGTTTTGCTTTTGCTTTTGTCCATTTGCCTACTGACAAGTAGAAGGGACGTTGTAAAGTGCCATAATTTGCAGAATTGTTATGCTAATAAAATCAATATTTTGTTGTCTATTTAAATTAAGTAGTCCAGGATGGTGGCTCTACTCCACCTTAGTATCAGAGCTTGCAGACCTTAACATTTAGCGACTTTGAAACTTGAGTTCTGTTTAGTATTTTGTGTCATGCCCATCATGGGAGAAAAAGATGGAAAATGTATACGCTGAGTCTATAGGACTTCCTGCAGTGCTTATTAATCCTTTATGGATCATTTGAAATGTTTCTAGTTTATTTAAGCTTTGCTGCTTGTATCAGATTGTTCCTGCAAAAACTAAAAAAAGAAAAAGAAAAGTGATCATGCTTTGAATTTTTAAAAATGTGATCTCACTTTCAAGCAAAAGCACTTTTATGCTCCATTAGAGCTGAATTTGCCAAACTCTTACATCGCATTAACACAAGGTTTACTGGGTAGATAAATGTGTTGTTCAGAGACTGACTTGAACTTTACCAAACTGCATATTAAGATTGTGTCTTTTAATAATTTTATATCTTGAATGTTTTCTCCATGTAAACGGAAAAGAGAAACAAAAATACACAAAGTTCTTATGAAAAGAATAGTTTTAAACATTGCTTAGGAAAGGAGCTAGTATGAATTATGAAACTAAAGTTTAGTTGAAGATTGCAGTAAAATATTTAGGATAAAAGCATCAATGCTTTTCGTGGAAGGCATACTACAGAGAAGCATTTAAAGAATTGAAATTCCATTTTTTGATATTTTGTTAATGCTCTTACACTATGTTACTTGTTCTTTCTGTCATTGAATTATGAGCTCCTTCCTCTTAGGAGTTGTGGTTGAAAGATTTAGTGTCAGGAGCTGAACATTTTCAAGTAATTCATCTGAAATAGCAAGTTAAAGATGAGATCTTGCAGTGGGACAAGTTCTCTGGACTCCACACATGCTTGAGCTGGCAGATCCCATTGTAGGGTCAGTCTGCAAGTGGCCATGTGCCTTTTCCAAAAATGGATACAAGGGCCTTTTCTTTTCTCCTATATGTTTATTTCCTTAGCAGTCATAGCTCTTCTCTCTCTCTCTCTTTTGGTTTCCATTACTGTAATTACAGTGACTGCCTGCCTGCATGTGAATAAGGAGCTGCTCCTTTTTGTATTGATATGTTTCTCAAATGCTTATAAAGATCAACTTTTCTTCTCTGTTTCTAGCATCTGTTGTTTCAAATATTGTTGTTTAATATAATTGCTGCATCAGCAGTGTATGCTTTGAGGAGAGCCTGTGTACATTTTTGGCTCATAACTTATGTTTTATACTTTTGCAGTGAGGAAGACTACTTCGCGAATTTATGAAAACTGAATTCAAGTGAAAAGTCAGTGTTAAACCTTTATGGTTATATTTTTTAACTCCTATAATTTTACAAGTGGTTTGCAACATGTTAAATAGATTCTTTTAAAAATAGTATCAATATGAAGTAAAACACTTGGTTTTCTCAGATTATGTTACCAATCTCATAGAACTGGAAGGGACCTTCAGAGGTGATTGAGTCCAGTCCATTGCAGTCACTTCAGGATCTACCACCATGCCTGACAGATTTTTTTTTATCTATTTGTCTCAGATCCCTAAATGGATCCCTCAAGGATTGAACTCACAACCCGGGGATTAGTAGGCCAGTGCTCAAACCAGGACTTTACTAACACTAATCTATCTGCAGAATGCTCCTGTGATAAAGAGAAATATTATCTACATTTTACAGGTGGGGAAAATTCAGACAGTGAGTTTTCCAAAGAAGTCTGTGACAGAGACTGAATCCAAATGATTTACCACAAGATATTCCTTCCTTTTAAACTATATGCATAGGGTTTTTCTTTAAATCAAGCTTTCAGAACACTTGATAAGAATGGAAACAATCAAAAATATTTTTATAATGGAAAAAGGTTGAAAATGATATATCCATAGGAAAATTGAGAAACCTCAATCAGTGAAAGGAGTGAAGTAGGTACTCTACTTGTGTTAAAGAAGTGCCACCAGTTATTTTAACTTTTTTTCAGATTTCCATTTTGTATCCATAATGGAATCTTGAAAATAATTGGAAGTAAGACATGGGTTTTCCTGAAAATTTGCACTGAGCAACCTATGAAATAGTTTTGTAAAGATTTCTTCTTTCTTTTCCCTCTTTCTATTTGTCTTTGGTGCTTTGTATACAACCAAAACAACTCAGTTCCCAACAGTTGTTCAACTTTCATGATTGAAATTGATTGTGACTAAACTGGACTGAAGCTACATTCTCAGAAAACTTACCGTAGTGCACCATTGTCTATCTGGACAAAAAGGTTTTGGGGTACTCTTTGTTAAAGTTTTATTTGCACAGTATAAATAAAATAAAATCTTGGCTTCTTTCAGAATAGAAGAGCAATACTTTAAGATAGAAATAACTTTCCTCTGCATTTCAAGATTTAATCTGACAAACAATTCCATTTTGCCCTATGATTTAAAAAGGATAGTACATATTCAGAGATCAAAGCATGATATTGCCTGGCTTTGCATCAGTGCATTTGGCAATACTTTTCGAATGCTGCTTGTTACATGATTTGGCATCATCCATACAGGCTGATGCAAATCCTGTTTATGTATTGTTAAACTAGATTGTTTGTTTGGCTGTGTATATATGGCCTTTGTATTTTAAAGCACAGAGCACCCAGCAGCCAGTTGATTGGCGCTCTCCTGAACTTCGCAGCTGTCTCTAATGCACTGACAATGTCTTCTGTGTTATTTTTTACAAAACATATGGGCCTTATTGCTGTTTAATAACTTTCTTCCACGTACTTCGTAGGAAGCTTTATACTAACTAGAGATGATGCCGTCTGTGTATAAGGTTGTCTCACACTGTCCATTGCAAGACCCAGTTTTCAGTTACAGTTTTCCCAAAATTTAACCATTCAGACTGACATTTTATATACCAAATGTCTGCCAATAGGGGTCTAGGAGCCAGGTGTGGGGGAAGGACGGGAAATGTGTGTGTCGGGGGAGGAGAATATTAGAAGGAACCAGAGAAATGATATGTGCTGGAGGGGGACATCAGCAGTGTGAGCGGGGTGGGGTGGGGAAGATAAGTGTGGGCAGATAAGAGGAAGACATGAACAAGGGTGTGTGAACTGCATTACAGAAACTGGAGCTGTACTTTTTATTCCAGAGTTTTGACATTCCTTAGGTACCTTATCAAATAGCTGTGTGTTTGGGGTGGCAGACTGGCAAAATCTCCCCACCACTTCTATTGGAATGTCCACATAGAAGATTAAGAGCCTCCTATTGCTACTAGCTCAAATGGGAGAGGACTCTGCTGAGGATCTCTTGATTTATCTGCATGGGTTGGCATTGTTCCCCATGATGAAACTTTTCTGTTTTTTTCAGTTGTTAAGGTCTTTGTTTTTAACTCAGGGAATTAAAATTGAAAAGTGTTAAAAAAAAATTAGTGTACAAAGTCAAACATTCAAAATTTAGGAAATACCACAGTTAAGGCTTTCTGTGAAACCATGATTCGGCTCCCTTGTGTATGTTCATCGTAATGTGATCTTTGAGTGCAAGATCAGATATTACTTGTTCCATAGTATCGCATCATGTAGTGAATGAATAGTTATTTGGCATTTTATTTTTATCCTTGTGACAGGTTGACTAAGGTAATATCTTTTATTGGGCTACCACGTCAGTGAACTAAACAACGTTGCAAACAACGTTTCATACGTATTGAGTGTTTCGGCCCTTGTGTTATTTACTATGTACAATCCAAATTCTGAACTGAATGCAAAATTGTTAATATACTTAAGTTTTTAGGCTGCTGTCATCTTACATATATTAACATTTGGAAAAACTATTTTTTGGTCACCTGCGTGGTGAGCTGGTAGTGGTATCCCTATTTTACACATGATAGACTGAAATGCAGACACATTGCAGTTAAAAAAAATCCCCAGGAGTTTGTACTAATTTTGAGTGCCCAGACTGAGACATCTATGCTCTGATATTTCTGAATACTTATTTTGTAGCATTGCATATGTTCAGAGCTGTAATTCCATTGGCATCAGTTTATCACTTCTGCAAATCTGTTCATGAATGATTCCAGAAAATGAGGAACACGCAGTGGGGCTGGCCACCTGTGAGAATTCTGGTGTGAGTGACTTGACCGTCCTCGCATAAAAACTCTGTCAGAGGCTATGGTAGAACGTGAGGGAGGTATGCCACTGCCTTAATCATGAGACCATCTATTCTCTCCCTGAATTTCTCTGCATTTATTCCAAGTTGAGCCATAAATGAGACAGTGTCCTACTGTTCAGCAAAAACCTTGTTAACTACACAGACCTGATTCATTCCCACAGTCCAGCCTGTGCTGTGAATGAGGCAGGGATCTTGTTGGGCTTGGGGGGAATAGGTGCAGTTGTCAATTATGTGATTGCATCATCAGGGAAATACAGAAAGGGACCATAGGCAATCTTAATTCCAGCATATCCTAATTTTGAGGACTTGACTTTGTGACCTTAATGGTCTGTGACATCATTTTTTATGTATAGTTATATACAGTGATATGGGGGTGTTGTTTAAGTATCAAATGTGAAACATTTGCTTAGTGTGTTTTATTTCTAGTCTTAAAAGATTGTTAAGATTGCAAAGTCAAATGCTCAGAAATCAGGAAGTTACAGAAATAAGGTGGCCTTTGAAATCTTAATTTGGCCTTGGTGTGTATATGTATTATGATGCATCCTTAATTACATAATCACACACTGTTTTTTTTCCCCACAGGCTCCCTTTCTAATTCAGCACACAGGGAGGTTCATGTCTGGAAACAAATTTGGGCAGTGCACTGAATGAGACTGCTTTCTGTAGCACCTTTTGCTTCATTTGTTGCAGGTGTTGAAAGATTTATGCATCTAAGAAATCCTCCTAGTGAAAGCTTTGTTGAAACCAAAATGTTTCAGGGAAACGTATCAGTTTTGATTAATTAGCATTTTCCTGTTTTAAAAAAATGCCAAAAAATTGGCATCCAGCTCCGTTCAAAACAGCGTGTGATGTCAATTGGGGGATGTGCTAGACCAGTGTTTCAATGATACAAACAGTTCTTATGACACATCCACTTTTTTCAGATGAATTAAGTGCTCATAAACATCACTTTTACTAGAGTTGCAGTCTTACTAGAGTGGTTTGCAACTACAGAAGTTGTTGTAGTGCATGCAAGAAGCTAAACCAGGCTCAAATGTATTCAGGTTTCAAATCCACCAGAGAATACACCATCTTAGACAGCAAGCACAGATACATTTCCAAGAACCGCTCAGTGCCATGCGACGTAGGGTGACCATATGTCCTGTATTGGGTGGGACGTTCCCATATTTGGGACACGAGAAGGGTGTCCTGATTTTCTTTTTTAAAAAGGGACTAATTGTCCCATATTTGCCCACCCCTTGCCCCAACCTCGGAGAAGCAGGGGGAGCGTGGGCAGCTGCTTCTTTCCCAGGGAGTGCCAGCAGCTGCCTCCTCCTTTCCAGCTCTCTGGGGCTTGGAAGAGCTGCCCCTCCCCCCATTTCTCCCTGTCCTGTATTTGGGCCACTGAGATATGGTCACCCTAACACTAGGGCTGTTGAGTAAATGAGTAATCACTGAAAGCCAACTCCCCTCCCATGCCAACCCACTGGAGCCAGGGTGTGGCATTTAAACTGTATCCCAACTCCAGTAGGCTTCTGCACACCGACCCTCCCTCCCTCCTGCTAGCAAGTTAGGGATCCAAAATTTGTGGCCAATTTTGACAGGCATGCTGGATCTGAGTTCTTCATCTGAAAAGTAGGCATAATGTCACTTCACCTCACATGTGTGGTGAAGGTAAAATTTCGTTAGTATTTGTGAAGTATTTGGATTCTGTAGTGAAAAGATCATAGAACAGAGTGATCAACCTTAGGGCCGTGCATTGAACCTCTCTAGTCCAGCATCCGTGGAACTGACTGGTGCTGAATGAGAGAATTCTCTGGATCATGGGAGGTCAGTATTGTCTAGCGCATTACCAGCACTTCCACTGCTTACTGGGCTCTTAGAAGACATTTAGGGGTAAATTAAAGCTAAATAACAGCATTGAACACTGAGAGCTGGGACTGGTGCCTATCAACAAACTTTTTGGGACCATGGGAAACTTGGCCACACCCATGATAAGTGGCTGTACAGCAAGGCTTGGGAGGGAGGGTGCAAGAGCATGCTGGATCTGGTTTTGATGGAGGTAGAGCACTTAACTGGCACCCTGCTCCCAGTACGGCATGTGGCTTTGTGCTCCCTGTCACCCCTAGGTGCCACCCACCACTGCTATGGGAGCAGCAGGGGAGGGCACCATCCTCTAGGCAAGTGCCTTGCTGTGCTGCTGATCCTCCAGCTGGCAGGGAGGGGAGCAGAAGCGTGCAGAGCGGCTTCCTCCTCCCCCGCCAGGGTCCCAACCATGAGTGAGCCAGATCAGGGACACCCAGATTTAGGCGTTTCAAGTGTATTTTAAACTGTTTGCCACATTTAGAAGTATTTGCAGCTTCACGTGTGTCAGGGAGAGAATGAAAATGAAAGTTACTTCATGGCAATAGACAAAATGCAGTAGCGTGGAATTCGGTCCCAGTGTGCCGAAGGGTCCTCGCAGATGATTTTTAGTTTCGGGATTACATACTGGTTTTTCTTCCCTGCAAAGATGATCACAGGGTGTGAATTGAGGATCTTGAGATCCAAGTAGAGATACTTTCCACTTGAGTTGATGAAGCAATGGCTTGTGTAAATAGGCTGTCATCCTTTATGTGGACCAATTGCTGGAGTGGGAAGACAACCGCTTTGCTGCTGGATTATTTAACTAGAGCCGAGGGATCTTAGGTTCCATTCCTACTTCTGGAATTCAACATGCATGAGACTTAGTTTTGCCATATTAAAAATCTGCATTCTGTCCCTGCCTCTGCCTGAAATTATCCTGTGCAGCCTCTGTTGCATTATTAATCAAATTAGATGAATGATAGTTTCCCATGCCTTAAAATAGGGACATAATGCCTTGGGCAGTAGTAGTTGTGAAGCCCGCCGAAATATTAATAGCACTCGCTAGAGGAGATGAAACCAGGGCCACACATATCACAGTGCATCTTCCTCTAAAGCAAAGGATATTACATAGCTAAAGCTGCAAACACTTGTTTGACAGCTTTATTTAAAAGCCGGTTAAAATTGTTGTTTGAAACTACTTACAGCTGGTGAGGGATTTAAGACACTGAACATACTTTCTAGCCAGTCTGTTATCCCAAACTAGTGCTCCTAACCCCAAAAACACTTCTTCCTTTTTCAAAGTGAAGTTACCTGTGCATACCTCATTTTAATTATTCTGAGGGTATATTTTGTAGTTATGTTGCAAGACGTAACTCGGAAGCATTATTTCCGCTTCACATCCTTTCAGAATTCAGACACTTTGAGAAAGAGAGTCCATACATATTTATACATATATAAATTACCCCTCATGAATCAGTAACTGATTAAAAGACAGGAAACAAAGAATAGGAATAAATGGTTCATTTCCGAATGGAGAGGCGACCAGGGATTTGTACCATGACCAGTGTGGTTCAGCATATTTATAAATGAGAAAGGGGTACATAGTGAGGTGTCAGGTCTGAAGATAATGCAGATTTGCTGAAGTCAGTTAAGTCCAAAGCTGACTGAGGGGATTTCCAAAGGGGTCTCCCAAAACTAGGTGACTGGGCAACAAAATGGTAGATGAAATTAATGGTTGATAAATGCAAAGTAATGCACATTGAAAAATGTAATTCTAGCTATACAAACAAAATGATGGGGTCTAATTGGATGCAACACTCAAGAAACAGATCTTGGATCATTGTGGATAATTGTCTGAAAACATCCACTCAGTGTGTAGCAGCAGACAAATTAACAGTGTTAGGAACCATTAGGAAAGTGATAGATAATAAGACAGTAAACATTATAATACTACTATATAAATCCATGGTACTCCCACACCTTGAATATTGTGTTCTGTTCTGATTGCCCCATCTCAGAAAAGATATATTAGAAATGGAAAAGGCACATAGAAGGGCTAGAAATTTTTTAAAGGTATGGAATATCTTCCAGATGAGGAGCAATTAAAAAGACAGGGGCTGTTTATCTTGGAGAAGAGACCAGGATGAATAAATCTATAAACAGTGTGAAGAAAGCAGTGTTATTTATCCCTTTGCATAACATGAGGGCTACGGTTGCACTAGTGAGTTTTCCTGGAAAAACCCTTGTTTTGTCAACAAAACTAGTGCAGCATCCACACACAAAATGGGATTTGACGACAGTATCTCGACAAAAGTTGGCACATTTGCCAACAACCCTCTGGCTTTGCCAGATGAGGAAGAGTGTTTTTGACGACTGATTCTGTCAGTAAAAAACTGTGTGGATGCTCTGGGGGGCCTTCTGTCAACAGACAGGGCTTCTTGTTGACTGGAAAGCCCTGTTTTCTCAGCGTCCAGTCCTCCATTCTGTCAAGAGGGGGCTGGACAGTCCAGCCATTCTCTGTCGACAGAACAGATCATTTTTCTGATCTGCTTTTGTGTGTGGCCACACACTGTCGACAGATGATTTGTCAGAAAACCTCTTCCAACAGAAACATCTGTGGACAGATGCTTCTAGCATAACCATAGTCAAGAAGTGAGAGTTACCCAGTGAAACTAATAAGCAGCAAAGTTAAAAACAAGCAAAGGAGGTGCTGCTTTGGACAACACACTGTCAACCTGTGGAACTTGTTATCAGGAGATGTTGTGAAGGCCAAAACTGTAACTGGGTTCAAAGAAGAATTCATAGAATTCCATAAGTTTGTGGAGGACAAGGCCATCAATGACCGTAAGCTAGAAAGGTCAGGCAGGCAACCCCATGCTCTGGTAATTCTGAAGCTACTGACTGCTAGATGCTGGGATGGGATGAATGACTTGATAATTGCCTATTCTGTTCATTCTCTTTGAAATGACTTCCAGTGGCCACTGTCAGAACACAGGAGGTAGGGATAGATGAACCGTTGTTCTGACCCACTATGAGTCTTCTTAATTATCTGTAACAGCCTCAGGTAGTTGGTTAGGCCATGGCAGAGGCCTATATGACACCTCTAATGCCTGTGACTAGTGTAGGTATTCTGTTACTTTTGTCATTGGTGGCAACCAGCCTGTTGTCAGTGAAAAGGAGTGCATTAAGCCTTCCATACTGGTATATAGCCTCTCCACTGGCAAGAGCCATGCAATATATCTGAGAGGTATCAACGGGTACAGGGCCGTTGTGTACCTAGACTAATTCTTCAAGGGATCTCAGGGTAGAATGGCACCCCAAAGGTGTAATGAGCAAATCCATTAGGGTGAGGAATAACGCATATAACCATCCCCCTCACCCCACCCAGCTGTCAGGTTGGTATGGAAGACCACTACTGTTTCTACATGGAACACAGTGCTACAACAACATATTAAAAGTGGATACAGGCATAGCAGTTGTCTATTGCTCGAGAGGACAGGTGAAATTAATCCATGTTGACATCTCTATATGGACTGCATCAGTCCCTGCCATTCATCTTGCAAATTCATGCTATTGGATTTCAGGAGAATGGGTGAGGATGTGTGGCTGGTGTGACTTGTGTCCTCTTCAGTGGAAATAACACCTGTGTTCCGATAATGGAGGTAAATTATATAATGAGAGGCGAGTGGTAAAGGGACTGGCATGGTGACACTGGAAGTTGTAGCTGCAGATCTGCTTGTATGCAGCCCACGATACTGGTTTCTTGGTACCGCACCTGAAGGTGTTTTGTCAATGTTCTGGGCTCCTGAGCAGCTATTTTCAGTCTTACTCTACTCACCCCATGCAGGGAAAGGTCTGCAAAAGGTGTCCAAAATTGTCTAGTTTCATAGAATCTGACCCAACCACCTTACCTTCAAGGCCATGTACCTGTGTAGTCGGAAAATGTGCAAACTGGCAATCATAATAGTGTCATGTTGCTTCCTATCGCTAATGGTATTACGCCTGGCTGCATAATTGGTCCAGTCCTGTTCAACCAATTCTGTGCAGCTGTGCATGATAAGGCCCGAATGCCGGTATCAGGATATGTTTCTAATCCTGATTGTTCAACCTGAATGTACTGCAACCTTCCACAAAATTTTTTGAGGCAGTTATTTTTGCGTCGCTATATGTAGATGACTGCTCTAGATGCATGTACTCAAGAAGAGATACCATTGATTATGGAAAGATGAACAGAGTCTGCAAAAGGGTACAGACTAGCATTCAAACTGAAAAAGACAGAAGTCATGCATCAACCTTCGTCAGAGCAACCCTCCATGAAAACACAAGTCACCATTCTTGATTTCTGCATGCATCAGCTGTCATGATAAAGTTATCAGAAATGAGGTGCTGGGCCACAGGCACTTCACAAGGAATATAAACCATGCTAATCTCATCACAGCTCTTCTTTGTCCCTTCCAGTGTAGGTGTATGCATGCCCCGAGCACAGACACTGGATTTTTTTTTCCCCTAACGGTATCAGTTGGATTGACTGTGGAGCCTTCTGGTACCTCACACTTGGAGTTCCCTTATAATTGGCACTGCCAGTGCTGCTCCCCTTGAGTTCCTTCTTAATGCCCTTGCCGATTGCTGGAACCCCCATTGCTCAGTCAATTCATCTCCTACTGTTTTTCTCCAATTTTTAGTATAAATGGTTGTTGTATTTGAATAGTTAGAAATTGTTAGGAATTATTTGTAGTTGAATTTCAGACACCTCTGTGCTTGGTTAGTTGGGTCGTCTGCTTTCTTGCTCCTGGGCCATGCATCAGACACTGGGTTTCAAGCCCTCCACCTCCTGAGGTAAGTCTTAGCCTTTGAGTGACCCTCACTTGAGCTATCTCAAGTGCATTGAAGAAGCTCATCAGAAAGATTGCTGACAAATCTACAGAGACATTAGACCCTGAACCAAGGAGCCTTAAAACTGCCTCACCACCAGACTCATCACCGAGGACCTCAGCTTGAGTGCAGAGTGCGCCTTTAATGGCTTGTAACTTCCAGCATGAACTCTTCTCCAATGCAAAAGTAGAAGCACTCTGGAAGCACCAAGAAAAGAGCTAGTCCACAATGCCGAAGATGAAGGGAGGCCAGGGTAGAGTCAGGCCTGTATGATTCAGCTCCTGATCAGGTGCTTGCAACTCAAGTGCTGCTGGAAGCTCCTCTGACACCTGCACAGGATCTGCCTCCTTGAGCAGACAGCATATTGGCCACTATTCCGTGCCATCAACCTCTGGGGCTTCTGCAGCAGCCAAGGATCTTCACACCCTTCCAGTGATTGTGACACCACTGGTTCAGGATTCAGTGCCTTTGGTGCTTCTGAGCATCAGGAAGTTATCAACAAGACCTTGCCTCGTACTGAAGTCTCTATCTCAGGGAAAACCTCTACTGACAGCCTCGAGATCTCCACCTCAGCAATCTTGTTTGATACCAAGAGGTACAGCGTCGCCTGGGTTTCCACCGTGCTACTTGTCGCCCTATGAGCACACGGCGCCAAAGGGCACTGGAGCTAACCTAGCAGTTACTGCTAGGAGAAAATATTCCATCCACTGTGCTTAGGCTTTGCACACGCTTACATTGGAATGGACAAAAGCAACATATGTTGAAGATAAACAGTTATAGAAAGGTTAGTAACTGTTTTTTATGCTGGGCTGATCATAAGTTGAGGGTGGATGACAACAGAATGCCAAAGCAATTGCTGGACAGCAAACTGAAAGTGGGTAACCTGTGCCCAAGGCCATCAGAAGAACAGCTTCAAGGACACACTGAAGCACAACTGGAGTAGTGCAGAATATTAACATTCACAGCTGGGAGCCATCAGCAACAGATCACCCTCAAGAGCAGCAATCAACAATGGGGTTACTTCATTCAAGGTTAATCACTGTATGGATGTTGAGGCGCTGGGGCGGAGTTGTAAACAGCAACAGATTCAGTGGGCACAGACTAATCCTTTTCTTAATATTGAAATTATATATAATTTTCAATATGGAAAGGACTGTCATTCATACATTGGTCTTTTTAGCCACAGTTGTACTCACAAGGTGTAATACTATGGAGGTAACAGTTGTGGTTAGATGGTTAAGTTTTTGCACAAAAATATAGGCATTTATGAGTGCAGAATGAATTTTCTATGGAAATACAAGCTGATCCATGAACTGAGGAGCTAAAATTAATTTTAAAATGGATCCCTTCAGAAACTATCAGACCTTTTTGTCTCTAATCATCAGAATACCAGAACAATACAGTTCCTAAAACTTAACTTCTCATTAAAATTCACTGAAATTTTGAGTGCAAGCTGTGCTTGAAAAATTGCTTTTAGGATTAATGGATTTTTTTCCCTATTTTTTGTCACTGAAAATTTTTATTCATCGGGAGCTGGCAGATCTTCAGAGGATTCCATGAAGAACGTCTCTCATTCAAAATTACTGCATTTCTTATTGTTCTTAAGAGAACAACCACCATAAGTTAAAATGTCATTCTTAAATTAGCCAGCATTTACCATTGTTTTCAATAGAATGCAGAATTGCCAACTCACAATTTTTCTTGAAAGTCTTCGTAATTTTTTTCTTGAGGCTCTCTCTCGAATGCGTGTGTTTACATAGGAATTTCAGGCTTTATTTTTCAAGGATAAGTTTTTAGCCAACTTAGTTATAAAGGAAAGCTTGAAAATGGTGATCCTAGTATACCTAACAACTTAAATCAAATGACAAATCAGGAGAGCCCAATGTGTATTAATTTTTTTGTTAAAAATTAGTAATATTTTGTGTCCTGAATCATGAATTTGGAGTGTTTGGAGATGAAATACTCGGAAAAGATCATTGGCTGCTGTTAGAAAAGATGGTAGCTGCCTTCATTTACCTGTTCCTCACATTGTTTCCCCTTCACCTTCGGACAGTAGACAGGGTTGCCATTTTCCTTAATGACACCTTGCCATTCTACCCATTGGGGGAAAAATGGTAGAGGCTGAAAATTTTGAAGGAGGGCATCTTAATTAAAACAGACTCTGGTTTTAGTCGTACTGAGAATAATGGGTGATGGTGGCCACTTTGAAAGAGCGCAATTCTTTGTGGTATTCTCTGAAGGAGATTTTATGTACCAGATTTTGCTGCTGTTTTTCGTAACAGAAAATTTGTCTTCCAAAATTACCATTAATCCCAACTTGTCTTTTTCAAAAAATAGCCAATGGACTCAGTCTACTCAGCAGGCTCTGTTGAATCAAAGCAACCTTAACAACCCATCATAACTGATCAGCATTCCAGGGTTCTGTTGAAATGCTCCAACATGGTATAAAATGGCAGAGCAAAACACTAAATCTGGTCCAAAAAGTTTAAAAAAAGATTGCTATGTATTTGATAATATATATTTTCATATCATTAAAAATCTCTCTAAGGCACTTCCTTTTTTCTTCTCTCTTCTCCCCTAGCCTGCCAAAATGATGTGTTTAAAAAAGACGTTAGTCAGA
The DNA here is from genome assembly GCF_033958435.1 of Carettochelys insculpta. NCBI lineage: Eukaryota > Metazoa > Chordata > Testudines > Carettochelyidae > Carettochelys > Carettochelys insculpta. Next base: position 157,119,056 of record NC_134137.1, read on the forward strand.
TTATGCCAGTTTTCTCCCCAGTGTTTGCAAATGCCAACTCCCTATGCCCACCTCCCCATGCCAGAAGAAAGATGGCAGTTCCAGTCCTGCCTCACGGAATCCTCATTGAACCCCACAGTTCACCTGTGCTGAGGAGAGCAACTTCCAGTTGATGGCTGTTGCTCCACAGTGTGCAGAAGCAAGATGGGCAGGAAGCAAGGTCCCAATGATTGCTGCAGCCACAGACCCTGCAGGGGTTTCTATAAGTGCTATACCATGCATAATAGGTACCCTGCGTCATCTCCTGTTCCCAGGTTGTGTAGTGAGGGAGACCTGTCTGCAGGATGTCTGCTTCATTTGTTGCAGAAGGGATGTACTTTCTGGAGTACTGGACTGGCAGGTCTGGGCCTGTTCAAAACTAATGGCCCTTCCCACTTAACTAAGGGGAGGAACTTCTTGGACCAGTGATTTCTTCAGGAGATTGCACGAAGGAGAAGGATAGTCTCATGTTTAAGACTGTTGAACACGGTCCTTGAGATCTGGATTTTATCCTGGCCTCTGGCACTGAGTTCCTGTGTGAAGCTAGAAAAATTACCTAAACCAAACTTTTCACCAGTCATTACTTACGCTTTCTTTTATTTTCTGCATCACTGATTAGAGACCGGGAGTCCTGAGTTGCAGAAGTTCTGGCTAGTCATAACTGCAACTGGAACCAGTGGGAGCTGTGTTTTGCACACATGAAGTGCTACATACTACCAAGTAGTGTGAAAAATTAGGTCTTAGGCATCCCAGATAGAGCAGTAAATGCTTTTGATGTTAATCTCACCAAGCTTTAGTTATCTGTGTGTAAAATGGAGGTGGTAATACTTCCTCGTCTCACGGGGCTGTTGTGAAGATCGTTTGGTGTTCATGAAGCACTTAAATGCTATAGTGATGAGCACCAAAAGCAAAAATCATAAGGAAAGTAATAATTCTGATTGCAGAGCAAGGTTTGGATTGTATGCATTGAATAATGCATGAGGCCACACACCTAACAAAAGGATTAAAATATTGACTAGCTGCTCATTAGCTGAAAACAGTTTACCTTGTGCGTTAAATGAGGCATGGCTTCTGTAGGTATGTGGAAAACATGATTATATAATTGAATACTGTATTCTAGTGCCTGTGCAGAAGGGGGCTGAACAGGCTCCCTTAATCCTTGCCTTTCCTAAATGTTGGGTGCGTGATTTGTAGCCTAAGAGATGTTCTAGTAACCAAGTTTTTTTGGTATGTTGTAATGTATGTGTTCTCATAACTAACGTGCTTTTGTATTCCTGGAGTAGTTGCATTGACTTCACTGGGAGCCTCTTAGGCTATGTCTACATGTGCCGTGTCTTCTGGAAATTTTGAGGAAGAAGGGGCTTCTGGAAGGAGGGTTTCTTTCTGGAAGATCCTCATGGGCTGCACGTCCGCATGTGTATTTTGGACCCTGGAAGAGCTTCGCCCATGCTCTGAATCATGTGCCCATATGCTAATGAGGCATGGGAAATTTACATCCATGCCCGAGCATCTTCCGGATGACTTATTACCATGCTGCTCCTGGAAGACGCACCACATGTAGACATAGCCATAGTGTGCCCCTAATGATGGACCTGTACCATGTGTTACACTTTTTTAAGCAAATAATTTTTCCTAAATATAATTTACTTTGTGTGTTTAAGGTTAAAAATTATTTTGGTAAAATAAATTATAAACTTCTGGAAAAGTAATAAAATAATCTATACTTTTAACAAATAATTTCTTTAGTGGTTGTGAAGGAAATACTTAAATAATGGTGATACATAATATATTAATAAAAATGTGTTGTAATACAGAAGTATTCCAGTAGTATTCACCGGACATAGTAATTGACAGAGTAAGTTTACTTCAAAAGTAGTTAATTCCATCAGATGTTTTGGGATGTAAATCACAGCTTCATTTTTGTTTTCACATTTATCCAACATTGCCAGTGAGAGCAGGAGCTTACTGAAATGCTAGAGCATTTACCTCATTATTTGCTACAGAACAGCTGCTAATACCAGAAAAATGCCATCTCATCATCAGGCCTCTCATCTGTTTTTTGGACACAAGATGACTGTAGCTACCCTGTCTGCTTTGGTGCTCGCTCACTCTCTGTCTCTCTCTCTCTCAGATTTCAGTGTAATGAAGATCAGGAGAACAATATTCCGTAATTAAGGATTCCATTAAGTTGAAGAAAAAAGCAAATGGGGTTGTTTGTTCTCCTAGCAGAAAAAATTTTGTCTGGGTGGGGGTTAGTGGTAGTAGTGTAGGAAAAAGAGAGGTGGGTGGAGAGACTAAGTCAGGGCTGTTTGTTGAATATACTGTTAAGGACTGTTACCATCCTAATTAATCAAGTTAGAAATTACAGCTGTAGTCGGTTTCCCCCCAATTCTTCTTATCAATTTTCTTCTCTTTTGAGACAAAGCAAATATAAATTTTGTGTTCATTTGTCATTCGTTCTTTGACTTCAGCATCTCTGAAAATAACAATGTAGCACAAAAGACCAGTATTTACCTAGTTGTAATGTGGGTTGCCATGGTGTTTTGCAAATTATTGCAATTATGTTCACCATGCGAGTCGCCCTTGGTAACTGGCGAAAAAACTGATAATCCTGTTTTGAACAAAAGGTCAAATTGCTGAATAGAAAGTCTTGATTAACTAAAAGATGTACAAAGTGGAATTATTTCCTACCATTCAGAAATAGTTCTTGATCGGGTTTGGGGGAGGGGGTGAGTAAGTACATCTGATTACTGAAGTACAAAGCATTGAAAGGATGTTGTCTTGAGCCTTTCATGTAGTCTTAATGGTGGCTTTTTTGTCAAATTTACCCATTTGCGGCATTGAAAGAGGCAGCTGCATTTAAGCTGGAGAGATGGTGCTTTTTCAAGAGTTCAGTGCATGGAAAGTTCTCAGCAGTATCTGCGGTTTACTATTAGACCCTGGTCTATTAAAACTGATGTACTGCATTTGAGCCCATAGCTCCTGGTGCTTGTAAAACCCTCTGACTGATGATCTAATAAAGTGCTCTCACTGGACAATCTCTGATCAGATACTTTAAAAGAAATCACAAGCTTTAGAGTGGAGGTGATAGAAACAAATGGCTATACTGAAAAGTTTGTGGCCTTGGGATCTGTGTGGAGGAAATTTGTATTACTCTGCTTTTGTTTTGAACAGAATTTCTTATTTAAACTGCAAATACAAGTATGGCTGCAGAAATTCAGTGCTTTCATTTTACAGAAATTATTTCTGAAAAGAGCAAAAGTACTAACTTTACCAGTCTACAGTTATTACTTATATGTGTATTTATCAAAGACCCTCTTCTCACTTCCTAATCAATCTATGACTTGCCCATCTTTTAGTCCTCTGAATTTCCTTTTTTGGGGGGAGAGTGGAAAGAATTATGGTTGTCCCTCTTTTTTCCCCAAGTAAAAAAGAGAGCTACCTGAAAATTAATATCCAGAACTTTGCAGCACTTGTGTGAGAGTGGCATGAAAGCAAAGTGTAAACCTTAACAAGTTTGTGGGTTTACATTGTGCATCACCTAGCAACCCCCGGCTCAGCCAGCTCTCTTGTCTGTCCCAGTCCTGTTTACAGACTATTCAAGCTGCTCTTCGAAACCACGAAAGATATTCAGTTTCATTAGTGCCATTCTCAAGGAGAAAATAATTAAACTTAAATGAACAAACATGCTTAGTGATGCTTTAAATGATTCTGATTCGAAGATGACCTGCCTGTTGGGGAGTCTCTCTACCATTTATACTAATAAGCTCTTATAAACTTAGAGAGCTACACATAAATGTACAAGTTGACGTATACTTTTTTAAATCTTCCTAAACATAAATTCATTCAGTATTCATGTATGTCTACTATCACAGTTTTTGTATGAATCATTTACTTCCACATTTTTTCTTCTTTCTTTATGCAGCTGAAATAGTTGTGTGCCTGAGGTGACATATCTATTTATCACTATGTATATAGGACAACCAGATCTTCATTTTACCTTCACTGTTACATATACGTATCATTTATTTAGCTTCTGCAAAATGGTCTAACACGAAAAGCTTTGTCGTACAATAGAGGTTCATAGAATGTGGAGGGTGGGAAATACTTTCAGTTTCCCAGCTAAAGTGGAGTCACAGCTCCCGTGAAGTCTTGAATTCTTACTATTTGTTAGATTCCCTAACATGTACAATACACGGCTGGACTGTACGAGCTTTTTGTGCTTTGCTGGCAGTTGACAGACAAAGCAAAATTATTTCTGAAGCAAGGTACTGTACTTAGTTGTGACCTGTTATAGCCTAAGAATGCAGTTTGCTTTGAGTTAGATGAATAGGAAGAGTATTTTACAGAATAGACTTGAATATACTACTAGAGGTTTTAGTTGTCCATACAGAAATACATATACATCCTTCACTGAGCCTTTTTTCAAATGTAATTTTCCATATATAGTCATTTTAAGTATAATTTCCCCCAGTTTCTTGCATGGAGCCAAATTTAACTGCTGTAGTATTGTCTGACAGTGGTAAAATAAAATTGCTGGTGATTGTTGGCTTTCTTTGTGTACAGTATGGCAGGCTATGAAGACTTGTCTGCTACTTTTTCATGTTTAATATTCTTTAGGTGCATCTTCTTGTGCTTGGACCCTGATTGCAAATTAAGATCACAAGAATGACGTACTGGTCTTGATGTGAAGCAAAGCAGAACACACTTGTTAATTTATTGTATGATGTACCGCAGTTGGGGTTGGAATTTATCTACTGGTAGTGCTATTACATGTGTTTAAATGAGGGCTGCTGTTTGCCTCTAACCTATCATAAGGATTTGGAGTGCTCCATTATCCTTTCAGTAGACTGATGGCACAAATGAGAAGATCAATAAATTTCAAATAACTTGCATGAAATGACATGCAACTGCATGTTTAGAGATGTCTTACTTTAAAAATCAATTTTAATAACATTTAAAATTCTTACATTGAACTCCACGTTTGTCCTGTTTGATAATTTTTAGAAGTATGTTTGCATTAAGTTTATTTTTTTCTTGTTTTGTTTCTTTATCTCCTGCTTGAGCACCTCTTTGAGGTTTAATAATTAGCTGGGCATGACACATTGCTGTATAAAAAGTTTATCTTAAAAATCAGAGTAATGTTTTTTTTTGTAGAGTTCCCATTGGAAATTTTGGGAGTTTTTTTCACCCAGTTTTGGGTGCAGATTCTGTCAGACAGCATGGTGTGTTCTGTTGGTCTTTGAAATGCTAATTCACAATATGCTATTCCTTAAAAAAAGTCATAAGCTTCTACTGCCTAGCCTAAAAATAGTCATATATTACATTTTGTGATTTGCTTTGCGGTGAGAGAGTAATTTGTTGCTGACAGAACCCCAGGTATTCAATCAATAAATAGAGGCACTTACCAAGTGCTGAGTAATGCAGGAGTTCCTAAAAATTACATGAAGGGTGTGGAGCTTTGTTGTAGGGCAAAACCCGGTAGCTGTCAAGTCAGTGGCAACTTCCACAGATTTGAAAGGGATTAGGATTTGTATCTGTGTATTGAATGTTCTGGGACACAGTGGATAGATACCAAGGAAAGCTGTCCTGTTTGGAAGTGGTCTTTGCACTGATCCAGGGATCTGTACATAATTCCATGTGCCCAGTGTAATTTGAGATACTTCAAATTATACCAACTGCAAGTGCCCCAAGGGGCAGTTATACTAACTGAGAATTGCTAGTATAATGTGAAACATTGACTAGTACCTCCTTTTCCCCAGCAACGTATGTGCAACATCATTTGGGTTACAGAGGATGGGGCACAAGTTTTTTCAAGTGCTTGCTTGTCTTGATTTCATTCTAGGTGTACACATGCTCATTTGCACGGTCATCAGAGATTTTTGCCTTGGCAGTATCCATAGGGTTGGCTGTGATGCCCTCTTGTTTCCTTCTTACCACCCATGGCAATTGGTCAGAGTGCCTCTTTCGTTTGCCTAGCAAGTGGTTAGTGCTTTGTCCTTTGATTCATGCTTTAGTGTTTTGTAAATAGCTTGTTGACAGTAGTTAGTGAAGTAGTTGTTAACCACTATAATTAGTAGCTAGGTTCCCTGTGGGGACTTTTCTCCTGATAGGGCTTGCCTCGGTCTCTGGGTTTTAAGCATTGTGCTGACCGTAACTCTCCTGGCACCAAACCAGTTAGTCAAGACATCGTTCACCCATGGTGATGGTTAGCTGCCAGACTCTGGCAGCAGCGGTCCCACTGTAGTCACCAGGAAGGGATTTCTCCATCATGGAAAGTTCACGCCTCATCAAGGCAGCACCCATGCAACTGGGCACCTGAGGCTATGTCTACCTCCACATTGCTGTGCTGGTAACAGGGCCAATGGTGCTACTGGAGTGCCTAGGGCATGCCTGTTATGCTGATGCTTCCTTCATGTCAACTGTCTGTTGCCATTTCAGAAGAGCACGAGATGGCATCAGGATCATTGCGCAAAGCACGGTTGGATTCAGGGGTTGGCGAGCAAGAGCCTACACCAGAACCACCACCTCCTATGGTGGTTGAAGCCCTGGACCTTCCCCAGTGGTCCAGTCATTGTCATCTCCAGATGAGGCTGTTGGAGATTTTTAATCACCAAGTCCTGCCCTGGAAGGTGGCCACAACTTAGGCCTAGAAGCAGAGGAAGTGGTGAGCAATCAGACACCTTCTTTAATGTGCTCTCCACATCAACCCCTGCATGTGTCATGCTCCTGGTTTATGATGAAGTCCTAAAGATTGGCAAAGCCCATGCTCAATCCTGCCCACCTCTAAGAAGGCTGAAAAGAAGTTTATCATCCCAGCCAAGGAGTTCAAATACTTGTACATCCACACTCCCCCCAGAGTCACTGGTCATTTCTGCAGCCACCAAGAGAGAGAGACAGGTGCAATCCAGTTCTTTCCTCAACAACTGAGAGACCAAGAGGCTGGACCTTTTTGGAAGAAAAATATATTCCACAGGTAGGTTTTGGTTCGTGCTGAAAAACCACCAGGTCCTTTTGCGGGGGGGGTCTTACTTTAATTTATGGGATTCCCTACCCCAGAACTTGGCCCAATAATTCAGGACATTTTGTTGAGGAGAGTTCTGCATCAGCACAGAGCTCCCTTTAGATTGTACAGGATGTAGCTGACTTGGTGTTGAAGGTGTTTGCTTCAGCAGTGGTCGTATGACTTAGTTTTTGACTTCAGATTGAAGGCCTGTCTCCAGAGATGAAGTCCTCTATTCAGCACCCACCATTTGATGGGGACAGATTCTTTGCAGAGCAGACAGATGTGAAGTGGGCTGAATGACACTCTGGTCGATCTCTGCTTGCTGAAGTCTCCATAGGCCTCAGGCAGTGAGGAAGCAGACCCTTCCACACCCCCCACTACAACCTTGGCAATCTTGACAAGAAGAGAAGAGATGGAGACATGAGTTTTATTCATCACCAGCCTCCTTTTTCCCACTTATCCAAGCAACCTGGCCTGGTGAAACACTTGTTTTGAGGGTGTTTTTGAGAATAACTCCTCAGTCAACTCCACAAGTCTCCTCCATTCTTTCCTCAGCCATCTTCATCCCTATCTTGACCTTGGTCACAGGTCACGCTTGGACCATTGAGTGCTAGAAATTGTATCGCTGAGCTGCACCTGCAATTCTTGGCTGCTCCCCCTCCAAAACTACCCTTCCCCAATCCTCTTCAGGGGGCCCTTCTTATGAGCAACTTCTTGTTCAGAAAGTCAACAGTCTCCTGCAGTTAGGGCCAGGGAACGAGGTCCATTGGGAAATGAAAGAGAGAGGGTCTCACTCCTGCTATTTTCTGATTGTGGAAATAAAAAAGGGCCTCAGACTTACTTGGGACCTGCAACAGCTCAACAAATATCTCAAAACTTGAGGTTCTGCATGGTCTGCCAGGCCTCCATCATTCCCTCCCTGGATCCCAGATACTGGTATGTCACTTTTGACTTGAAAGATGCTTACTTTCATATTTTCACCTTCCAAGGATGCAGACTGTTCCTCCTCTTTATGGAGGGCCAGAGTCACTTTCAATTTATGGTGCTTCCCTTTGGTCTCTCATCAGCTCTGCACATATTCCCAACATTCATGGCCCCGATACTCACTTATCTGAAATGTTGAGGGGTCTGGGTCTGTCCTTATGTCAACAGTTGGCACATCAAGGGCAGATTGTGGGATCAAGTGCAGAAGAGTTTAGTTCTGGTATGTTCTAACTCTCATGATCTGGATCCATTAGTTAATGGAAAAAAAATTGACTCTTCTACCAGTGCAATAGATAATGTTCTTACAGGTAATCTTCTGCTTCATGTGTGCCAAACCATTCCTTCTGGAGGCCAGTTTTCAAGCCATTCAGACTTGATTTTCCATGTAAGTGGCCACTCGATCATCACGGCCCACGCCTGCCTGAGGTTGTTAAGCCACTCGGCAGCTAGTGCTTGAGTGGGCTGTCATTCCTGTTCCCGTCTCCAGCTGCTGCAAGCCCATCTGCTGTTCCCAACAGGCATGAGATAGATCTGGTAGTCAGGTTGCTGAGCCAAACCCAGTTGCCACTGGAATGGTGGTTAAATCCCAGTTTGGTTCCCTTTGAGGCCCATCCCCATCACGGACCCTGACTTCTAATGCCTTTGGACTAGGAGTGAGCCCACTTGAGTGAGGTCAGTGTACAAGACCACAGGTGGTGGAACAGTTGCTCCCTCTACATAAATGTCAGGGAACTCAGAGTAGTTTGTTTGGCCTGCCAGGCTTCCCAGTTTCAATGGCAGGGCAAGGTGGTACAAGTCCTGATGGACACCACCACCACCATGTTTTATATCAACAAGCAAGGCAGAGCCAGCTTGACAATTGTGGGAATTGTGTGTCCAGCATACCATTCAATTCATGTCCACATACCTCCTTGCTATCAGGATTGTATTAGCGTATCGCCTCGGTAGAACCTTCTGGTCACTGCATCCTGATGTGGTCAGTGTAATCTTCCAGAGGTGGGGAAACTCCCTTGGTGGAGTTGTTCATCAGAACAGGAAGTGCCACATGTTCTGCTCATTTCTGGGGCTCGACAGAGGCTCCCTGTCAGTTGCCCTTTTACTCCCATAGCCAGATGTATGCCTTCCTGCCAGTGCTGTTAATCCACAGTGTCCTCATGAAGATCAGACAGAACAGGGCAAAGGTAACCCTAATAGTGCTGGTTCAGCATGCTGCTGGATCCCTTGCTGGCAGTCGTGCTGCTCCTGCCACAGCCTGACCCAGCACTGCAGCAACCTGTACCTGAGCTCAGCAGTGCTGAGCCTGATTAGTTGGCTGCTCCATGGTAGAATGTGAAAGAGCAGGAGTGATTGGCTCGTGGCCAGCAGGTACTCTTGGGTAGCAGGATTTCCCCACCCCCTCCCTCCCCCCAACAGGACAGACTGTCTAGCTAAATGGAAATGGTTCACATGATTGGCCTTGTACTAGCTTACGGGTCCTGAGCAAGCCTCACTGCAGATGATCCTTAATTACCATTAAGTGCAAAGGCTAGTCCCTTTCATGAGCTCAGGTCTGCTTCACAGCTCTGTCAGTCTTTCGCGCTCTAGTCCAGAGCATGTTGGTCTTCACTCACAACATGATGGTCTGGTTCTTGAAAGATCTGAAGTGATTCTGTTGCCATGTTCAGGACCCTGTCCCTCCTGGGGACCAGAATTTAGTGCTGGGAAAACCCCAAGAGTGCTTGGTTGATGGAAGATTGGTTACATACACTAATGGGAGAACCCCTCTCACTGGCACAGGTAATGTCTTCACTGGAGCAATACAGCAGTGCCTTTGTAGCATTTAAATGGTAGACAGCATTCTGGAACACCCCTGCTTGAACTGCAGTGAAGTTTAGCGTGATCACATCATCCAATGACCAAGAAGCTCTGAAAAATATCAGAGCTGCAAAATATGAAATGGATTAGTGCTACTCCTGGCTGACTATGTTCATTACTAGTGGTAATTGTTAATACCCCTCTCAGAGAGGCACAGTTGCTTTACATACACTCACAGTGCAAAGCACCACAGAGTCACATCACAAAGGACAGTAAACACAACACATAAAAGCCATCGGCCAAGCATCTTCCTCCAAATGTGGGGGCCTTCATGCAGCCTTGAGAAGGCCATATGGCATCCCATCCTCTCACTTGCGGATGTCACGGCTATTAGGCTGTGAATTTGAGTAATTACCTCCTTGTTGTCATATATAAGGTGTAGATAATGTGCAGCAGTCACCTGGTACATTCAAATGATGGGCTAAAATAACCAGGCCTCTTTAGATATGTCTACCCAGTGTCTGAGACAGAGCCTCCCAGCCTGGAATCACAGAATTGTGGCTATTTTTACTGCAGGGCTAATGCTACCATGCTAAAATCAATTGTGAAACACAGCGCTTTGACAATGCGGCTCAGGCTCTTAAGCCAGTCTCTCCCTACGTCAGACTTCAGAGCCTTAGTTCCAGCCCAAGTCATGTCTGCAGAGTTCTTTATGGCACACTAATATGAGCCCTGCTGATAGAAGTCTGTGGACTCAGGGTTGGAGGCTCATTCCAGAATGCAATGTAGACATGCACTAAATGTCCTGTTTATTAGAAGCCATGTGTCACATGTCTCTAGCAAGAGGCTGAAGGCAAGAGCCTGCCACAATTTCATTTTATGTATTACTTATACTTCTCCAAATGTGGCTAAGGCTTATTAGAGCAGGAGTCAAGAGTGATGCTTGGTGTCCCCTGTAGTCATACTGTCCAGGTATTTGAAGTGCTCAGTGCACAACTGTGTTGTCTCAGATTTAAATAGGAATATTTTGGGTTTTCTTTGACAGACTGAGTTGTGACTTCTTCTGTGTTTTTATTTTCATGTATTATCTTTAGACCTAGCTTTTCTGATTCTATTGCTATTCTTTTGACAACTTTTCCACCTCTTATTGCAACAGGACAATCAGGTCAGTATTGTTGATGGAGCCCAGTTGACTAAGTTTTTTGTCCATCTATGAGTAGGATCTCCAATAGGTTTCCATCAGTGGCTGTTCTTAAAATTTCTTCAAGATAACATTGTGGAGGCATACAACCCTGTCTGATGCCTATCTTCTACTACTCCTTTTACGTACACCCCAGGAAAAATCAATATCACGTTTCCCTAGTAATTCTTTATCAGCTTTATTACATTTTCACCAGCTGTTATCAACTGCAGGGTTGCCCAAAGAGATTCGTGCCACACGCAGTTGAACACCTTAGCAAAATACACAAAGATGTAGACCAAGTTATTCAGCACTTCTCTTACGTAGCATGTGCAGGTCAAATATTTGCTCCATTCTACTTCTTTGGTCTTGAATTTCATCTAGAAAGTTCTCTATTGTGTGTATAGTTCTCTTCGGGATGATGTACAGTAGTATTTTCCTAGTGTGAGTCAATAACATGCGCAAAGAGCCAAGTCCCACTGTTTATGAATAGGAGCTGTCAGGCACTTTATCCAACTTTTGATCAATTTTCCATACTCCTAAGTCACTTAGATAAGTTTATGGTATGCCTAGATGAGTACCTCTCCACACTTCTAATTATCTCTGCTTGTATGTTATCTACAACACTGGCTTAATTACTTTACAGTGTTCTCCACATCCACAACTTCTTTGTACATAGGACAAGATTCAGCAGGATGAGTCAAACATCTCCATAGATCACCTCAGCCACTTTCATTTCCAATTTGTAATTAATTTTGCTCATAAGTATTTATCTGAAATATTTATTCTAAATGGGGTGCAATGGTGTTTTTCCTATTAGGAAAAAAATTCAAGAGTCTTGGTAGTTTGGAAAGCCTCGTTAGTGGCAGTTGCCACAAAAGAGTTGAGTTTATTGAGATACTGTTGTTCAAACCAATTGTATTTTGACCCCCCCTTTTTTTTTTAGTTCACCTGTTTTTCACATCATATGGAAATATCGTTTTGCAGTTTCACTTGAAAAACCTCAATAATCCATGCAAAGGTCACAAAGCCAACATTTAACCCTGATGATCTTTCCAAGTACCATCCTATCATCAACCTGACATTTCTGGATTACAAATAAATGAGCAAATAGTAACCCCCATTCACATGTGACATTGACCAACATCCTGGAAGCACGACATTTAGGATTTACAGTACAGACATGGCCTTCATGGTTCTAACGCGTTAATCTTCTTAGTACCATGGACTCTGCTAAGATACACATGCTCATGCTGCTGGACCTTTTTCTAACTTTAAACAATTTGGCCCAGATCTACAAAGGTGCTTAGTCTTGAGTTTCCACATCTTATTCTCAGTTTTGGCTTCACTGTGATCAATATAACTTGCCAAAGTTGATAGGCACCTAAATTCATTCAGCTCCTAAGTTTTCAGGTTAAAAGTTCCATACACGCCTGTGGTTTTACCTTTGGGAATTCACACTGCTGCCTCCCTGTAGACATCCAGACACCTGTCTCCTTGCCTAACAATTCAGAAATCCTGGGAAGATAGTCTCATCTGGCTAAGTCACCAGCATCACCTGAGTTGGGTGGGCAACTTCTGAGCATGTGTCTTGGATCAATGCACATTCCTAATCCGACTGAAGGAGGAGAAGGTGGTGGCAGTGATTCCCACCTTGTAACTTCTAGACCAGTGACTAGAGTATGAGTGTGGGATGTGGGAGACATCAAGCATCCTGGTATTTACAGCAATTCTGCTTTTTCATTAGCCTGGCGTGGACAAGGGTCTTCTGCCCGACATCCTAGCACTTCAGGTGTCAACCTTAAGTATTGTCTTGTGTGTAGAATCTTGAAGCTCTTTAGTCAAAAATCCTCAAATTGCAAGATTTTTCATAGTGGTCAGACTGCCTAGAGATATGGTCAGACCAATCTTTCCTAAGTGGGATCTGCAGCTATTCCTAAAAGCTGTTACCCCCTACTCTTTTGAACCACTAACAGTAGTCACACCACTCTGTCTCTGGTGAAAGACCTGCTTCTTGATTACTGTCATATCTGTTGGATGAGTCTGAGAATTAGCAGCTCTGTCCCTGTGAAAGCTACATGGCATGTACCACAATGACAAAGTACGTGGCTTTAAGAAATCCAGAGCCTCTTACCAATGTTGGTGCCTCCTTTCCATGTGCCACAAAGTGATATTCTCATCATTCTGCCCAAATCCACTGCCTTCCTGAAGTCTGTGCTATAAAGTGGATATTTAGAGACCATTAAAGATCTACCTCAATTTACAATTAGTTTGTGTTCTTTCACCCAAAGTGCCATGGTCTCTTGGCATAGAAATTGTCCCTGACTAGATGAGTAAGTTGTGCATTGTGGAGGCATACAAATCATCAGGTGAATGTATTCCTTACAAAATGGAATCAAATTACACACAACAAGATCTTTTGATGACTGTGGACCAAAAGATCTTGTATTTCAACCTTGAGGATATCTGCAGGGGCAGCAGTGTGTCATCTATTAACACTTTTTACTAAAAATACGTGTGGCAGACCCTTACCTGGAAGCTTCCGGAGCCTTCTAGAAGGACAGTATACTGGGTGGTGGGCCAATGCGTTTCTGTTCCCTGTCTAGGCCCAGGTCCTCATTGGTCAGATGGGCCCTGTACTCCCTATAAAAGGCTCCCCATCTGGTAGCAGGGGGGAAGGTTTTGGAAGGCGCACCGGAGGAGCAGAGCAAGGGCAGAGCGAGAAGGTACCACGGGTAAGCGGTGGGCAAAGTGGCCCAGTGTGAAGCTACTACTTTGGGGCAGGGGTGAAGGCCCTGTCGGTTGCCTCTTGTCTTCGTAGGGATCCTGAGCCAGAGTCCAGGGTAGAGGGTGGGTCTGGACTACCCCCACCCTTCCCCAGAGGGATCACTCTACTGGAGCAGGCACGGGCCTGCAAGGGGATTGGTGTTATTTTCCCCATACTGGTCTTGCCTATGATGAGGATGGCTCGCTAAGCGGAGACCCCGGCCTTTGGAAAGGCCTGGGCAAAAAAGGGGCCTCCGTGAGTCTCTGAGGCAGCATAGAACCGCCAGGAAGCTCAGGGACCCACAGGGGCTGACAAGGGACTTTGTCACATAAGGTGGATTTTCTATCATCTCCCACGGCCTCCTGTGCATGGAAGTTGCCGTATACAGTGATCCAAAAAGAAGTTACAATTCCAGCTTTTAGGTTTGAGAAGACACCTCTCTATTTCAGTCTGCTGCTTATCAGTCCCTGCATACCGTTCGTTGCATCCCATACATCAGAGAACTGTGGGAAGCATTAGGCTGCAGAATGGAAAATTTGTGACCCAATAATTTCCTTTCTGTTAGCAGTATCTCTCATGATTCTGTGATTCATGGTGTGGCTTTATTAGCCAAAGTTTGTGGATTGGTTAGCCTACTGCACACAATTCTCTAATTAGCAACAATAACTTCAGTGCCAATTATTTTACAAGACAATGTTACAAGCCAGAGAATGAAGTCAACGTTGACTTTCACAAAGTATTAGATTTCTTCTAGACGGGCAGAGAGAAGGTTGTGCAGAATGGCTAAGAGACTTGCTTGGCCCTTGATCCAGGTGGGGGCAGGGAGTGGACGCTGAATGCTCCTGTAAGGGTGGGGCCTCATGTGAAAAAGGCGGGGCTTGAGCTGGCCTCATCCGCCAGCCTATCAGTGCTGCACAGGACTCTGGAGGTGATTTATAGGGCCAAGGGCTCTGGCCACTGTTGCTGCCATGGTAGCAGTGGTGCCTGGGAGCCCTGGGCCCTTTTAAATTGTCAGCCTGCAGGATAACTGCCACCTTTGTGCCTCCATCCATCCCACCTCAGCCCCACTGTGGGTCAGTGGGCCTGCGGTTGTGTATAGGGTGGATTGTTTTAAATCCAGTAACCAAAAAAAAGCAAAGACTGACTGTGCTAAATTTTGGCATAAGCCCCATTGAACTTGCTGGCATGTCTGTTTTTTGGCAAAATAAGTACAGAATGGTGTTCCCTTGGCAAAGCTGAGTTATGCTGAAGTAAAATAGAGCATAGACTTCTGGCATCACTATCATGATTTGTGGCCATGACGTTCAAAAATAAGGGACCTGTATCAAGTGTAGCACAAGAGAGGAAAATGACACTGTCAGCTGAAAACTCTAGATTTCTCTTACTGCAGCTTTCTCTATTGTATACTTGAGTGATAGATTCTAAACTTAGTTAACTAATTAAACAACTCATAAGGATTAGCTAAGCTACTAACATCCAACAGAGGAAACATCTTCAGAATTTACTTGTCAAATCACACTTACACTAAAGGGCATACACTGAGTTTTGAAGAATAAAGCATTACAAAGTGAATTATTTAAATTACGAACCAGTTGATACACTCAGGCATATGCACATCATTTTCTGCCAATAAGTAGTTTCATTTATGATGATTAATTCTTGGAATTCAGCCCTGCATCATCATATTGCACTGCTTACACTTGACACATTTTCTTTTTACCCCTGGAAGCAAATTTCTTCAGTATTCCTGGGTAGGGTCTCTCATACCCGGAAGCCATGATAGTTTTTTTGTGGCAAAGGTATGAGGAATTTAGGAAGCTGTGTGTGTGCTTTTTTCTTTTCAGTCCGCTCCCCTGTTCCTTCCTATGCTGCCTCCATTCATTCTTATATATTTTCTCCTGCTCTTTGAGACAATGTGTTAATTAACTGCTCTGCTGCTCTTGGCCAAGGTCCACCACCACAACATAAGCACAGAACAAAAACAATCCTCTGCAGCTCTTGTGTCTTTCCTTTCACATATTACTTTTTATTCAGCTGAGAAACAGAAATTGAAAGCCCAGAATTTTGAAGAAGCAAGAACTATTAGGTAGACTGGACCAAAGTACAGCCATGAATTCATTTCTGTTGGACTCTAAGTGTATGTGTAATATGTTTGTGATGAGATTTAATTAGAACTGTTATTTTTAAATGAGAAATTTAGTATTTTATTGATTATTTTTAAAAAATCCAATTTAAATAAAAGATCCTTTTTTATTTTTTAATCATCTATTTTTATCCACCTTTGTTATGAAACATAGCTTGCAGACAGGAACCTTTTGGGTAAAACATTTACCATTCTGAGGATAATCTCTTTTCTCAGTCTGTTTCCTTCCTCACAGGTAAATTCTCCAAGGACAATTACAGCTGTGCTCTGTGCTCTTGTATTGGGCTTGCTCTGCATAGTAGTGCCATCTTAAGGTTACTACCTAAACTGATTCTATTGCTAACAAGGTTGTGTTGTATATAGCTTCAGAAATAATCTTCCCATGGGCAGATAAAAGGATCATGGTGAAGTTCTAGAACCCCATCTTATGTCTGAAGTGTGTGCAGTTATAGAGGGAGGGGGCAGAGTACATTGGCCTAGATAGGAGGAGAAATTGATCCCAGAAAGGAATAGTCGAATAATGGATTTCAAAGCCTTCTAAACCCATTTATTAGCGTTTAAGAGTATGAATTTTTAGTATGACCCACAACAGATTTTTTGAAGTTCTTCTCCACTCTGATTTTCAATATTACAAGCAGTACATCTTCTGTGAACTTCTGTATGTGCTTTGATAATTCTCAATAATTATTTCCTTCTGTGTATTTACATCCCCTAAACATGTATATTATTATGTTATGCCTTCCTTATTCATCACATAAACTGTGTATATTTAGCTTCCTTACATTTAAACATATAATATGCATTACTTCCAATCTCTGCTAATAATTTTTTTTGGTCTTTTCTCACCCTTTTATTAGTATTTGACTTTTTAATGAGTAAGATGCCCAGAATTAAATGCAGTGCACCACTTTTTTTTCTTGCATCTAGTTGCCTAGGCATTTGTCCTGTCTTTTGTTTTATCCATGTATAACTAAGTGTGAGAATGTACAAGCTTTTTAAGTTATGACTTTTTTCAGTATTTGAGTTGTTCTTATGGAAGTTAGGTGCTGTTAACATTTCTTAAAATGTGTTCATGCAATAAACAAAACAAACTTTTTTTTGCGTTTAAACAAAAGCCAAGATTGTTGCAGTAATTCAGTTTGCTAATATGTAGAATGAGGAAACATTTCTTATTAGACAACGCCTCAAAACTGTCTTTTAATTTGGCTTATCATATGATACGTTGCATAACATCTGACTATTTTATGCTGTACATAAGTGTAACTGGCTGAGTTAATATCAACGTAAGTAATTGCTAAAATGAAGGCTATCTGAAACATACCATTGAGCACATTACAAGGTATCCAAAGGGTTTCTGTATTAGAGAATAATCATCATGCTCAGCTAGTTAAGATAGCAAGTTTACAACAGGGTAATATTTATAATGCTTGTCTAACTCAGTATGCAAAAAGCTAGACTTTCAACATCAAGCTTGAGAAAAGAGAGCTTTTCACTTTCAGTTCTTTTCTCCATTAGCGATACTAAGTGGACAAATTATAATTCAGGGATTTTTTTTTTAACATCCTATATTTTTTTCCAAACTCCTTGTCTTACATTTCTAACACTTAGCTATGCATTTGTATCACAAATTGTTACAATCACTAGTCTTGTCAACCTTATTTTCGTGGTTGTCAGTGGTGAAGACACCAGCCAAATTCAGAACTGTTTCCTGCCATAATTTTATTTGCTATGTCACAAATTAATTTAAAGACTTGATAATAACTGCTGGGAACTGAAGGGCTGGTTTTGTTTGGTCAGCAAGGACAATGGGCAAGAGTCAAATAAGGGTTAACATTTGATATAATGCATTTGAATAAATTGAAACTAAACACAGTGCATATGTTGAATTTGATTACAACATGAATGTCCCTGGAAAAGTTTTTTGTTTAAAGCAAATCAAGACCATAGCTTAATTATCAAAGCAAAACAGGAGAGATAAAGAGCTACATGCTTTTAATATTGTTTTTTTCAAAAATAGCTCCCTTCACACATTTATCTGCATGTTTAATTTCCATGCATAATAGCACTAGTTATTGTTGTCATTTGTAAAGAGAGATTAACAGATAGCAAGTACAAACAAAAGCAAATAAGTGCTGAATAGAGAGGTGACAAAGAAGAAAAGACCTCTTTAATGTTAATTATAACTGGTAGGAAGTCTAGACAAATTACATTATCTGTTTTCTATATGAACTGAAGGGACATTTAGTCAGTATCTGTGTCAGAGATACAGTTGGGTATTTGCTTTAAGTTCAGGTGATGACTGTTTATCACTTCCCCAGTTTTTAACATACCGTAGTGAACGATGGAGTAGTAATTTATCTAGAGAAATAAGTTTAATCTATGTACATCAAAAGATAAACATCTTTAATTCTGGAATCAAAATATTCAGTTGTAGAATGTTTTGTTGTTGTTTTTAGAAGATGGTGATTGTTTTCTGCTTGGTTGTCAGCCTGTTCATTCATCTTTCTTTAAATATATTGTATGACCAATAGTGTCTGTATTGCTTTCTTAAGCAGTGAATAAAAGTAGTTACACAAGGAATCGCTTTAAGTGTAATTACAATTATATGATAGATTTGGTGGCTCTTTTTATGTTGCTTCTTAGTAAACTAATATAAGCAGATCCTTACAAAATAAAAATGTTATATGGCTTTTTAAATCCTTGATGACTGGCCCTAAATGCCAACTGTTGGCAGAAAGCAAGCAGAAGAGGTGGGAGGTAGTCACATTATAGGTTGTAGTCCATATAAGTGAGGGGCTGTGTCACTGCCTGCTCTAAAGCCTGGAGTGCCTCACAGTGCTTTGCTGTTGTAGGTTCCTGATTGGCTACTGAGGTCAGAGTTGCTGGACCAGGGCTGAAGCTGTAACAAAGACAATTGGTGTGATCTGCATGCTGTTTGGGAAAAGCCCAATCAGCAATACATAAGCTGCATTCTGCCTTTCAGAAGCCTTGTTCACAACCAGCAAGGTGATCCCAATACAGTTTCAGTCCTGAATTTTCCCCCCAAAATGTGTGGTCTACACTGTCCAGCTCTGTAATGGGCATATTGACATGAGATGTCCATTGCCCCTGAAGGTTGCAATATTCAATCATTTGAAAATTTAACTGGAGCTGTCAAACAGTTCAGTTTAAATGCAACAGTGGGTTGGTTTTGATTAAAAATAAAGCAATGTTATTTAACTACAAAGAGATTTTAAGTGAGTACAAGTATGAGGTATTAAAGTCAGAAAAGCTTACAAGAGAAATAATGACAAAATGCTTCCTAGCAAGGAAGCAAATTAAACTTGGGGAAAGGTCAAATCTTTAACACAGCAATGAGACTTACCAAATTCTCAAGTCAGAGCACCCGTAAGTCCCATGACCATGAGCTGATTCCTGTGTTGTCTAAGCAGAGAGTGAAAGGAAAGGTTACTCACCGTAGTAACGGTGGTTTTTTGAGATGTGTCCCCGTGGGTGCTCCACATTAGGTGTCGGGCTCGCCCGGCGCCGCAGATCAGATCTTCCAAGCAGTTTCTGCCGGACCGTGCATGCACCGGTGCGCGCCCCTCCTTTGCGCGCTCCTGGCCACGTGCGCGATCCGGTCCCCGCCAGTTCCTTGACCAACCGCCTCGGATGCTCCTCCAAAACACTAAACAGAGATCCGAAGCGGGGAGGATGGGCGGGTAGTGGAGCACCCACGGGGACACATCTCGAAGAACCACCGTTACTACGGTGAGTAACCTTTCTTTCTTCTTCAAGTGTCCCCGTGGGTGCTCCACATTAGGTGACTACCCAGCAGTAACCCAAGATAGGAGGTGGGTAATGGGATCATGTACAGCTTGTCCCCGAGAGGACCGCTGTCGAGAGCTGGGTATCCTCTCGGAATACCCTGTGAAGGGCGTAGTGCTTGGCGAAGGTGTCATAGGATGACCAGGTCGCCGCTCTGCAAATGTCTTTTAGCGCAACGCCCTTGAAAAAGGCTGTTGATGCCGCCACCGCCCTAGTGGAATGAGCCCTGGGCGTGGCCAGTAAAAGAGTCTTTTTGAGTTTGTAGCACATTTTTATGCAGGATACGATGTGCTTCGAGATTCTCTGCAAAGAGAGACCTTCTCCTTTCGATTTGGGAGCGAGAGAGACTAGGAGTCTATCCGTTTTCCAGAAGGACTTGGTCCTATCTATATAGAAGGCTAGCGCCCTCCTCACGTCCAGGAGGTGTAGGCGCGCCTCTTTGTTAGAGTTATGAGGCTTTGGATAAAACGAGGGTAAAACAATAGGTTCGTTAATATGAAACTCAGAAGAACCTTTAGGAACAAAGGCTGGATGCAGCCGTATGGTTACCGCCTCCTTGGAAAAAACAGTGCAGGGTAGCGTTGCCATAACTGCCGCAAGCTCGCTTACCCTGTGACCTGACGTGATTGCGAGAAGGAAGGTCGTCTTTATCGTAAGGAGGCGGAGGGAAACCATGGCCAAAGGCTCGAACGGTGGTCCCGTTAGCGCATTAAGCACCAGGTCCAAGTTCCACGAAGGTGGAAGCGGTTTCCGAGGGGGGTATAGGTTTACCAACCCTTTGAGGAACCTGGTAACCATGGGATGGGCGAACACCGTGTGCCCTTCCTCTTCGTGTCTGAACGCCGAAATGGCGGCAAGGTGGACCTTTAACGAGGATAGCGAGAGTCCTCCTCTCTTGAGGTCCAGTAGATACTCTAATATTACAGGTATAGGCACCGAAAGGGGGGCTAGCTGTTTGGTAGAACACCATGCCGTGAAGCGAGTCCATTTCTGCTTGTAGGTCTTCCTGGTGGAAGTCCTCCTGCTACTTTCTAGGACTTGTTGCACTTCCTCTGTACATGTGCTCTCTAGGGAGCTGAGCCATGGATTAACCACGCTTGTAGTCGCAGGCCTTGGGGGTGTGGATGCGCTATGGACCCCTGGGCTTGCGTAAGCAGATCCGGTGCCACCGGAAGGGGCATCGGTGGACGGTCCGACATGCGCAGGAGTAGGGGGAACCATTGCTGTCGATCCCACGTTGGGACTATCAGGATCATTCGGGCTCCTTCCCTCCTGGCTTTCTGCAAGACTTTGTGGATCAGCACTGTGGGAGAAAAAGAGTAAAGAGGGGGGCCCCTCCAGGAGATCGCGAATGCGTCCCCCAGGGACCCCCGTCCCAGTCCTGCCCTGGAGCAGAATCGTGGGCACTTCTTGTTGTTTTGAGTGGCAAACAGGTCTATCCAGGGAAAGCCCCATGCGTGAAAAATCGGTCATAGCAGATCGGGACGGATCTGCCACTCGTGCGTGAGTGCGAAACGCCTGCTCAGCTGGTCTGCCTTCACATTGTGAGTGCCTGGTAAGTACGAGGCTTTCAAGGTTATATTGTTGGCGATGCACCAGTTCCACAACCGGACTGCTCCCTCACATAAGGCACAGGACCGAGCTCCTCCTTGCTGATGTATATAAAACATGGTGGAGGTATTGTCTGTACTGATCCCGACTACTTTGCCTTGTATATGGTCTCGAAAGTGTCTGCAGACGTTGAACACTGCTCTGAGCTCCAGTATATTTATGTGCAGTGACTGTTCCGTGGAGGACCACAGTCCTTGCGTCACCTCTTTGCCCACGTGTGCTCCCCACCCTATGAGGGAGGCATCTGTAGTAAGAAAAACGGATATTTGTGGTTGGTGGAAGGGTACCCCTGTTAGCATGTTCTTGGGGTTTACCCACCATTGCAGGGATTTGCGCACCTCTGTTGTGGGCGACACCACCCTGTGAACGGTGTGTGCTGCCGGTTTGTATACGCTCGCCAGCCAGTGCTGCATGCTGCGCATGTGTAACCTGGCGTTCTGTACTACGAACGTCGCCGCTGCCATGTGGCCCAGCAGCTGTAAGCACGTCAGAACCGGCACTGTAGGGCTGGAGGAGATGACTTTCACAAGGGAGCCAATGGCCCGAAAGGGAGTCTCTGGTGGATACACTCTCGCTGTAATAGAATTTATGCATACCCCTATGAACTCATGTCCTGTGTGGGGTCTATCTTTGATTTTGCCCGATTGATCACCAGTCCGAGCGAGGAGAACGTGCCTGCTGTGACGCGTATCATGCGTAGTACCTCTTCCTTCGAGGCCCCTTTGAGTAGGCAGTCGTCCAGATACGGGAATATAAATACCCCCTGTCTGTGCAGGTAGGCTGACACCACTGCCAAGGTCTTGGTGAAGACTCTGGGGGCCGAGGAGAGGCCGAATGGTAGGACCTTGTATTGAAAAAGTTCTTTGCCTACCATGAACCGGCGGAATCGTCGGTGAGCCGGATGGATAGTTATGTGAAAATACGCGTCTTGTAAGTCGAGGGCTGCGAACCAATCTCCATTGTCCAGTGCCGTAAGGATGGAGGCAGTTGTGATCATCCGAAAGCGTTGCTTGCGCAGGTTCCGGTTGAGGCCTCGAAGATCTAAGATGGGCCTCCAGCCTCCTGTCTTTTTCTCCGTGCGGAAGTACCTCGAGTAGAACCCTTTCCCTTGCAGTTGCTCCGGCACTCTTTCCACTGCCCCTATGAGCATGAGATGGTCTACCTCCTGCTTGAGCCTCGCTACGTGGGAGGCCTCCTGGAGGTGGGGCCTGGGTGGAGGTTGTGGCGGTGGGAGCGACTGGAAGGGGATGGCGTACCCCGTGGCTATGATCTCCAGCACGCATTTGTCTGTGGTGATCCTTTGCCACTGGTCGTAGAATGGTCGGAGGCGATGGTGGAATAACAGCTTTGGATGACCTTGTGCGATGGTAGTGATGGCGCAGCCCTGGATCTGTGTGTCAAACTTGTGGCCTTTGGCCCTGCCCCGAGGACGCACGGCTCTGTTGGGAACGTCGCCTGGGAGTTCTGTACTGCTGGTGTTGTTGATGTCGCCCTTGCTCGTAACCCCTGTGGTACTGGGGACGCTGTTGCTGGTACTGGTACCGTCTTTGTTGAGGGTAGTACGTTTTCTTTCTGTATGGAGGGGTGTAAATCCCCAGGGTTCTAAGTGTGGCTCTTGAATCTTTACTGGAATGAAGGACCGGGTCAGTCGATTCAGCAAACAGCTTCTGAGTGTCGAAGGGAAGATCGACGATCTTTGCCTGCAGATCCCTCGGTGTACCTGAAGTCTGGAGCCAGGACTCCCTTCGCATCACCACTGCCGTAGCTGTGGAGCGTGCTGCTGTGTCCGCAACATCCAGGCGATCTGAACTCCTGTCCTCGAGGCCGCGTAGCCTTCTTGCACGATGGCCTTGAGCACCGGTTTCTTGTCCTCTGGAAGCGAGTCCATGAGGGAGGTTAACCTAGTGTAGTTGTCGAAATTGTGGTTCGCTAGATGCGTTGCGTAATTTGCCATTCGCAACAGTAGTGTGGAGGAGGAGTAGACCTTTCTGCCGAACAGCTCTAGCTTCTTGGCATCTTTTTCTGTTCCCCCTGTCTTGAATTGAGATGTCTTTGATCTTTGTTGCGACGACTCTACCACCAAGGAATTTGGTTATGGGTGGCTGAACAGGAACTCCATGCCCTTTGCCGGCACGAAGTATTTCTTGTCCGCTCTCTTGTGGAGAGGCGGAATAGTCGCAGGGGTCTGCCAAATCGTAGTGGCGGACTCCAAGATTGCTTCCTCAAGCGGTATTGCTATTTTGGAGGAGGCCGGAGGTCTCAGATTTTTGAGGGGCTTATGGTGTTTCTCTTGCACCTCTGCTGTCTGGATGCCTTGCGTGAAGGCCACCCTTTTAAACGGCCCTTGAAACTGTTTGAGATCGTCCGGAGGATGGATGTCCCCCGGGGCCGTAACCTCATCTGGGGAGGAGAGCGAGGGACCACTAGGATACACCTCTCTGGACCCTTCCGGCTCCTGTTGGTGATGGTAAATCCGCTCGCTTGAAGCTTGCGAGGGAAAATCTCGGGGTTCCATAACCAGTTCCCCCTGAGATACTTGAGTCTCTTTCCCCATTCATGATTGCCCTCAGGGATACAGGACCGTCTGTGTGGATCCTTCCCTGGTAGAATGCCGGTGGTGTCTATGCTCCGCATGATAGGGACGACCATGGCAGCATGGGCACTGTTCTTGGGAAGGTGACCTGGACCACTCCCTCGGTGCGTACTCCCTGCATCTGGGGGAGCGAGATCATCGAGAGACATGGGACACTGGAGAGAGCGATTTGTGATAGTACTCCAGCGGCTCAAACCCCAAGAAGGGTGAGGGTGGTCCCAGCCAGGGCGAGGCTGGTTGTATAAATGGAGACAGGGGCTCCAGGTAGGCTAGGGGGGACCCGTGCCTTCTAGTTGGAGTCCGCAGCATGAGCGGAGGGCTGAGAGAAAGCAACTCTGCAGCTCTGTCTGGAGAGGGGCTGCGGTGCCTCGTTTTCTGTGCAGCCTTCCCCCT
This sequence comes from Carettochelys insculpta, assembly GCF_033958435.1. Lineage (NCBI taxonomy): Eukaryota > Metazoa > Chordata > Testudines > Carettochelyidae > Carettochelys > Carettochelys insculpta. Next base: position 157,143,352 of record NC_134137.1, read on the forward strand.
CCCTTGAGGGGGTGGCTCCGCCCCCTGACGTGCAGGGGATCTCGGCCCCGTCTGCGCCGCGCTCGGCATGCCCTTGAGCGGTGCCCTCCAGTGTCTGCAGGCTGTGTGCCTGCGCACTCTGCACCGCCGGTTCCCCGGGGTTCGGTGCCGCTGCCTGCGGTGCCGCCAGTACTGGCGCTTGTTTAGCCGCCGCCCCGCCTGCGGTGTGGGGTGGCTGTTTGATCATTGGAGGCTGAGCCGCCTCCACGTGGCTCTCCGTGCCGTCGCCATTCAGCTGTTGCTGCGGCTGGGGGCTGTGTGTTCGTCCCGTCCCGCTCGCTGTTGCTGTCGGCAGGGATCGGGTTGGGGAGACTTTCCTTCGTTTTTGCGCTGATGGGGTGAGGGAGGCAGCTTTCCTTTTATGGGCCCCGGAGGGTCCCTCCTGCTGCGGCCGCTCCGGCACGTCTGGCTGGAGGGCCTTGTCGAATAGCAGCATTTTAAGCCACATCTCCCTGTTCTTCCTTGCTCTGGCTGTTAATTTTGCACAGAAGGAGCATTTCTGTGTGACATGGGACTCCCCAAAGCACTTTATACAGTGACTGTGCCCATCAGACGCTGGCATTGCCTCTTGGCAGGACTCACATTTCTTGAATCCTGAAGAGGACGTTGTTGGTGAGTCTTTTAGTTTTTAATGGGGTACTTAGCACCTTCTCTGTGCCTTTTTCCCCGTCTCGGATAGCCTGCCGCGGCAGGAGGGCTAATGGCCCTAGGCTCCTGGCCTCCGGTGCTCTGCTTGTTACTAGGACTGGACTGAATTCCGTCCCGCTTGTTGTTTCTTGTTGTTGTTGTTGTTTTTTTGAAAATAACAACTGGCTAACTTAAGAATAGACTAAGAACTTGAAAACTTTAAAGAAAAACAGGTAAAAACCATTGAATACGCTAACTTGGCCGTTAAGAGGAACTGGCGGGGACCGGATTGCGCACGTGGCCAGGAGCGCGCAAGGGAGCAGCGTGCACTGACGCATGCGCGGTCCGGCAGAAACTGCTTGGAAGATCCTATCTTCGGCGCCAGGCGAGCCCGACACCTTATGTGGAGCACCCACGGGGACACTCGAAGAAGAAGAATTCTTCTCCCTCACTTTTATAGTCTGGTCACACTTTGAAGAAAGATGTACTGAGGCTAAACCCTGAAAGAAAAGTTTAATCAAACAGGAAGGAAAGTAACTTGGAGTCTGGTGGTGAAGGTGGCTCTGTGCTCTTTCTTCTCCCATGTGTATGGTGAAATGCATATTAATTCCTGTCATTTCCCTTGCTTGCTGTCTCCAGGATCCTGTTTCCTACCTATATATAAATTGGGGCAAACATATTTCCTTCAGTTATGTGAAACTGTGTATTCTATGTAGATGCATGCATGCCCAGTGCAAGACAGCCAGAGAATTTGCCTACTAGTACCCATAAAAGGGTGGTGGTTATACCTTATAACTGTGGTCCTTCCCCTCCCTCAGTGCCTTGTTACCACCCCGGCTGTAGTGGGAACTCTGTCATCTTAACCTCATAACCTATCTACCAGCTTAGATTTTTTTTCCCTCATGTTTTGTATGATAGTATTACCCTTCATGTCAATTAAATTAATGCTAGTTGTTTAAACAAAGTCTTTCAGGTGAGGGAGTGATACCTACCTGCAGTGCTTGCTCTGTGTCTGCAAGGCCTACATTAAAGAACATTGGGCAATCTGCAGATCATTCAGGAAGTGGGCTCAAGTGGTTTTGGATCTTTCCTTGGAAAAACAGTTGGAATGGGCCACACAGCTTACTTCAGCTCCAAGACTCTCAGTGGGGTGAAGATTTTCCTGGAGTTCCAAAAATGGAGTTTCCATCCAGTCAGCCTCCTCTCTGGAAAATATGGCAGAGCCATTCCTTGTCAGCTGCACCAAGGAAAATATCATATAAGATCAACGATGACCACTTCACGTTGCATGGGGACTCTCCCACCTCCTTCAGGAATAGCATAGACTAGTATGGGGTTGGTGCTGGCATGCAGGATGGTGTGGGTATGACATTATGCTCTATAGTCTTCAGAGTAGTGTTGTTAGATTATTGCTGGCACAACTTCAGTGTACTTTTCTGCAAGATGAGATCTGTGAAATATTGGATAGGTTGTGATTTACAGAATATCATTCTCTCCTATTTAAAGGGCCAGCCTTAGGGGGTTCCAGGGCCTGGGGCGTCTCCCTGTTGCCCCAGGCATGAGGCACAGTGCAACCACTCTGCCCAGGGCCTTGCCCCCTGCCTTTTCCTGCCCTTACTCCATCCCCATCCCACCTTTGCTCCACCCTCATTACACCTCTTCCCCCAAGCATCCTGCCCGGAGCTATGTGACCTAGGGCATGACTAGGGACCCGGCTGAGGGTGGCAGCAAGGATCGGGCCACTGCACTCACTGTGGCGCGGGGAGTTGGGGAAAGTGGAGCAACACATGCAGCACCCTATGCTCCTCCACCACCCCCCAGGTCACTCTGCTTCACTGCAGCACTCGGGGTACTTGGGGGGAGCAGAACAGACTGCAGTTGTCCACTTTCTGTTGCCATGGTGAAGTGGAGTGACCCAGCTGCAACATGGTGGCAGAGAGGTGCAGGCTGCTGTGTGGTTCACTTGCTTGTGGTGGTGAGTGCTGGGGGGGTAGGAGGGGGAAAGGCTCCCCCTGCTGCTCTGTGCCATGACCCTTCTCCACACCCCTGTAATCCCCCAGGCTGTTCTGGGCCCTGCAGGCTACCATCACTATCAGGGGTTGTGCCATCCATAGGACACTTAGGTTGGCTGCTGTGGGGGGCACCCTCATGCATGTGGCAGGGGGTAGTGGGGTAGGACTGCTCTGCCTATTTGTACAAATGTATCTGAAGTTAGAAATATTGTCCTTGCCTTAATTACAAATGTGTTCACACCAGGGTAATGCCCATTAGGCAGAATGCAGCCTAGTATAGTTGTCTGGCTGAGTAAGGCCATTAAGGAGAATAATAGTCCTTAGAAGGCGCTACACTCCCATCAGTGAGCTTTCCTGAGCAGTTTTCAGAGGGCACTACAAAGTGCCTGTGAGTTATGGTTGCTTGGGCCCTACAGAGGCATGTGACCAAATCACTTGGTACTCAACTCTATCATGGAATACTGCTGGTTTGCCACTGGAAAGCATGGGAGAAGAAGTGAGAGACAAATGGTTCCCGCTGTATGCAAAAGCTATTTATGTCAGGGGAGTGACATCACCAAGGTTTTCCTTTATGGAGTCCCCGCACAAGAAACTGCTGGAAACACCTGAAAAACAAGAACTGAACTGGGGAAGAAGGGCTGAACCCTGGCTTGCGAAATATCTAGCCTGTTAAAGAAGTACATGGGGTTCTGAGCTCCAGGCAAGCTTGGTTTGCCCTCAAGAATTTCTACAAACTGCCTAACCCAACAATTAGAGTGAGAATTTGTTACTCATATCCAGTTTCTTTATCATCTCAAGCTTAGATTGTGGGTTTTTGTTTTTTTGCTAGGTAATCAGCTTTGATCCATTTGCTATCCCTTTTAATCACTTAAAATCTATCTTTTGTAGTTAAAATTATTTTGTGTAAAATCAGTGTGTGGAAGTCATAACTTGGGGCAGAAAGCTGTGGATCTTCCTGCCCCTTGAACTGAAGCACACTATGGCTAAGCTTGTGGAAAACTGCTCTTCCATTCCTGTGATGGGATCCCTGGGTACTACCTGGAACTGAGACGCCACTTAATGCTCCTGTCTCTCACAATGCTTAAGTAGTGAGAAGCAACATACCCCTCCACCGCAGGCACTGAGTACAAAAAAAAAAAAAAAAAAAAAAAGAGGTGCCCTACACCCAGCTAGGTTCCGTGAATGCTCCCTGAACCACTTACAAATCACACAGAGAAAGGCACCAGTAAATCTCAAGTCCCCAGTCTTGTTCCCCAGAACTGCACTGTCTGACCAGTGTTCGCCTCCCTCCAATGTGAAGACGAATACACTGGCTTTTGTGCACTGAGCTGAGGTTTCCCAAGCACTTCAACCAAAATACTCTGTTACAGGTAAAATACAGAACAGATTTATTAACTATGAATGATATATTTTAGGTGATTATAATTAGTAGGCACGAGAAGTCAAACAGTTATCAAAGAAAATAAAAGGTAAGCTCACAATATAAATCTTTAACCGTATTAGACTAAGCATTTTTTCTCAGTCCACTATATGTTACAGACCTTCCCTTTCAACCTGGTCTCTTCAATTCAATTCTTGTCTTCCCAGCGTTCTTCCTGTTTTCAGCATTGGTGCGGGTGGGGGAGAAATATCCAAACGCAATGCTATTGTCCCTTATTTTATAGTTGTGTCGTTGGAAATAAATTAGTACAGGCATGCCTAGTGGGCCTTGCGAAGTCATAGGGTTGAGCAATGCCTATTGTGTGCTGGTTCTCTAACAGCAGGGGTGGGGAGCCCTTGGTTCAGATCTGGACCCCAAGGCTTGGGGCTCCTGTCCATAGAATCTGGATGCTTTCCACCTCAGCTGGCAGTCAGATCTTCTGCACACTGTTCCCTCAATCATCCCTCAAGGCTGATTGGGCCCAGGTCATTCTCAGTGGCCCAACATGGCTGAGACTGAACTGGGTCTCTTGAAACACTCTCTGTTCAGCATCCCAAACCACTTCCTTCCTATCCTAACTTACTCAGAACCAAGGCCGCTCCTTACATGCTGTTCAGCTGTCTGCATCATATAGCGCAGCTACTACATGGCTGAATAAAGAGAGGGAGTGGTGTTTGGTGACTAGCCAACAAGTCGTCCTGAACAATAGAACAATTTCCTCTGGGATAGCCTGTTAAGCAAAGTGGAAAAGATTTTCGGTGTGGTCATTAGTTGTGGAATACAAATATTTCTGGTCTCTAAATGGGAGATTTTGAAATACCAGCTTGCACCTTCAGTTCTTCTTCGAGTGTCCCCGTGGGTGCTCCACATTAGGTGTCGGGCTCGCCCGGTGCCACAGATCAGATCTTCCAAGCAGTTTCTGCCGGACCGCGCATGCACCAGTGCGTGCCGCTCCCTTGCGCGCTCCTGGCCACGTGCGCAATCCGGTCCCTGCCAGTTCCTCTTAACCGCCGTCGGCTGCAGATGGAATCCGACTAGGCTACGGCCAAGTTAGCGTATTCAATGGTTTTAACTGTTTTCTTTAAAGTTTTCAAGTTCTTAGGGTCCTGTTAAGTTAGCCAGTTGTTATTTTCAAAAAAAAAAAAAAAAAAAAAAAGAAAAGAAACAACAAGCGGGACAGCATTCAGTCCAGTCCTAGTAACAAGCGGAGCACCGGAGGCCAGGGGCCTAGGGCCATTAGCCCTCCTGCCGCGGCAGGCTATCCGAGAGGGGGAAAAACAGCACAGAGAAGGTGCTAAGTACCCATTAACAACTGAAAGACTCACCAACAACGTCCTCTTCAGGATTCAAGAAATGTGAGTCCTGCCGAGAGGCAATGCCAGCGTCTGATGGGCACAGTCTCTGCATAAGGTGCCTGAGGGAGTCCCATGTCACGCAGAAATGCTCCTTCTGTGCAAAATTAACAGCCAGAGCAAGGAAGGACAGGGAGATGCGGCTTAAAATGCTGCTCTTCGACAAGGCCCTCCAGCCAGACGTGCCGGAGCGGCCGCAGCAGGAGGGACCCTCCGGGGCCCATAAAAGGAAAGCTGCCTCCCTCACCCCATCAGCGCAAAAACGGAGGAAAGTCTCCCCAGCCTGATCCCTGCCGCCAGCAACAGCGAGCGGCATGGGAGGAGCGCACAGCCCCCAGCCGCAGCAACAGCTGATTGGCGGCGGCACGGAGAGCCACGTGGAGACGGCTCAGCCTCCGATAATCAAACAGCCGCCCCGCACCGCAGGCAGGGCGGCGGCTAAACAAGCGCCGGTACCGGCGGCACCGCAAGCAGTGGCACCGACCCCCGGGGAACCAGCGGTGCAGAGTGCGCAGGCACGCGGCCTGCAGGCACTGGAGGACACCGCCCGTGTGGCACCACCCATGAGCGTGCCGAGGACGGCGCGGACGGGGCCGAGATCCCCTACACGTCAGGGGGCGGAGCTACCCCCTCAAGGGAGGGGGAAGGCTGCACACAAAGCAAGGCACCGCAGCCCCTCTCCAGACAGGGCTGCAGAGTTGCTATCTCTCAGCCCTCCGCTTACGCTGCAGACTCCAACCAGAAGGCAGGGGTCCCCCCTAACCTACCCGGAGCCCCCATCTCCATTTTAACAACCAGCCTCGCCCTGGCTGGGACCACCTTCACCATTCCTGGGGTTTGAGCCGCTGGAATACTATCACAAATCGCTCTCTCCAGTGTCCCAGGTCTCTCGATGATCTCGCTCCCCCAGACTCAGAGGGTATGCACCAAGGGAGTGGTCTAGGTCACCTTCCCAAGAACAGTGCCCATGCTGCCATGGTCGTCCCTATCACGCGGGGCATAGACACCACCGGCAATCTACCAGGGAAAGATCCCCTCAGATGGTCCCGTATCCCCGAGGGCAATCGCGAACGGGGACAGAGACTCAAGTATCTCAGGGGGAACTGGTTATGGAACCCTGAGATTTTCCCTTGCATGCTTCCAGCGAGCGGATGTACCATCACCAACAGGAACCGGCAGGGTCCAGAGAGTCGTACCCGAGTGGTTCCTCGCTCTCCTACCCGGACGAGGCTACGGCCCGGGGGATGTCCATCCTCTGGACGATCTCAAACAGTTTCAAGAGCTGTTTAAGAGGGTGACCTTCACGCAAGGCATCCAGACAGCAGAGGTGCAAGAGAAACACCATAAGCCCCTCAAAAATCTGAGACCTCCAGCCTCCTCTAAAATAGCAATACCGCTTGAGGAAGCAATCTTGGAGTCCGCCACTAAGATATGGCAGACCCCTGCGACTATTCCGCCTGTCCACAAGAGAGTGGACAAGAAATACTTCGTGCCGGCGAAGAGCATGGAGTTCCTGTTCAGCCACCCACAACCAAATTCCTTGGTGGTAGAGTCGTCGCAACAAAGATCAAAGACATCTCAATTCAAGACAGGGGGAACAGACAAAGAAGCCAAGAAGCTAGAGCTGTTCGGCAGAAAGGTCTACTCCTCCTCCACTCTACTGTTGCGAATGACAAATTACGCAGCGCATTTAGCGAACCATAATTTCGACAACTACATTAGGTTAACATCCCTCATGGACTCGCTTCCAGAGGACAAGAAACCGGTGCTCAATGCCATCGTGCAAGAAGGCTATGCGGCCTCGAGGACAGGAGTTCAGATCGCCTGGATGTTGCGGACACAGCAGCACTCTCCACAGCTACGGCAGTGGTGATGCGAAGGGAGTCCTGGCTCCAGACTTCAGGTATACCGAGGGATCTGCAGGCAAAGATAGTCGATCTTCCCTTCGACTTGCAGAAGCTGTTTGCTGAATCAACTGACTCGGTCCTTCATTCCAGTAAAGATTCAAGAGCCACACTTAGAACCCTGGGGATTTACACCCCTCCATACAGAAGGAAAACGTACTACCCTCAACAAAGACGGTACCAGTACCAGCAACAGCGTCCCCAGTACCACAGGGGTTACGAGCAAGGGCGACATCAACAGCACCAGCAGTACAGAACTCCCAGGCGACGTTCCCAACAGAGCCGTGCGTCCTCGGGGCAGAACCAAAGGCCACAAGTTTGACACACAGATCCAGGGCTGCGCCATCACTACCATCGCACAAGGTCATCCGAAGCACCTATTCCACCATCGCCTCCGACCATTCTATGACCAGTGGCAAAGGATCACCACAGACAAATGGGTGCTGGAGATCATAGCCACGGGGTACGCCATCCCCTTCTAGTCACTCCCACCGCCACGACCTCCACCCAGGCCCCACCTCCAGGAGGCCTCCCACGTAGCGAGGCTCAAGCAGGAGGTAGACCATCTCATGCTCATAGGGGCAGTGGAAAGAGTGCCGGAGCAACTGCAAGGGAAAGGGTTCTACTCGAGGTACTTCCGCACGGAGAAAAAGACAGGAGGCTGGAGGCCCATCTTAGATCTTCGAGGCCTCAACCGGAACCTGCGCAAGCAACGTTTTCGAATGATCACAATCGCCTCCATCCTTACGGCACTAGACGATGGAGATTGGTTCGCAGCCCTCGACTTACAAGACGCGTATTTTCACATAACTATCCATCCGGCTCACCGACAATTCCGCCGGTTCATGGTAGGCAAAGAACTTTTTCAATACAAGGTCCCACCATTTGGCCTCTCCTCGGCCCCCAGAGTCTTCACCAAGACCTTGGCAGTGGTGTCAGCCTACCTGCACAGACAGGGGGTATTCATATCCCCGTATCTAGACGACTGCCTACTCAAAGGGGCCTCGAAGGAGGAGGTACTATGCATGATACACGTCACAGCAGGCACATTCTCTTCGCTCGGCCTGGTTATCAATCTGGCAAAATCAAAGATAGACCCCACACAGGACATAGAGTTCATAGGGGCACACATAAATTCTATTACAGCGAGAGCGTATCTACCAGAGATGTGCTTTCGGGCCATCGGCTCCCTCGTGCAGGTCATCACCTTCAGCCTTACGGTGTCGGTCCTGACGTGCTTACAGCTGCTGGGCCAGATGGCAGCGGCAACGTTCGTAGTACAGAATGCCAGGTTACACATGCGCAGCATACAGCACTGGCTGGCGAGCGTATACAAACCGGCAGCACACACCGTCCACAGGGTGGTGTCGCCCACAGCAGAGGTGCGCAAATCCCTGCAATGGTGGGTAAACCCCAAGAACTTGCTAACAGGGGTACCCTTCCACCAACCACAAATATCCGTTTTTCTTACTAGAGATGCCTCCCTCATAGGGTGGGGAGCACACATGGGCGAAGAGGTGACTCAAGGGCTGTGGTCCTCCACGGAGCAGTCACTGCACATAAATATACTGGAGCTCAGAGCAGTGTTCAACACCTGCAGACTCTTTCGAGACCATATACAAGGCAAAGTAGTCGGGATCAGTACAGACAATACCTCCACCATGTTTTATATAAATAGGCAAGGAGGAGCTCGGTCCCGTGCCTTATGTGCGAAAGCAATCCGGTTATGGAACTGGTGCATCGCCAACAATATAATCTTGAAAGCCTCGTACTTACCAGGCACTCACAATGTGAAGGCAGACCAGCTGAGCAGGCGTTTCGCACTCACGCACGAGTGGCAGATCCGTCCCGATCTGCTACGACCGATTTTTGACGCATGGGGTTTTCCTCAGATAGACCTGTTTGCCACTCAACGCAACAAGAAGTGTCCACGATTCTGCTCCAGGGCAGGACTGGGATGGGGGACGCATTCGCGATCTCCTGGAGGGGTCCCCTGCTTTACGCTTTTCCTCCCACAGTGCTGATCCACAAAGTCTTGCAGAAAGCCAGGAGGGAAGGAGCCCGAATGATCCTGATAGTCCCAACGTGGGATCGACAGCAATGGTTCCCCCTACTCCTGCGTATGTCGGACCGTCCACCGTTGCCCCTTCCGGTGGCGCTGGATCTGCTCACGCAAGCCCAGGGGTCCATAGCGCATCCGCACCGCCAAGGCCTGCGACTACAAGCGTGGTTAATCCATGGCTCAGCTCCCTAGAGATCACATGTACGGAGGAAGTGCAGCAAGTACTAGAAAGTAGCAGGAGGACTTCCACCAAGAAGACCTAGAAGCAGAAATGGACTCGCTTCACGGTATGGTGTTCTACCAAACAGCTAGCCCCCCTTTTGGTGCCTATACCTGTAATATTAGAGTATCTACTGGACCTCAAGAGAGGAGGACTCTCGCTATCCTCGTTAAAGGTCCACCTTGCCGCCATTTCGGCGTTCAGACACGAAGAGGAAGGGCACACGGTGTTCGCCCATCCCATGGTTACCAGGTTCCTCAAAGGGTTGGTAAACCTATACCCCCCTCGGAAACCGCTTCCACCTTCGTGGAACTTGGACCTGGTGCTTAATGCGCTAATGGGACCACCGTTCAAGCCTTTGGCCACGGTTTCCCTCCGCCTCCTTACGATAAAGACGACCTTCCTTCTCGCAATCACGTCAGCTCGCAGGGTGAGCGAGCTTGCGGCAGTTATGGCAACGCTACCCTGCACTGTTTTTTCCAAGGAGGCGGTAACCATACGGCTGCATCCAGCCTTTGTTCCTAAAGTTTCTTCTGAGTTTCATATTAACGAACCTATTGTTTTACCCTCGTTTTATCCAAAGTCTCATAACTCTAACAAAGAGGCGCGCCTACAACTCCTGGACGTGAGGAGGGCACTAGCCTTCTATATAGACAGGACCAAGTCCTTCCGGAAAACGGATAGACTCCTAGTCTCTCTCGCTCCCAAATCGAAAGGAGAAGGTCTCTCTTTGCAGAGAATCTCGAAGCACATCGTATCCTGCATAAAAATGTGCTACAAACTCAAAAAGACTCCTTTACTGGCCACGCCCAGGGCTCATTCCACTAGGGCGGTGGCGGCATCAACAGCCTTTTTCAAGGGCGTTGCGCTAAAAGACATTTGCAGAGCGGCGACCTGGTCATCCTATGACACCTTCGCCAAACATTACGCCCTTCACAGGGTATTCCAAGAGGATACCCGTCTCTCCACAGCGGTCCTCTCGGGGACAAGCTGCGCATGATCCCATTACCCACCTCCTATCTTGGGTTGCTGCTGGGTAGTCACCTAATGTGGAGCACCCATGGGGACACTCGAAGAAGAAAGAAAGGTTACTCACTGTAGTAACAGTGGTTCTTCTAGATGTGTCCCCGTGGGTGCTCCACTACCCGCCCATCCTCCCCGCTTCGGATCTCTGTTTAGTGTTTTGGAGGAGCATCCGAGGCGGTTGGTCAAGGAACTGGCGGGGACCGGATCGCGCACGTGGCCAGGAGCGCGCAAGTGAGCGGCGCGCACCGGCGCATGCGCGGTCCAGCAGAAACTGCTTGGAAGTTCCGATCTGCGGCGCCGGGCGAGCCCGACACCTAATGTGGAGCACCCACGGGGCACATCTCGAAGAACCACCGTTACTACGGTGAGTAACCTTTCTTTGTTGGGGTTGTGTTTAGTTCATTGAAATTTCATTTGTGGCAATATTGACATTTCATCCTCCCATTCACACAAGAGTAGTCTTTTCCAGTGCCAGGTCATCGTATGCAGATTGCACCAAGGGTCAAGTGGTCTCTTCTCAGCGTCCGAGTGCGTATCATTCTGCAGTCTCAAGGCGTAAATATACAGCTGCAGCTACTTGAAGAAGAGGAAGCAGTTACTTTCTGTAAATATGGTTCTTCAAGATGTGGTGAGATGTATATTCCGCAAACCCTGTCTTCTCTGCATCAGCCTCATTTCTGGATGTTTTGGTTCGAAGTAACTGAGAGAGGGACGGGGCACAGCTGCCTCATGTAACCGGCTGAGGAGCTACAGCCATGAAGTGTGAGCACCCCCCCAATCCATGGTTACTGCTGCGCCTGTTTCTTCCGCTTCAGTGCACGGGGTACACACCCATCTAAGTGGAATACACATCTGCATCACATCTTGAAGAACCACAGTTACATTAGGTAACTGTGTCTCCCTTTTCTGGGGTTAGGCTGGCTAAACAACTTTTGTATTGTCATAGCTTTGTGGGATTGTACATGTGCTAACAAACATCAGACTGGGGAATTCATAACTTTACATATAATGTCTCCGCATATATTTCAGCGTGCTCTTATTGAGTGGCAAGAAATTGGCTCTTAGATGATAACTCACAAGGCATATTTTATACAAAGATTATTACAATAGTCTGTAGAGTATGACTCCAGGGTAGTTTTGGTCATAGAGATCCAGGTTTAAGTCCCAATTTTGCGTGATTTGGAGCAGAAATTTGAACTTGGATGCCTGATGTTACAAGCAAGTACCCTAACCATCGAGCTGCAGGATATTCTGGGATGGTTTTTTCTCAGTCTGCCCTGTTGGAAGGGGACTGAAACCTGGGTATCAGTGGGGCTGACTGCCACCATGGGGAGTGGGGGAGGGGGACTCAGCTTACATGCTTGACGGTGGAGGGCCAAGGGCAGCCATCCCTTAGCATCTCCAGGAACGCAGTGTGGCATACCTCCCACCACCAGCCTTTAGATCTATGCGAACCAGTGGTAGCAGCTGGGAGCCCCTTTGGATCTTCGAGTCCCACTGCCATTGCCCCCCCCCTTGTCCTTCCCACCCCGATCAGCAGGCCTGCTGGGTATCATTTTTTTTCCTCATCTCTCTCTTCTGCCCCTCCCCTCAGTGAGTAATTTTCTCTCTTTCTCTGTCTCTCTCTTTTTCTGGACCAGTTGATACTTAAGTGTATATACAAAGTGATAAAACTTCAAACTCCACCCTGAAATAGCCTGGCAATGAGGGCATTTACCTGGGATGTGGTATACTTGGTTTGAAGTCCCTGCTACAGAGTGGGAAAATTAACCTGCATCTCTTACAGTGCTTAATTTGTGTCCAGGCTGAGGCCTAGCACTTCTAAGTTTGGCAGCGCATAACCCCAGCACACCTGGGCTTGCGGCATCAGTTATTAACATAAATAAAAATGACTTGAGCCCCACTTGACTTAAACCCTTGAACTCTGGGTGGAGCACAGGTCATCAATAAGTCTTTTCCACTTCACTCTGTCTCGGGGCCAAACTTTTAATTGACCCCAGGAGTATCCCAATTTCCCGCATATCCTGTATTACAAATTAAGCACTGCTCTCTTGTATACCAGGTGAATGCCTTGCCCTTTGGGTTTTTGGGTACAAGAGAGCACTACATCTTTTTCATCATCCTTTTTGTGAGTGGCACCGAAATCTCCTTGGAAATCTAACTTTAAAAAAAAATTGGCTGAATCTGTTTTCTGAATTTTTGTCATATACGTGAATAGTTTACCGTTAGCTGGAATTGCCTGTTTTCTCCAATATACTATTCAGGCAAACTTCTTTGCTCTGCCTTAGTGATATTGACCCTCAGTAGCTAAATATCTGGCAATCTATCACTTTCATTGGTCTCATCCTACCCTAGTAGTTACTGTTTTATGTCCTGAAGCACAAATTTTAATATCCCTTCCATAATTTTTCTTTTTATCTATTTAGATCATTCTGGGTGTTCATGAAATCCCTTCAAATAGCCACTCTTTTACATCTTAAATCTTGCCTCATTTGCTTCCTGTAGCAATGAGTTCCATAGTTCAATCACTCATGTGTAAAGGTTTTTTTTTTTTTAAACATTCTCATCTTTTAATTTCATTGAAAGTTCCCTTGTTTTTGCAGTAAGAGATATAGAGGATAGAAGTTCCTGAACTACCATCTCTTTGTATACCGTGGCATAGGACTAGAAGGGATCTCCTGGGTCACTGAGCCCAGCCCTCTGCTTATCACTGGCAACACCATTATATAACTATATTCATAAATTCACAAAGCTCTTTCTTAAAACCAGTGAGATTGTTTGTCCCCACAACTCCTCTTGGAGGGCTGTTCCAGAACTTTGGTCCTCTCATGGTTAAAAAACTTCTAATTCACAACCTAAATTTATTCATGGACAGTTTATTACCCATTTGTTCTTGTGCCAATGTTGTCCTTTAGCTTAAATAGCTCTTTTCCATCTCTAGTATCTACCCCCTTGTGTATTTATCCAAGTAATCATATTCATTTATCTTTCAAGTGTGAAGAAAATCAATCCAGTAATTTTTAAGTGTAGAATGCTTAAAAGTTGGAATTTTTCATACATATGGTTTAAAAATGTTTGGGTTTTGCCTAATACCAAGTCAGTTAAATCTGAGTCATTTCCAGATGTGCTGCAATTAGTCGCACTTTAAAAAAAAATCTGTGTCTGTGCATGTGTGTAGGTTTATATGTAAAACTGGATTAGAGAACTAAAGGCCTGTTCAAGTCAATAGCATCACCATGGGACTTTCAGTGAACTTTGGATCAGGCCTGAACTGAAGAATTTGCAAGTTAATGCTTCTGCTGAAACATTAGTATAGCCTGTATTGTTCAGTTTATCTTAAGAGTCCTAAATAGTTAGTAATTGCGTACAGTTAACCATGAAAATGGCACTAGAAAAAGATTGCATAGGTTCATCATAACACAATTAGCCCTGAAGGAGGTACCTTGACTCTTGGAATTCCCATACCTTTGACCACTTAATTTTATGTTAATACTAATCTTACATTTAACTAATTGCATTTTCTAAAAGTTAAACTGAGCAAGTGTGATAAACAAGAAATGTCTGAAAAGAGCTTTCTCTGTTGTGCGTCTGAACAGTCTCTTATTTTTCTGAGCCTCTTTACGATTACTGTGCATTTTGGTTACTAGCAATTCTGTGGTGCTGTGGGATTTGCCTATAGCATGATGTTCCTCAGAAAAACCTTTCCTGTCCTGCTTGGAGGTGCATAAAACCCACACCTGAGAGCACAGTTAGTGCACTGAGAGATGCTGTGCTTGTACTGCCTAGTCATAAACATAGAGTCTTGCACTAGCCTCAGTAGTTCTCCTGCTCTTCAATTTACCTCTGTGTTGTTGAGAGACATATTCTGCACACTTTGCCTTGGCCATATAAAACAGCTAGGGCCTGATTTTTTTGCTCAGTCTGACGTCTTGGAGAAGGATTTTTAGTTCTGTCTCTATGTTGGATTTGTGGGTCCTTCTGTGCAAGAATCACCACTTACCACCAGGAAGCCCACCAAAACAGATCCATGTAATCCCTGGTAATCCCTTCCTCCTAAAACTCAAGCAGTACCCAGTTAAAAAACCCTGGATGAGTGCAGGAGGAAAATGGGAAGTAAGAGTCATGAATGAGACAATTAACGGGGGCTTACATGGCAGTTCCTTAAGATTAATACAGATAGGCTGTACCTGCTAGAAGCCAGTGGATGAAAAGAGAAGTGGGTCTGCATTTTACTTTCTGGGACAATAGATGTTTGGACAGTTTGCCATTTTGTCATGCTACCCCAGAATTGCCCTGCTACTACTTTAATGTTGCTTTGCTTCAGAATTGTGGAAGAGAAAAGTAGATGCAGAGAACATGCCCCTTGGGTTATGCATCAATTCAACATAGAATGCAAGATGTTCTGGCAGGAGGGGAGGAGTATTGTACAGTGGACAGACCAAGGAATTTGATGTGAGGACTATTTGGTTTTTTTCTTGACTCCACCATTTACTGACTTTCCTCAGGCAAATATCTTGATCTCTCTGTAGTTCAATGTCTTCATCTTTAAAATGAGTATTATAAATTGTATCAGCCTCACAAGAGGCTGTAGAGCAGTGGTTCTTAACCTTTACTGCAGCCTGCACCCCTTTGGTTCTCAAAATATGTTTTTGCACCTCTTATCAAAAATAAAAAATGGAGGTGGGGGGCCTATACACTTTTAAATGCATATTAAATATATATAAAATAGTTTTGTTATTACTCACCACAGATGATAGTACGGTAGGCATACAGAAAGATGGAAGTACTACCCAGAGGTATTGCGTAGTTTTGCTATGGAAGTAACTGTAACTGACGTGCTAACAATTAGCAGCTGACCGAATTCAAAGCTGCTGCATTGCCATGTCCTCATCTGTGCATGCGTCAAGAAATACCCTGCAACGTGGCGTTACACTGTATTCTGTAGTGAAATAATCTCACTACAGTTAGCTTAAAATCTTGAAAATAATTTTTGTTGGTATATTACAGTAATCGTTAAATGTATGATGTTAATAAATACATAAGTTTGATGAAACAAATTAGTTGTACTCATGTGCCTGTGCTTAATTTGTGTTTTCAGTGTTTCAAGTTCTAAAAAAATCTGGCATGTGTTGCACTCCCAGAAAGGGCATCACACACCCCAAGGGGGGGGGCATGCACCCAGGTTAAGAACCACTGCTGTAGAGGCTTACTAGGTGGTGTTTTCCGAGAGAACTTCATCATCGGAGAGAACATCTCCTTTTTACACATTGTTTAAACAGTCTAGGTGGATTCAGTGTTTGAGTGGGGAAAAGGAAGCAGCAGTTTGAATTAATTATAGTAAAGTTAATTTTATCCTTTTCCCCTTCTTCTGCAGAGTTGGTTGATATGTGAAGAGCCAACTTGCCGACATCGAACCCGTCGCCTTCCCCTCAGCTTCTCCCAGCATGGTGCTTTATGTCAGGCCTGTAAGAAGGCTATCCTCAGACCTGAAGTAAGTACAAAAACATCACATTAAAGTGGTAGTGTACAGTTTATGACCCAAGGCTTTCCTGAAGTTGTCAAAAGTCTAAATGTGGCCTTTGAAGACAGCTGTGTTAAGAAAATGTGGTATCGTGGTATCATTAAGTGCAAACATGTTTCTTGAGGTGCGCACTGCCAGGTTTGAATGCTTTGTATCAGCTTTGTTGCTGTGGACAGGAGGTAGGGGGTTTGCCTTCCACTGCTTTCCCTGAAGCCACAGGAGAAGCTCTGGAACATTCAGAGCAGTTTCTTTCCCTGTTGCAGCTTCTCAGCAAGACCCCTGCCAGCCACTTCTGGCATCACAAGATGAAGGAGAGTAGGCTCTGGCTGCTCTGATGTCTGCTCCTAAATTTCAGGAGTCCCAGGGAGAGTAGGATAGGCGCTTGCTTGTTTCTGTTTAGCAAAGGATGGCTGTTCGTCTCTATGCAGTCATCCGGGGAACTCAGAGAGAGAGAGAGAGAAACTGTGAACCAACAACTAACTATAGCTCCTTGATTTTTTACCATCTGAGCAGTAGGATGGAAAAAATGCTACCTGCCTGTGATTTCCCAACGGACAATATGGTGCTAGGAATAGCCAGGTCGTAGCACAGTCCAGCCACTCTTATCTTCTTGACATTCACCATGCAACCCCTCAAACATCATTTGCTCCAGGAGCTGCTGAACGGAGGCCCTCTGCACACTAGGAATTCTACCTTGTGGATATTTCCTGATAGTTTTGCACTACGTGAATAGCTTAGTAGGAATTAAACAGGGTGGAGAATCTGACCAACATTATTGACTGTGGCCCCCTTGCCCGTTTAAAAATACTGAGTTCAGCCCTCCAGTTGAAAAGGTTGGACAGTACTGCCATAGAGTAAGGTAAAGTATACCTGTTACAGTACTGGTATAACCCTTGAACTCTAAAGTGAATGCAGATAATTTTTTTTACTCAAGTCATCCAGAATTGTGTTCCATCTCTTATGTTGTATAGATCTGAATTCTTTATTATGTTCACATGTAGATTTAAAAAAAAAAAGCTTAAATTTGCCATGAGCAAGTGGACAGAAAATGGTTTAACAGAACCTCTGTAGGAGGTTTGTTAGAAGAATGCTGAGAGGATAATGTCAAAAACAATAAAAGGAAATACTTCATATTAATGTGGAACTCATTGCCCCTAAAGACTGTGTCTAGACTACAGCAATCTATCAGTAAAAGTTTTTGTCAGAGGACATTTTCCAACAAAATTTCTGTCAACAGATCGTGGCCAGACAGCAAAGTAGATTGCTTTTTCAATCCACTCTGTTGACAGAGAGCAGACGGACTACCTGGCCACTCTGTCAACAGAGTGATCACCCGGAACACCATCAGACATGGTTGCATGGCCAGCAGTCCCTTCTGAGAGCCCCAGCAAGACACGCCCTAAAAGTGCTTCCTGCCCCGCCCAGATGCCCATTCTTAGCCCATGACAAGGTGTGCCTACCTCCACAAGGGACAGCACAGCTGCCAGAGCAGGGCTTCGACACGTGCTGAGAGGCACAGTACTTTCCAGCTAGCCATGGTGCCACAGCACTGCCCAGTCTGTAATGGCCCCAAACAGAGGTGCTTCTGCACCTGCTGCACCTCCTCATGGCCATCCTCTTCTTCCTCTGGGAGAGCAAGCTAGACGTCAGCTTTGAGGAACTCACCATTGCTGCCACACAGTACCACCTGACCCTGCTCTCCTGGGCGCACAGGCAGACCTGGAGGCACTGCACCACATCCAACTGGTGGGACTGGATGGTCATGGGGCAGTGGGATGACTAGCAGTGGCTCCATGGCTTCAGCATGCGGAAGGACACCCACCTGGAGCCCTGTGCCTGGCTCACCCTCCAGAGAAAGGACACTTGGCTGCAGCCGACCATCCCCGTGGAGAAGTGGGTCGTGGTTGCCTTCTGGAAGTTCACCGTCCCAGACAGCTGCCACTCCATGGAAAACCAGTTTGGTGTGGGGAAGTCCACCGTTGGGGCCTTCCTCACGGAAGTAAGGCACTCTCAGGTTGCGGTTCCTGCATGGGAAGGGAACGTATCCCGCCAAAGGGGGACCCTTGGGAAGCGGGGTTATCGGTGTGAGGGACGGGGGGAAGCCCTGTCCCTGGCACAGACCTGCTGTTGAGGGGGCAACCTCACAGGAGGGTGTCCCAGAGAGCTTGAGAGGAAGGGGACTGAAGGGGGCAGAGGACTCCCCTGGGGCCCAGGGACTCCCTCCCTCAGTCCCTGATGCCTTTGCAGGTCATACAGGCCATCATTACCATCCTTCTGAGGAGAGTCATCTGTCTGGCAGAAATGGACACAGTCATGGGCAGATTCACCAACCTAGGGTTCTTCTTCGAGTGTCCCCATGGGTGCTTCACATTAGGTGTCGGGCTCACCTGGCGCCACAGATCGGATCTTCCAAGCAGTTTCTGCCGGACTGCGCATGCACCGGTGCGTGCCGCTCCCTTGTGCACTCTTGGCCACGTGCGCGATCCAGTTCCCGCCAGTTCCACTTAACCGCCGTCGGCTGCAGACGGAATCCGACTAGGCTACGGCTAAGTTAGTGTATTCAATGGTTTTAGCTGTTTTCTTTAAAGTTTTCAAGTTCTTAGTCTATTGTTAAGTTAGCCAGTTGTTATTTTCAAAAAAAAAAAAAAAAAAAAAAAAAACAAGAAACAACAAGCGGCACGGAATTCAGTCCGGTCCGAGTAATGAGCGGAGCACCGGAGGCCAGGAGCCTAGGGCCGTTAGCCCTCCTGCCCCGGCAGGCTATCCGAGAGGGGGAAAACAGCACAGAGAAGGTGCTAAGTACCCCATTAACAACTAAAAGACTCACCAACAATGTCCTCTTCAGGATTCAAGAAATATGAGTCTTGCCGAGAGGCAATGCCAGCGTCTGATGGGCACAGTCACTGTATAAGGTGCCTTGGGGAGTCCCATGTCATGCAGAAATGCTCCTTCTGTGCAAAATTAACAGCCAGAGCAAGGAAGGACGGGGAGATGTGGCTTAAAATGCTGCTATTCGACAAGGCCCTCCAGCCAGACGTGCCGGAGCGGCTACAGCAGGAAGGACCCTCCGGGGCGCAAAAAAGGAAAGCTGCCTCCCTCACCCCATCAGCGCAAAAATGGAGGAAAGTCTCCCCAGCCCAATCCCTGCCGGCAGCAACAGCGAGTGGGACGGGAGGAGCGCACAGCTCCCAGCTGCAGCAACAGCTGATCGGCGGCGGCATGGAGAGCCACGTGGAGGCGTGTCAGCCTCCGATGATCAAACAGCCGACCCGCACCGCAGGCAGGGCAGCGGCTAAACAAGCGCCGGTACCAGCGGCACCGACCCCCAGGGAACCGGCGATGCAGAGCGCGCAGGCACACAGCCTGCAGGCACCGGAGGACACTGCCCGCGCAGCGCGGACGGGGCCGAGATCCCCTGCACGTCAGGGGGCGGAGCTACCCCCTCAAGGGAGGGGGAACGCTGCACAGAAAACGAGGCAACGCAGCCCCTCTCCAGACAGGGCTGCAGAGTTGCTTTCTCTCAGCCCTCTGCTCATGCTGTGGATTCCAACTAGAAGGCAGGGGTCCCCCCACAGCCTACCCGGAGCCCCCGTCTCAATTTTTACAACCAGCCTCGCCCTGGCTGGGACCACCCTCACCCTTCTTGGGGTTTGAGCCGCTGGAGTACTATCACAAATCGCTCTCTCCAGTGTCCCAGGTCTCTCGACGATCTCGCTCCCCCAGACACAGGGGATACGCACCAAAGGAGTGGTCCAGGTCACCTTCCCAAGAACAGTGCCCATGCTGCCATGGTCGTCCCTATCACGCGGGGCATAGACACCACTGGCATTCTACCAGGGAAAGATCCCCACAGACGGTCCCGTATCCCTGAGGGCAATCGCGAACGGGGACAGAGACTCAAGTATCTTAGGGGGAACTGGTTATGGAACCCCGAGATTTTCCCTCGCAAGCTTCCAGCGAGCGGATGTACCATCGCCAACAGGAGCCGGAAGGGTCCAGAGAGGCGTATCCTAGTGGTTCCTCGCTCTCCTCCCCGGACGAGGCTACGGCCCTGGGGGGCGTCCATCCTCCGGACGATCTCAAACAGTTTCAAGAGCTGTTTAAGAGGGTGGCCTTCACGCAAGGCATCCAGACAGCAGAAGTGCAAGAGAAACACCATAAGCTCCTCAAAAATCTGAGACCTCCGGCCTCCTCCAAAATAGCAATACCGCTTGAGGAAGCAATCTTGGAGTCCGCCACTAAGATATGGCAGAGCCCTGCGACTATTCCGCCTGTCCACAAGAGAGTGGACAAGAAATACTTCGTGCCGGCGAAGGGCATGGAGTTCCTGTTCAGCCACCCACAACCAAATTCCTTGGTGGTAGAGTCGTCGCAACAAAGATCAAAGACATCTCAATTCAAGACAGGGGGAACAGACAAAGATGCCAAGAAGCTAGAGCTGTTCGGCAGAAAAGTCTACTCCTCCTCCACACTACCGTTGCGAATGGCAAATTACGCAACGCATTTAGCGAACCATAATTTCGACAACTACACTAGGTTAACCTTCCTCATGGACTCGCTTCCAGAGGAGAAGAAACTGGTGCTCAAGGCCATCGTGCAAGAAGGCTATGCGGCCTCGAGGACGGGAGTTCAGATCACCTGGATGTTGCGGACACAGCAGCACGTTCCACAGCTACGGCAGTGGTGATGCGAAGGGAGTCCTGGCTCCAGACTTCGGGTACACCGAGGGATCTGCAGGCAAAGATCGTCGATCTTCCCTTCGACACGCAGAAGCTGTTGGCTGAATCGACTGACCCGGTCCTTCATTCCAGTAAAGATTCAAGAGCCACACTTAGGACCCTGGGGATTTACACCCCTCCATACAGAAAGAAAACGTACTACCCTCAACAAAGACGGTACCAGTACCAGCCACAGTGTCCCCAGTACCACAGGGGTTACGAGCAAGGGCGACATCAACAGCACCAGCAGTACAGAACTCCCAGGCGACGTTCCCAACAGAGCCGTGCGTCCTCGGGGCAGGGCCAAAGGCCACAAGTTTGACACACAGATCCAGGGCTGCGCCATCACTACCATCGCACAAGGTCATCCAAAGCGGCTATTCCACCATCGCCTCCGACCATTCTATGACCAGTGGCAAAGGTTCACCACAGACAAATGGGTGCTGGAGATCATAGCCACGGGGTACGCCATCCCCTTCCAGTCGCTCCCACCTCCACGACCTCCACCCAAGCCCCACCTCCAGGGGGCCTCCCACGTAGCGAGGCTCAAGCAGGAGGTAGACCATCTTATGCTCATAGGGGCAGTGGAAAGAGTGCCGGAGCAACTGCAAGGGAAAGGGTTCTACTCGAGGTACTTCCTCACGGAGAAAAAGACAGGAGGCTGGAGGCCCATCTTAGATCTTCGAGGCCTCAACCGGTACCTGCGCAAGCAACGCTTTCAGATGATCACAATCGCCTCCATCCTTACGGCACTAGACGATGGAGATTGGTTCGCAGCCCTCGACTTACAAGACGCGTATTTTCACATAACTATCCATCCAGCTCACCGACGATTCCTCCGGTTCATGGTAGGCAATGAACATTTTCAATACAAGGTCCTACCGTTTGGCCTCTCCTCGGCCCCCAGAGTCTTCACCAAGACCTTGGCAGTGGTGTCAGCCTACCTGCACAGACAGGGGGTATTTATATTCCCGTATCTGGACGACTGCCTACTCAAAGGGGCCTCGAAGGAAGAGGTACTACGCACGATATGCCTCACAGCAGGCACGTTCTCTTCGCTCGGCCTGGTTATCAATCTGGCAAAATCAAAGATAGACCCCACACAGGACATAGAGTTCATAGGGGTATGCATAAATTCTATTACAGCGAGAGTGTATCTACCAGAGACACGCTTTCGGGCCATCGGCTCCCTCGTGCAAGTCATTACCTTCAGCTCTATGGTGCCGGTTCTGACGTGCTTACAGCTGCTGGGCCACATGGCAGCGGCGACGTTCGTAGTACAGAACGCCAGGTTACACATGCGCAGCATGCAGCACTGGCTGGCGAGCGTATACAAACCGGCAGCACACACCGTTCACAGGGTGGTGTCGCCCACAACAGAGGTGCGCAAATCCCTGCAATGGTGGGTAAACCCCAAGAACTTGCTAACAGGGGTACCCTTCCACCAACCACAAATATCGGTTTTTCTTACTACAGATGCCTTCCTCATAGGGTGGGGAGCACACATGGGCGAAGAGGTGACTCAAGGGCTGTGGTCCTCCACGGAGCAGTCACTGCACATAAATATACTGGAGCTCAGAGCAGTGTTCAACGCCTGCAGACACTTTCGAGACCATATACAAGGCAGAGTAGTCGGGATCAGTACAGGCACTACCTCCACCATGTTTTATATAAATAGGCAAGGAGGAGCTCGGTCCCGTGCCTTATGTGCGAAAGCAATCCGGTTATGGAACTGGTGCATCGCCAACAATATAATCTTGAAAGCCTCGTACTTACCAGGCACTCACAATGTGAAGGCAGACCAGCTGAGCAGGCGTTTCGCACTCACGCACGAGTGGCAGATCCGTCCCGATCTGCTACGACCGATTTTTGACGCATGGGGTTTTCCTCAGATAGACCTGTTTGCCACTCAACGCAACAAGAAGTGCCCACGATTCTGCTCCAGGGCAGGACTGGGACGGGGGTCCCTGGGGGACGCATTCGCGATCTCCTGGAGGGGCCCCCTGCTTTACGCTTTTCCTCCCACAGTGCTGATCCACAAAGTCTTGCAGAAAGCCAGGAGGGAAGGAGCCCGAATGATCCTGATAGTCCCAACGTGGGATCGGCAGCAATGGTTCCCCCTACTCCTGTGCATGTGGGACCGTCCACCGATGCCCCTTCCGGTGGCGCCGGATCTGCTTACGCAAGCCCAGGGGTCCATAGCGCATCCGCACCGCCAAGGCCTGCGACTACAAGCGTGGTTAATCCATGGCTCAGTTCCTTAGAGAGCACATGTACGGAGGAGGTGCAGCAAGTCCTAGAAAGTAGCAGGAGGACTTCCACCAAGAAGACCTACAAGCAGAAGTGGACTCGCTTCACGGCATGGTGTTCTACGAAACAGCTAGCCCCCCTTTCGGTGCCTATACCTGTAATATTAGAGTATCTACTGGACCTCAAGAGAGGAGGACTCTCGCTATCCTCGTTAAAGGTCCACCTTGCCGCCATTTCGGCGTTCAGACACGAAGAGGAAGGGCACACGGTGTTCGCCCATCCCATGGTTACCGGGTTCCTCAAAGGGTTGGTAAACCTATACCCCCCTCGGAAACTGCTTCCACCTTCGTGGAACTTGGACCTGGTGCTTAATGCGCTAATGGGACCACCGTTCGAGCCTTTGGCCACGGTTTCCCTCCGCCTCCTTACGAGAAAGACGACCTTTCTTCTCGCAATCACGTCAGCTCGCAGGGTGAGCGAGCTTGCGGCAGTTATGGCAATGCCACCCTGCACTGTTTTTTCCAAGGAGGCGGTAACCATACGGCTGCATCCAGCCTGTGTTCCTAAAATTTCTTCTGAGTTTCATATTAACGAACCTATCGTTTTACCCTCGTTTTATCCAAAGCCTCATAACTCTAACAAAGAGGCGCGCCTACACCTCCTGGACGTGAGGAGGGCACTAGCCTTCTATATAGACAGGACCAAGTCCTTCCGGAAAACGGATAGACTCCTAGTCTCTATCGCTCCCAAATCGAAAGGAGAAGGTCTCTCTTTGCAGAGAATCTGGAAACACATCGTATCCTGCATAAAAATGTGCTACAAACTCAAAAAGACTCTTTTATTGGCCACGCCCAGGGCTCATTCCACTAGGGCGGTGGCGGCATCAACAGCCTTTTTCAAGGGCGTTGCGCTAAAAGACATTTGCAGAGCGGCGACCTGGTCATCCTATGACACCTTCGCCAAACATTACGCCCTTCACAGGGTATTCCAAGAGGATACCCGTCTCTCGACAGCGGTCCTCTCGGGGACAAGCTGCACATAATCCGATTACCCACCTCCTATCTTGGGTTACTGCTGGGTAGTCACCTAATGTGGAGCACCCACCGGGACACTTGAAGAAGAAAGAAAGGTTACTCACCGTAGTAACGGTGGTTCTTCGAGATGTGTCCCCGTGGGTGCTCCACTACCCGCACATCCTCCCCGCTTTGGATCTCTGTTTAGTGTTTTGCAGGAGTATCCGAGGCGGTTGGTCAAGGAACTGGCGGGGACCGGATCGCGCACGTGGCCAGGAGCACGCAAGGGAGTGGCGCGCACCAGCGCATGCGCGGTCCAGCAGAAACTGCTTGGAGGATCCGATCTGCGGCGCTGGGCGAGCCCAACACCTAATGTGGAGCACCCACGGGGACACATCTTGAAGAACCACCGTTACTACGGTGAGTAACCTTTCTTTCTCGAACTGCTTCAGGGTTGTTTGACAGAACCCAACATCCCGTTCTGTGCTGTGGATCTCAGCACAGTCAAGTATATCAATAGAAAGGGGTACTGCTCCGTGGTGCTGTAGGCCTGTTCGATCTCGGCTGTGTGGACACTTCATACATGTTTACATCAGGTGGTTAGGCCAGGCACATGGCTCCCGGGTGTTCCGCAACTCCAGCCTGTGCCGGAAAATGGAAGCAAGCACATTCATCCCCCGCCGTGAGCTGGCGGTTGGGGATGTGCACATGCCACTGTGCATCATGAGGGACATGGCCTACCCCCTCATCCTGTGTTTCATGAGGCCTTACGCTGGTCAGCTGGACTCAAGACAGGAATTCTTCAGTGCCCGGCTTAAGTCATCCTGGATTCAGACAGAACATGCCTTCGGCCGCCTCAAGGCATGCTTCCAGTAACTGCCCACCTGCCTGGATGTGAGGGAGCACATCTTTCCGCAAGTTGTGGCTGCATGCGGTGCTTTTCATGATATCATGGAAGTGAAGGAGGAGGTCTTCCTCCAAAGGTAGGAGGCAGATGCCAGCCCTTGGGTATGAGCAGCCAAGTGCAGGTCAAATCCATCAGGCCCATTGGAATTGGATGCAGATCTGGGAGGCCCTGAAGGAGAGCTTTTCCCACAGTCCCTAATATTCCTCCCTGAGCCCATAGCCCTATTGCATTCACACCGCAACCTCTCGTTCCTCCCCAGCACCTACCCAATAAAGAGAGAGACAGGTGTGGTGAGCAGCTAGCTATTTTACTGGAACAAGGAGAAACGTGCAAACGAAACCATGTAATACTAAACTGTTTACAAGAAAGTGAAGTGCAAACATGTTTGAACTATTTACATGGGGGAGGTTTGGGACAGAAGGTGGAGGGCATCAGAAATTGAGTGGGGTCTTGGGATGGGGTGGAGGACATCAGTTCATAGGGGAGGTGGGGGACCATGAACGTGAGGGCGAGCAGGACTCCAAGCAGCATCAGCCTTGGGATCCCCTGTCGCCGAGCGTTTGGAGCCCCTGTTGGGGCTGGGTTGGGACCGAGAGCAGGGGGAGGTACGAAGGTGGTGGGACTGTTGAGGGGTCTGAGTCATTAGGGGGAGCTCGCTGCGTTCTGCACAGGAGCGGTGCTGCTTCTTGCCTTCAGGCACGCCCGCGGGCTGGGACCTTCACTCTTCGGTGTATTGGGGTCAGGGGATTGTTAGACTGTCGCCCTTGTGGCTAGCCTGCTTCCCCCCGCCCCCCACACACACACAAGGCCTGGGACTCATGAGGCTGCCAGCAGGCTGGTGCCCGCGCCCAGGAGCTGCTTGCTTGAGTCCAGGTGGCATACACTACCTTGCACATGGTTCCACACACCAGGACTGCAGCGCGAGGTCCCACCAGAGCCGGCCAGGTGATGCTCACAGCACACCCCCTCTGCGCCCACCTCCCACCGCCTGGGGTGTGTGACGTGTGGGCTATTTACAAGAGGGACCCTTGCCCAGTTCTGAGGATGCCCTGGAGGTGGCCTGGCTGGTGGGGACTGACTCCAGCATGATGACCAGTGTGCTGCTGCTCTCCTCTGAGGCCATGTCCACTTCTGGTGGGGATTGGGGCTCTGAGTGATGCTGCTCCTTCCAGGGGCTCTGGCTGCAGGGGCTGGGGCCTCTAGGGCTATGTCGAGGGGGCACGTGGATGGTGATGTGTGTCCTCTCCCCCCAGGATGTCATCCAGCTCCTTGTAGCAAGGGCAGGCGGCAGTTCTTGCCCCACAGCGTTGGGGCGCGTCCCAGGCCTGGGCATAGCCCTGCCAGTTCTTTTACCCAGACCTGCTCCATGCTGTGGGTGGAGTGGCCCTGTTCCCCCAGGGCATTGACCATCCAGGCATAGGCAAGGGCATCACAGCAGTTGTCCTTGGGGTTGAGGATGGTCTCCTCCTTGCAAACCTCCAGCCCGGTCCAGGAGGGGGCCTACCACTTGGTGCCCCAGGGTGGCTCCTGGGACCCCTCCAGCTGGTCCCTGAAGGGCTCTAGGGGTCTTGGGTGCCT